>NW_017100239.1:176601-206628 GCF_001263275.1 Habropoda laboriosa
CGTCGTCGTCGTTGTCGTCGTCGTCATCGTCGTCGTTGTCGCCGTCGCCGTCGTCCTCGTCGTTGTCGTCATCGTCCTCGTCGTTGTCGTCATCGTCGTCGTTGTCGTCGTCGTCGTCGTCGTCCTCCTCGTCACCGACGTTATCGTCGTCGTCGTCCTCGTCACCGTCGTTGTCGTTGTCATCGTTGTTGTTGTTGTTGCAGTTGCAATTGTTGTTTGTGGCGTGGCTGTGAATCGGATGTTTCAGTATCTTCCTCAGCTTTGTCTGATAATCCAGCATGGTTTTACCAGCGTTCAGTGCGGCGAGTTGTTGCTGTTGATTACGTAAAATGGAGGGATTCACCGAGCCGGCTATCACGGCAGGCATGCCGTTCGGTCTCTTGTCCATTCCACGATGACCCAGCAGTAAATTCGCCCAAGTGGACACGAAAGAGTCAGGCATGGGCATTCGATCGAGATGAAACTTCTCGGTGAACCGTTTCACTCCGAAAAAAGGGACCTTTCGGCGCGCGTCGTCGCCCCCTTGGTCGTGCATCTGAACGAGAATCTTGGAGTGTTTGGTAAATTTGAATATCGTACCGAGTTGACCGTCCACGTCGACCAACGCGCCGATTCTCGGTCTGTCGTCGAGTCCTCCTACGACGATCAGAGCCGCCATCACCGTATCTTGAATGTTCCCGCTGTTCTCACCTCCGTTCTCGTTCACCTGTATATGAAAGAACGGGCCGTCGCTCAATAGGTCCGCGGCAAGCGACAACTTGGAGGCGAGGAAAGTGTTCAAAGACGCGTTCCATTTCGATAAGGAATGCAGATATCTGACCAACGAGACCAGCTCCTCGACCACGGTCGAGCTGTGAGATGCGGTGAGCGAGACGCGACACTTGTTTGAATAGAGTTCGAAGCTGGTACCGAGATCGCAGGTGAGCGCTATGTGACCTAATATGCGAAAGATCTTCTCGAGAAGGGGTATCTGATTCGGATTGTCCGAGGACCAAGAAGGCAGTACGGCTGCGAGCAACCGCACCGCCATTATCTGTTTCTCCAGATCCGGATGGTTCTCCTCGGCTATCACCACGTTCAGAAGGAAATCGATCCACGGTTTAGTGCTGAGAGATTTGCAGAGTTCCGACGACTTGGCGATCGCTCTGAACGAACCGAGGGTCGCCCACGTGCTGTGATGCTCTCTAGCGAGCTGCGACTGAGTGCCGAAGCTCGATTTATACGCGGACGATACGATACCGCGCAACACCGAGCCGAGTATCTTTATGGCGGAAGGGGCCACCCTGTCAGCCTCGATGCCGCAACAGAGCAGCAGAACCCGAAGCACCGTCACCGAAGCCGATTTCAAACAAGTTGTCGGATGAACGTCGACGAAACCTACGTGACGGACGTTTCCTGCCTTGTCGATTTTAGCAGCGTCCTGCGCCGGATCCACGTCGCTGTCGGTCTCCGGCGAGGTCGGCGGAATCGTACTTTCCTTCCTTCCCCATGCGGTACGAGTTTGTAGCACCGTTGTCCCATTGCACGCGAATCCAGCCGTCCTCGCCAAGCTCCCCTATCACCAGACCTTCCCCCGGTGGAGGGCCATCCTGGTCGCCCCACTTCCAGTCCACGCCGCGCACCACCCTTGTCCCGATTTTCATCAGAGCCGCTAGTTCCTTTCCGGTAAGCTGAACGCTCCGTGGTTTGCTCTTCTCCAGGCTGTCCTCGTATATAGCCGTGATAGGCGGTTCCCCCGATTTCCCGGTCGCGGACGCGCACGCGGACGCCGACGAATCTGCTTCCGGGCTGACCGACGGTCCGATCTGTCTGAGCAACGTTAGAACGCTCGATAGGGTGCCCGAGTTGATCAGTAACCCGATCTCGTTCGCGTGTTGGTAATTGGTCAGCATGCCCAGTATCGTCAGCAAGAACCTTGCTCTGGGCAATTTCCGCAACCAAGTGTACGTCCCTTGATTCAAGCTGCTCTTGTCGCTCATCTTACTCGGTTTACTCGGCAACTCTGCTTGAACCACGTATGCTCGCAACGCTTCTACCGCCCACGACGTTACCTCCGCCTCCGCCAGAATGATCTTCGATTTTTGATACGGTGTTATCGATTGAATATTCTCCAGGCAATGCGTTATTCCATCACCGAGGGATTTGTTCTCGTGCGACAGCCCGAGCCAACCGTTCAACAACGAGTACCTCACCGATGTGATCAACCAATCCTTCTTTAGCAATTGCTGCATCATTAAGGTCCCCTGCTCGCGTAACTTTGCGCGCTGTACCTGACAATACATCGCCCGACGTAACGTCTCGACATCCCCGCCATCCTCGGTGATCACAAAGTTTATCACATTCGCCATCAACTCGCTCGAGTCGATATTCAATGTTTTCTGCTTTATCCTTTCGCTGATTCTGCCGAACGTTTTCTTCGTGTCGGATAGATTTTCCAACCTTGGTGAACATGCTGCTGCTGCGGCTGCCGCTGCTGTTCTACAAGTCGCTTCTTTCTGCGTTGGTGTTGCGCTCGTGTCGATAGTTGTCGTCGACGTCGCTGTCGTCGTCGTCATCGTCGTCGTCGTCGTCATCGTCATCGTCGTCGCCGTCGTCGTCGTTGTCATCGTTGTCGTCGTCGTCATCGTCATCGTCGTCGTTATCGCCGTGGTCATCGCCATCGCGTTCGCTGGCGTGGTGGTCGGTGTTACAATCGGCGTCACGATTATGGTATCCTCGTCGGATTTATTTTTCATTTTCGCGTTCTGTATCGAAGCGTTGACAATGTCTTCCGGTTTGCTCGGGGAATCCTTGTTCTTACGAACGTTTCTTATCACCGTTTCCACGGTTTTCCGAAATTTCGCCACAGTGTGCAGTAGCTTTAGATCCTGTAATCCTTTGATCTCGTAACTGGTCGCGGATCGTACCTCGTGCAAAAGAAATCTACATTTCTCCTGTGCCGGAGCGCAGACTTCTTTGTAACTTCTATTTTGCTGCTGTCTGATTCTTATTAAATTCCATTTGGTTTGATGGATCGCTCGGACCATTTCGGCCAATTGCTTCGTCAGCCTCGGACTGTTCTCGTTCCCCGTATCCTGATGATCGATCAGGCTGATCGCCTGATGGCCCAAAGCTAGATGCTTCACGATCACCGCCATTAACAATCGACAAACTTCCTCTACCGGGTGATCACCGGAGATCTCGGTGTGTGCCAGAAGATTGTTCGCCTTGGAGTATTTGTCGACGATGGTCAAGAAGGAATGGACCTGCGGGTCGGTTTTGTGAGTTTCGGCGAGCGCGTAAATGAACGCGGTGACTCGATCATCCTCTCTGCGTCGTTCCTTTTGCGGTTCATTTTTCGTTCCTGTATTACGCATGGGGACCGGTGGTTCCGTCGGCGAGTTTGCAGCTGTCGACGTGTTGCTTCTCGCCTCTCCTTTCTCCTCCTCGTACGGATTCGGCGGTTGTAGCACTTGCAATCCACCACGGAGGAAATTTGCGTTCAACCAACGGCCGGCTTCCTCCTCGGCCGTTTGCAATGGTAGACTTTGTCGCATCCTGTGCGCGTGCAACCCTAACAGGAAGCCCAGGGCTCTTTCCGTGTCGAGTAAACAGGAACAGACGTCCGTCACGTCGATCGTGATCTCAGTGTTTTCCGGCTCGGAGTATTGGCAGTAATGACCAACAAAGTAAGAATCCATCATTGTTCGCGGTAGTAGCAGCTGCTGCTGCTGTTGCTGCTGCTGCTGCTGCTGCTGCTGCTGCTGTTGTTGCTGCTGCTGCTGCTGCTGTTGTTGTTGCGTTTGCTGCTGCTGCTGCTGCCCTTGCCCCCGTTGAGAGATTTCGTTCATCTCACCAGAACCGTCCCAGCCAGCTGGTTGACTTCTCCTCTGCAAACCTTCCAGCGAGTTTGACCGTCCGTCGAGTCGAACGTCTTGAACATCGTACACATTGTTGTTCACCACCACCCAAAGGCCACCGTCACGATTGTGATTCTCCAGATCAGCCCAACGAATAACCAAAGGCTCGTCCGAAATGGAGATCTTGTTGCCATGCTGTGGAGCTATGATCCCTGGCCAGGACAAATCGTCCGTCTCATTTTTATCGATCGTTGGGATCAGCTTGTTGAAGCGATCGAGCGCGTTCAGCATCGGTGTCATTATCTCCAACCAGTTCATGTTGAGCAGTAACAGAGGATAGTCGAGTTGTAGCAAGATGAGGCAAGTGATCAGTTCCGGTAGCAATACGTTCACAATGTCGCCTCTTAGGACGGTACTGACCAACACGAACTGCTTGATACCGGTGTTCCCTAGCTCAGCCGTGAACGACGTTATCTCGGTCACGTGGATACAGATCTGCGACACGTACTTGTTCAACAGTGACTCCGCTCCGAGCATCTCCTGTTCGCGCAACTTTTTCGTCCCGACCTCGTTTATGCACTCGTACACCTGAGCGATCAGCAGTCGCTGAAACTTCAGAAGAAGATTCAAACTTGGAGAGCAGCTCTCGTTCCTTTGTCGTTCCTCCTCAGAATTCCGGCCCGGTTGCTGGACGGCCGCGAGCAACTTTGACTGCGTGATACAGGTGCCGTTCTTTATCAGCTGCTTCACCAGCTGAAGCAACGATATAATCGCGTTGTTCTTCTCCGAGTTCAACTCTTTTGCCTGTTTCGTGTCGTCGCTCGCGAGTTCGCTTGTCTCCGCTTTCACCGCAGCCTTCAAAGCCAATTCCAGGCCACCGTCCGCCATCAAGCTTGACACCAGCAAATCCGCCATAAATTGCTGACCCGCGTTCACCGCGTTACCTCCGTTATTCGGCTGCTCCACTAATGCGCCAACGTTCGTCGCTTTCGACAAGAAATTCGAGAGCGTTTTCGCCCGTTCGTTCGCAGTAGGCAACAAGATGCTCCAGCCGGTTTGCAAAACGGCTTGTGCCGCCTCTTGAATCGTCGCGAGAATACCCGTGCTGCTTGCGAGCGTTACGCATCGCTGCTTCAACGAATTTAACAACGGGCTACCACCGGCCAACCCGACCGACTTACCCTCTATGTTGTGCGTTATCATAGTGTGCAGTTGTAATCTTATCAGATTCAGCGTCGCTACGGCCAAACACTCACGGTCCTGAGTAG
This sequence comes from Habropoda laboriosa, assembly GCF_001263275.1. Classification (NCBI taxonomy): domain Eukaryota; kingdom Metazoa; phylum Arthropoda; class Insecta; order Hymenoptera; family Apidae; genus Habropoda; species Habropoda laboriosa. Next base: position 181,709 of record NW_017100239.1, read on the forward strand.
GTGGCCGCGTACCACCCGGCAATCCTTCGCACGCCTTGCTCAACAACGTGTCCAATAATCGAAAGGTTTCCTCGCAAATGTCCACCACGAATGCCACTCTGCTCGCGACCGACCAGGCAGATGTGCACCAGCCGAAACTCTGCGTCGCTCCACAAGCCAGCCCGATCACGTTCTTCCCGGACAAGGTCGGACAGAGCGTCGGTTCAGGCACGACGATGTCCAATGCTGGATCGATTTGCCCGCAATCATTTCTCCCCCATCCGTACACCAATTGCTCCTCCGTCAATGCCAACACGTGCAAGCTTCCCACGGACAATTCCTTCACTTTTTTCGCTTTCAACGCTTCGATCGCCTTCGGATATCTAACGTGTTCCTCGGTCCCGTGACCCAACCGGTACGCTTCTCCCTTTCCCCACGTGTACACCTCTCCGTATGCCGTTAAAGCTGCCGAAAATTGCCCACCGCAATATACCTTTGCCACGTTTATGTCCAACAATTTGTCAACTATCTTTGGCGTTTTCGAGCCGTCGCAACCTCCCCTACCGAGCTTCCCGAAATTCCCGTCGCCCCACGAAAACACTATGCCGGACGCCGTTACGCACAACGTGTGAGAGTCCTCGCTGCCACACGCTGCGTACACAACCATGTGCCCGTTCAGCCCGGTCACCAATGTTGGTACTGTCATGTTATCCGAACTTCCGTGACCCAATCCCCCGTAATTTCCTCTTCCCCAACTGTATAATTCCCCGCTCGAACTGAGCGCTACCGAATACGTACTACCGCACCCTATAAACGTGATATTCTTCTCGACCAGTGCCTCGATCAGCTGCGGCTCCGCGTACCACGTTTTGTTCCCGTGTCCTAATCGGCCGGTAGTCCCGTTACCCCAAGAATACACCGAATTGTCCTGCGTCAAAGCCAAGTAATGCTCTCCCTCCGGATGAGAGGCGATCATTATCACCGGTTTCTCCGAAAATCCATGCACTCTTTGAGGATATTGAGTTTCCGATCCGTAGTACATCATGTAAACGTTTCCGTTCACCGACAGAATCAACAGAGCTATTTTGGTGCAACAAAGCTGCTTGATATCGAGCTCCGCGATCGCGTCGCAGTAAAACGGAGACGATCCATTCCCGAATTTCACACTTCCCCAAGCTAGAACCTCTTGAAACGTTTGATTCGCACTTTTCTGGAATCTCTCAGTAATAATCGGAGGTAACAGTGGACTGGCTAATCTACTCAGGTTACACATTATTATCACCGCTGCTTTCCGTAAATCCACCGATGTCGAATCATCCTCCGGTAGCCTCAAATACTTTAGCAAAACTTCGCAAGGACCCGGTGCAACGTTTGCGTCTGCTCGCCTTGATTTTGACGCTGGTATCATGTTTAACCGCCTTAGTAATGGTACCAACGGTGCCGTACTACCAGGTGGCATTACCCGATTATCTTGATGTTTATGTTTACCACTCAGTTGAAGTAACAAACAAACCGAATCTAATAAACTCGACAATGTAGCTCTCTGCGTCACCAATTCTAATAACAAACAAAGCGCCGTGTGTTGATCGGCCAATGGAATAGGACACCATGATCTTCCGCTAACTATATCCCTGAGAATGATTAAAAGGAAGAAAGTTCAGCGAAAGTATCCTGGCCGATTGATAAAACGATCGAATAGAATGTTATAAATACCCTGTAACAACTTGTCGCAAAAATTTCGCTGATCGTTCCACCACTTCTAGCCATACTTGAGAAACGTTATTTTCCTCGAAAAGCGTAGCTTCAGGCAGCGATTGTAAAGCTTCCAGAGACTCGGATAAAAGCTCGCTGCAAAATTCTACGTCCTCCCCGGATCTCCAAGCTCGTCTTAAGTAAGCGAATGAAAAATTTAGCGCTGCACGAGATCCTACTCGCGCTAAACCCAATGTTGCTTTCTCGTTCGGTCTTACGCTGAAATAATAATAATTATATTTATTATTATTAGTATTGTACACGTATGTGCGTCTCTATGCGTTTACATATATGCATATGCGTATACATAGGAAATTATACATCGATGCTATTTATGCATTTCAAAAAAACCGCTAATCGTACTATTTATTATTTAAATATCGTGGTAAACTTATTTTAACCGCAACATCGCACATACGACGCTGAAACGGTTCTACTGACTTTACTTTTAATATTGGTTATTGTACATTTTTTGTAACTTAGTTGTAGGTTTCGATCCTGTTGGAATATCTTTAGTTTCCTGCGGTTTATGGCGTGAAAGAGCCGTGAAATATCGTCGTGCTACTGCCAAACGTTGTCTTAACCGTGTAGCGGACAATGTACTGTTTGCAACTTCGTAACACAATTTTCTTTGCTCCTTGATTAGTAAATTAATACATGCTGTTAAATCACAAACAGCTGAAAAATTTTTCAAACGTTAAAAACATATTAAATAGCTCTTATGTGGAAACAATTTTCTCCTTTCAACGGCGTATACTTTAAATATTATCTTTAAAAATTCTTTACATGGTTGAGGACCCCAAAGCCACGAATCCATTATGTGTTGTGCAGACATACTTTTCTCTATGCGTATACTTGCTCTTGCTGCTTCTTCTTCGTCTAATTGTTGACAAGGTCCACAGTTGCAACCACGCTCTGGACCACAAATTGCATCGCAACACCGACATGACAACACTATCATGTTACAGTAATAATGACCACTTTCACCTAAAAATGTTCAAATCTTAATCCTATAATTTATTCATTTTTACCAAATCAAACTTTCCTTCCAAACTTTATCCATACCCTTTTTAGCTATTGCTCCTGCTGCATTCACTAGGCCGTCACCAATAGGACCTATGATTTCACCATCTCGTACCATTTCATTCCAAAGTTCAGCTAGACCATCTTGATAAAGTAAACGTTTTAAATCTGTTTTTAGCCATTTTGCATCCAACTGGATTTCTGGCCTTATTATGATATCTAATTGAACGCTCATGTTGATCTCCTCCTCTATACTAGCTTTCCATAAGTTGTGCAATTTTAATCTATAAGATTGAAGAAAATTACATTATTAAGATCAAACCTCAACTTTTCACCATATACACATACATATGAACTGAGCGTGTATTCTCTACACAATAATACTTTTATTTCTTAATTGTACCTTTGTCTATTCTGCCATCCCCTTTCTCTTTTTCCACTCTTTTTTCTTTCTTTTTCTCTTCTTTTCTTTCTTCCTTTAGCAAAAAGATTCAAATTTGAATGAAAATTCAATTTCACTTTTAACCAATTCCCAATGATTTGCAAACCCGCTTGTCATAGATTACTCAAAAGCGGTGCAACAGTCAAATCAGTGGTGCAGTTGATTTTCTTGTTCAGGCAGATTTCAAAGGTTGCAATTTCACCCTACGATGGAACAATCGATGCTTAATAGATTTAGTCATCGTTTTCTCCACGATACATTCATAACAAATTGCTTTTCTTTAACAAATTACAATTTATAAAATATTAAAACTATCATTGCTCGGTATTTTAATTGCAACGTTTCCCAGATATATAACTATATTTTATCACGGCATCCTTTAATTTCATTTTTCACGAAAAATTCCACGATCTTCGACTATGTATTGATCGTAGAAAAACGACCCAAACGATAAGCACAAAATCGTGGAAATCAGCAGAAAATAATATGTAGCTACGCGAAACCCATCACCAATTTATTCGAATAGGTAATCACATTATTGTAGTTGCTGTCACAATGCCACTTAACAACGGCTATGTTGTATACTATTTATGAAAGTACTGCATAAGTCGTCACTGTGTGTTCACTAATGATTAACATGGAGTGCTACTATAAGGTTTAATGCTGTTACCAATTTATTGCAGGAAAATCTTCAATACACGTTTAAATACATTTATTAAAAATAAATCAAAATGCTTAGTACCGTGAGAAACTCTATTGTATTCCAAATTAGAAAATACGGTGAGAGATATAAATAAAACTAATGATAAATAATAGGTTATATTTTTCTGAATATACACAATAACAAATACAAATTCAAGATTTATACAGTATGTCAGCATTACTTATAATTACAGGACAGCAAGCATACATACGACATTCGTTAGATACAGTTACAAATAATGTAAATCGACGACAAACTGAAGAATCGTCGGCCATTCTTTGTCGATCATGCGGCCAACCAACACCATTAACACATCCTCATTTAATGAAAGACGGTGAAGTTGTACCTGGCATTCAACTTTATGAATTCAAGAAGAGACGAAATAAATTAATGGAAAGTATTATTTCGCGTACTTCTGTTACAAACCTAGATAAACCACAAATTCTAATTATTCCTGCTTCGTCTAAAGTATATATGTCTGGCAAAATACCATATGTTTTCCGTCAAAATACAGACTTCTTGTACTTTACTGGTTGTCAAGAGCCTGATAGTATTTTGGTAATCACAGCAAAAAATGAAAATTTTCTAACCACACTATTTGTACCACAACAAGATGAGCATTCAGAATTATGGGATGGCCCTAGAACTGGTGTTGATATAGCACCTAAGATGTTTGATGTTGATTCAGCTCTTCCAATAACAGAGTTTGAACAATTTTTTCTCTCATTTGTCAATGAAAATAAAAAGTGTGTCATTTGGTATGATAGTGTTAATGTAGCACAGCCAAATTTACATAAAAAATTATGTGAATTAATTAAAACAACAAATGGCCAAACCCTTGCTTCTCCGACAAATCTAATGCATAAAATTAGATTAATTAAATCACAGTCAGAAATCAATTTAATGAAAAGGAGTTGTCAGATTATTTCAGAGGCAATATCTAAAACTATAAAAATATCAAAACCCAAAATGAGCGAGCATCATCTTTTTGCAATTGTTGATTATGAATGTCGTATGAATGATGCTGAATTTTTGGCATATCCCCCTGTTGTTGCTGCAGGTAAAAATGCTAACATCATTCATTATATCACCAACAATCAAGTAATTCAAGATGGAGACATGGTTTTGATGGATGCAGGTCTGTTTCCTGTATTTCTAGATTAAAACTCTTTTTATATGTTATTTTTGTTATAACTTTATATTGTTTCAACCTTTGATTTAGGTTGTGAATATCATGGTTATTCCTCTGATGTAACTAGAACATGGCCAATTAATGGAACATTTACACAACAGCAAAAAATTTTATATGATATAGTACTGGATATTCAAAATATTTTAATTGATAAGCTAAAAGAATTACCTTCGTTAGATCAATTGTATCATGATATGTGCTCTTTATTAGGCAAAAGATTACAAGAAATTGGATTAATACCAAAACATTTCAGTAGAAATGAATTACTCTCTGCAGTTTATACTTATTGTCCACATCATGTGAGCCATTACTTAGGTATGGATGTACACGACACAGGAAAAATCTCCAGAAGCTTAAAACTTCAGCCAGGAATAATAATAACGCTGGAACCCGGTAAAGATATACTCAGAAATATCAATTTATCCATTATTTTTCAGATAATTTCACTTTTCTTTATTTACAGGAATATACGTTAACCACAAAAATCCATTAGCTCCACCAGAATTTCATGGTTTAGCTGTTCGCGTTGAAGATGATATTTTAATTACAGAGAACGGTCCGATCATTTTAACGGAAAATTGTCCAAAAGGAATTGCTGAAATAGAATCTTTGGCTAGTCAACGTTTATAGTATCAATTCTGTAATTATAGTGTTCACTTTATACTATGTACTGATACATAATAGTTGATACAAACTGATCATTTTATTTTATTTCAGATCAAACAAGTAGTACATAAAAAATGATTGTGGACAAAATTTTTATTTTATTCGAAAATTTGCTTAAACGGAAACAGATGAATATTATATACTTGTAACCAGTAGAGAATAACTAGCAGAAACAATAACACAGTGTACACAAAAAGGGCTAGCATGAACATTTATATGAAATCAAATTTTTGTTTAAAAAACTGTGTAAAAAAATTAATTTGTCACAATGATAACTATGACTAAAAGGTATTTCCCATATGTTAATTCTGAGCGTCTATTAACAATTGTTAAGTCTTTAACATTAAACGATTTGAAAATTCTATACAATAAGATTCTTCAGCTTAACATCAGCTTGTTTCAAAGCGATGAAATTCATTAATTGCTTTACTCGTAAGCGTGCCCAAACCAGATGGTCGTGCAATGCATGAATTTGAGCCGCTGCTAGTGCTGCACTTTCAGGATAAGCGACAGTGGTACATCCAATTCCTGGAAGTAGAATATATTTAAGAATACTCTTACGACAAAAATTAAAAATATGATTAAATATCGTCAACAATTCACCAGAAGGAACGTTAATTGACGACCACAAATCTTGTGAAATGTTCTCCGGTTTAAAAGGCGGGCAATTAATAACAGGCAGAGATGTATTTCCAGAGAGTACTGGACCTAATCCATTACTTCTCCCTGCTACAGCTATTAGCACCACCTAGGAGAGGCAAGAAAAACTCGCGATAATTCAGAAGTAAACAGTACACTTTCGTTACTATCGGCAGTTTTATCATTATGTTTTGGTGATTATACGACTTCGTGACATACGTTCAAGCGATATATAGTTCACTATGAGTTCGAATATAATTGTCGACGCACTAAATATACTGGAACGATTACCGTCGTTGTTATTATTTTTATTCGTATCCAAACAAATGTAAATATATGACGTATTTTTCTACAGAAAGATTTTTCGAATTTTTTTAAGAAATATGTAACAAAAAAGTATACTTAAGAATACATATCAATGTATGAAAATTTATAAAATTGTCAAATTTTGACAAGAAATGGTCTACATATGAAAATTATGATATATTAATTTTTGAAGTTAATAACATACATACCTTTTCATAATTACCTTCATATTCTGCAAGAATACGCAGTGTTTCTTGAGTACCTTTGTGAGCACTGCATACACGAAGTTGAACTTTTAAACCTAAAGATTTTGCATGTTTCGCTATTTTCTGGCAATGTTCTTCATCAGAAGGTGATCCCATCAAAATAACAACTAAACTGTTAAATGAAATAACGAGGTAGTCAAGCTGATCTACCACCCATTTAAAATTCCGTTTTACAATATCTAAATCCTCTTGAGTTACATTAGTCAAATTTCTATATACCTATAGAAAGAGGTGAAATTAAAATAATAAGATATTACAGATTTTTTTGTAGGATAACTGCATCAAATACTTGTTTATCTTTCATCAATCTTTTATCACCGGATGGCCAAAGTCTCCAAGAATCACTGTCAATTATATCTGCTACCATAATTTCACCATTTTCATCCACACCAAATTCTATTTTCATGTCCACAAGTGCACAGTCTCTACTTGCCCATGCTCTTTCCAAAACTTCAAATACAACAAGTGTAATACGTTGCATTATGTCATATTCATCCTTTCCAATTACAAGACTATTCAACTTAAAACCAGCAGAAATAATTTGCTCTTCTGACCATTGTGGATCATGATTGGCATCATCTTTAAAGAATGTTTCTTGTAATGGTGGATTAAACCTAAATCCTTCAGGAACCCCTTAGTAACAAAAGTTAAAAGATGACAAAAATAAGTGCTTATATGTATATTCTTTTAAATACAAGGCTTATTATCACATTTTGGTACCTTGATGTCTCCTTAAAAAACTACCAGTGGCTAATCTTCTAGTAACCCATTCTATTGGAACCATTTGACATTTTTTTGCAATAAAGGAGGTGTCATTAGCCACTTTAACAAAGGCAGTTTTTATTCCAACTTCATTTAGTAACTGGAAAACTTTAGCTGTTGTAGCTGTACTAATTGCAGCCTTGCCTTTTAAATCATGGGATTTTTCACCATCTCCAGCAGTAATGCGATCTTTACTTTGTAAAAGACATAGAGTAGGGTTATTTAAAATTTTATAGACCTCTTTTGTCTTTCCTTCAATGATCAGTTCTCCACATTTATATTCTGGTTAGGTGCAAATTATTTACATTAAGTAAGCACACAAGATAAATACTTGTACAGATAATTATTATTTCTAATGAACATTAGTATAGTGATAATTTGAAAAGGAATAGTTTTAAAGGAAAAGTTGAAATTGTGTACAACTGAACTCTACTTTTTTAATATTCATTAATTAATATGAAATGTAGTAAAAACTACAAAAAATATTCTAGTAAACGCAAATAAATTGCTTAGAAAGGGGAAAAAACGTAAAAGAAACCGTGCACGTGACATTCCGAACGTTGAAAGTATATTTATTTAATTAAAACTATCTTATTGTTAAAGTTTTTATCGATATTTCACTTTTTTCGATCAGTTGAAAGCAACTTATACGGTTTAAAAGAAAATGCTTTAAAAACATTTAATACAGCAACGATGTTTATTATTTACAAAACCACCATGATCATACGCACAAAAAAGAAACTACACATCAATTTTTTGCAACATAAATTATGCATTTGTATACCTTAAATACTGTAAAATTCCATTAACACAATCACGTCAATCATTACTATTATTTTAAATTTTTAATACACGTACATTTTAAGATAAATATATGGTAAAAGTTTTAATTGGGGAGTAAACATTATAATCTCCTTTTTTTGGAAAATCAAACAGAACATTTGGAAATTTTGATTTTTAAATGATAAATCGAAAGAAAAACATTTCAGTGTTTTTCCTAACATTACAATTAATCTTTCCCTTTTCTTTTAAATATTATATGATAGGTAATTACATAGAAAATTAATTCGATACTTACCGTTCATCTTTCTTCTCTTCTATCCGCTTTGCGAATAGCAGCTTCTCAGTTCTTACACGATCAAGTCTATAACAATCCCCACTTTTGAAGTTGTGCTCCATTTGATTGGCGTAAATTTATAAATTATCTTTATGCGGGATAAATGTGGTAGGTCTATGAATCGTGTGTATCAAATGCAGAGAAACTTTCAAAGGATAATAAAAATAAAATACATTATTCTAAAAGACTTTAAAAAGCTTTGGTACTTCGAAAATATTAATAAAACGTTAGTGATCACTTTAAGAGTGTATAAGTGCAGCATAGTATTTATAACGTAAATATTATTATAGAATGTCTTGTCTCTTTATTTTGATTTTTTTCATTTTTCGAAATTACATATTATATTTCATATAAACATAGACCGATATTGCAAAAGATCATAATGGGATAACTATCAACGACAATGATTTCAACGCGCCAATCATAAATAGTTCGTTCTATGAAAAACAGTACATCTCGTAAATAATATTGTATCCATTATATAATCCCAGATTTATACGTAATGTGTTTATAGAAAATGTAATTGAAAGAATTTATAACAAATGTAAAAACATTTACAATTATAGAACAAGAAATAACAATCGTTCAAGTAAGTCTGGCGTACATATGGATACATGAACTGAACGATAGATAGCCGGTTCTTTTTAACTTCATTGAACTATATCCAACATTTTAATAAGTGTAAGCAAGCAGTTAAAGAGTTTTAAAGTAAGATAATAGCTAAATGAGTTAACCCCTCCAGTCAAAAGCAGGTTTCCATTGGTCAACGCTTTCATTCGTGCTTCTAAAGCCAGTCGAGAAACATATTTCATGCAGATCTATTTCAAGCTGACAGCAGAACATCACGAACGCTCAAACTTTTGACGCACGTGGTATGTACAAACATAATTAAAAATTTATATATATATGTATGTATGTATAAATAAATACATTCATTACGAAACCGCCAAGAATCTCATTCAACAAGTGGGTACAGTCTTGAATAAAAAGATTGCGATCATAACACAGTTACAAAGTTATGATCTTTAATCGATCGAACCTTGAATAAAGTATCGGGTAGCGCACATAAAACCGGCCTTAAGCGCAAGACAGTTTTACAGTTTTATGTGGTAATAATGTACTGTAGATTTGAGTTTCATTTGATATGTTAAATCAACAATATGTTTAACTTAAAAAGACTCTAAGTTTAACAATTTACACGTTCATCATCATTCTTATTTTTGTATGAAATATGTACAACATTAAAACTGTATTTTGCGTTTTGGGTCGGTTTTATGTGCGCTGCACAGTAATCAAATTATTATGATTATCTTTAAATAAAAATTGAATTTACTGTCTCATCATTTGTATTACATTTACTAAAATTTGTTTACATATATTGTAGAAGAAGGAAATAAATTATGAATAATGTCAAGGTGTACTACAGATCTGAAAAAAAGCATAATATCAATTTTTCTAAGAACTTCACTCTTGTTTCTAATTACTAATTAAAGGTACTTTGTTAGAACTATTTGTTAATATACTTTGCAACATTGCATCAAAGGATAATATTAGCTTATAAATATTTTCTACATATACAGATATCAACATGGTACAATGATGAAATCAATTGCGAAATACTGATTAAGCTTGTATATTGAAAAAATGTAGTAGTAACATTGAAAGAAAAAGAGTTCTATCTGTTTATTAGGGGTCAATAGTTTATAGGGGCACTACTGATAATACAGAAGAAATCTCGAGGGGGTCTGCTGTTTTGCAATATAAGAAAAATTATTGTTTTCATTATTGCATAATACTGTATGGGTTCACAATTCCACCTTTTTTTTTAAATTTTAAAGTTAGATTGTATCTTCATTATGTAGCTAAGAATTTAAGTTAACAATGCTGTCTAACATAAATAAATGCTTTTCAGATTATAATTAAAATGTCTTACAACATGCAAACAGATTCTTGCACACAAATAATATCTGCAGAGAATAAAAGAGATAAAATAATGCATGGTGAAGAAAAAGTAAGGAATCAAGTGGTGACAGGTCTTACACATGAATGTGGAGTTTTTGGATGCATTGCTGCTGGTGATTGGCCATCTCAAATTGATGTTGCTCAAGTGATTTGCTTAGGTAACTTTAGATACATTTTGTATTATTGTTTATTTGTTTAGGAATTGCCATCTGTTATTGATGTGCATTAATAATGTTCATTAAGGTTTAGTGGCACTACAACATAGAGGTCAAGAAAGTGCGGGCATTGTCACAAGTGAGGGTGTATGTTCAAAATCTTTTCATGTCCATAAAGGTATGGGAATGATCAATAACATTTTTAATGATGAAAACATGAAGAAACTCAATGGGAATCTTGGAATTGGTCATACCAGATATAGTACAAGTGCAGCAAGTGAGGAAGTTAACTGTCAACCGTTTGTGGTTCACACTGCACATGGAGCATTAGCAGTTGCTCATAATGGAGAACTCGTAAATACGGAATCACTAAGAAAAATGGTAATTCCATATACTAAAAATGCTTAAAGTATGCTCATGTTAATTTAATCTCTGTTATTAATAGTTTCTGGTTCATTTTGTTTTAAAGGTATTGGGACGTGGAGTTGGTTTATCAACTTACTCAGATTCCGAGTTAATAACACAAGCTCTCTGTTTGAATCCTCCTGAAGGGGAAGTTAATGGCCCAGACTGGCCAGCACGTATAAAACATCTAATGCAATTAGCACCATTATCATATTCACTAGTAATTATGCAAAGAGATAAGATATATGGTGTTCGAGATCCTTATGGAAATCGCCCATTATGTCTCGGAAAAATTGTACCAATTGGTAATTTAGGTGTGTAATCAAATAATAGTGTGCAGATGGTGACTTTACAATATAATATTAGAATTTTATGTCATGCATTGCACAAATTTCTTTCATTATTACAATATTAATAAAGCAGGTTATTTCGTAAGCAATTAATTGTAATTAATGGAATATTTTTATGTGATAGGAAATGAGTCGGACGATGATGACGAAGCTGAAGGTTGGGTCATATCATCTGAATCATGTGGATTTTTAAGTATCGGAGCACGATATGTACGCGAAGTATTTCCTGGAGAAATTGTTGAATTAACCCGTGAGGGTATTAAAACTATAGATATCGTTGATAGACCAGATGAAAAGCCTCAAGCTTTTTGTATCTTTGAATACGTTTATTTTGCACGTAGTGACAGTATTTTTGAAGGTGAACCATAATGTAGTGAAAAATATAAATATATCAAGAAATTTTGATGTATATCATGTTTATTAATAATTTATTTTATATAATAGGGCAAATGGTTTATTCTGTTCGTATGCAATGTGGACGAGAGCTTGCCCTAGAATCTCCAGTAGAAGCGGATATAGTTAGTTCAGTACCTGAATCTGGAACTGCAGCAGCACATGGCTATGCCAGACAGGTAGATATATTAACTTATTGAAATTCCATAATGGCAATCAACAATAATTTAAAGTTCATTATATATGTACATGTATAAAATATATTTATAAACATATCTGTTTTATAGTCTGAAATACCATTTGCGGAAGTATTGTGCAAAAACAGATATGTTGGTAGAACGTTTATTCAACCTAGTACACGACTGAGACAACTTGGCGTGGCAAAAAAATTTGGAGCATTATCAGAAAATGTGAAAGGAAAAAAGTTAATTCTCATTGATGATTCGATTGTTAGAGGAAATACTATTGGACCTATTATTAAGTTACTTCGTGATGCAGGAGCAAAAGAAGTTAGTATCTTCTTTTATAACGTTTTACTTGATGTTTATTATTGTATCACGAATAGCTAGTTCTTTTAGTAAGTAATCGGGAATACGTTAAAAAACCAAATGACATCTAAATATGTTTTTGTAGGTTCATATTAGAATAGCATCACCTCCATTAAAATATCCATGTTACATGGGAATCAATATACCAACAAGGGAAGAATTAATTGCTAATAAATTGGATAATGTGAAACTAGCCAAACATGTTGGAGCTGATAGTTTAACATACCTTTCAGTAGAAGGACTTGTAAAAGCTGTAAGATTCGGTATGGATAATCGCGAAAGCAGTTACATTGGTCACTGTACTGCTTGTTTAACTGGAGATTATCCGGACGAACTTCCTGGTGATTTGGATTGGTGAAATAATAAACTATACTTTGTGAATCACGTGCATTATTAAACAATTAATATTTGCATTACAATCCTTCAGCATTAAAAATCACAAAATCTACTTTGATGCAATTGTTAATTTCTTTGTACACATTAACTATTGATTAACACAGTGAATTACAATTAATTTGTAATATCCAAATATAATTCAGTATTTCAAAATTAATTTAAATAAGGTATACTAGTATAGTAATAAGAGATAAAAATATTTGATTAGAGAATATTACCCACAAGATTCTGGAATTTTGAATGAAGGAAGTAGAAAACTTTCACTTCGTTATGATACGATAGTTACAGAATAAATTTAATCCAAAAGTACTTTTACATCAATTTTTCAATGTAATGAAAATTTAATTAATTAAGCAATATAGATTAAGACATAAATAAATAAACATTGCTCGACCTATTTAATTATTAATTCATTCGTTTAATACGTTCAGGACGGTGTGGTCATCGAGTGATGTTCTTATCTGCCGACATGACCCACGTTCCAGCATGGATGACAAAAAGATTGAATAGACGGTGTGACCCACTGGTGGATCGCCACATTATTTATGTAATATTCTATGAAAAAACATATATATTTAACAGGTGATGAAAAGATTTGATGAAAAGACTGTAAATTCGAACCGTCCGGTTATAAGCAAACGTGTTAATAAAACGTACTGAACGTGTTAAACAAAAACTACTCATCATTTATTTATGTAATACAAATGCAGGGAATTGTAACGTTTTATGCTTTTACAAAATTAACGCGAATCGTTAAAAAATGAACGATTCTTAATAATATTAAATTTGTCATTGAGTATTAATTATCATATTTTACATTTGTGCATACACAATCAATAACCCTATATACATTTATGTCAATCCGTTTTTGCATTTAAGTATTCTTCTGCAATTGTTTTCAACTGTTGTGAAATTTCTTTCATTTTTGCTTCTCGTTTAAGTTGTTTTGTAATTTTACTGTTACTAGAATCCATTTGATCACAAGTTAATATAGACTTTTCAATTACTGCTGTTTTAGACTTGTTATTCCCCTCAGCATTTTTATTTTCATTAATCACTAGAGAATTAAAAGTTTCTGTAATATTAGATTTATCCAATTCATCTGATTTTTTCTCAAAATTTAATAATTCTCTTTCTTTTGCATCAAGTGGTGCACTCTTATCTTTCAATGAGAATTGCTTCTTTCTTGATTGTATTCTTTGTCTATTGCAAATTGTATTTAGCTTTCTTTTCTGAGATACCTTAGTTTTGTAACCTTTCCTGGATTTAATTAAGTGACAACTATCACTTTTTGAGGCTGAAAGGTCTGATTCTGATGAGGTTTTAAATTTCTTAAGGCGTTTCTGACTTTTCAAACTATCTTTTGTGGTATCTGAACTTTCACTATTAATTTCTTTGGGGTACATAAATTGTGGATAAATTTGATTATCACAGTAACTTAATTCCTTTTCTAAATCAACACTGATGTTCTCAGACTTGTTTAAGTTACTGGTCTCTTCTCTATGTGTATATATGGCAAATGGATTGTCTTCATCAGATTCAGATTCTAACATTATACCTTGAGATTGTTTTTGTTCCCTCATTCGCTGTTTTTCTAAATACGTATGTAATGCATTTAATCTATTATTTCTCATAGTGTCCCAAAATGAAAGTGCTATAAAATAAATTTTAAATTTTACAATTTATATCAAAACAGAAAAATCATATTGGAAATATAATTATTTTAACTAGATAAACAGATATTTTTTCTATACCTTCTTTTTGATATTTAAATGGTATTCCTGAACGTTTAAGTGTATTTAAATTTGGAATGCATTGTTTATTATCAGAATCACCAAGGACCTCTGTTCTGGATTTTATGAATATTCTTTGCATTTTCAGAAGTTTCCTAGTTTTAGCGAAATATTTAAAATTGGGAGCAACATCAAAGACAGGATCATCTACTATAGAATTATCATTTTTCGTGAAAAACATATAAGTACCAATAACATCTTCATAAGTACCCTCGTAAAACTAAAATTATTACAAATTTGAAGGTCGCACAAAACTGATAATACGTTGATTTTGTTTAATCTATCTATGTACATATATATAATTTATAATTACCTTCCCATTGATTTGCATTATAGGATGTTCCGTATCTATACCGATCATATCTAATTGTAGCTGCTTTTCGCTGAAAACATTGCCATCGGCAAGTCCTTCGAATTCTACGTATACGAGAATTTCTTCTTCGTCGTCAGACATTTCATCATCGGTGCCCATTTCGATCGAATCCGTATCACTTACTCTTCTAATTGATATTCATTGAACGTTAAATACAAACGGAAAAGATATATGCACTAAACACTATGAATATTTGAACAAGAAATTAAATAAAAAAAATTCAATAGAATTTGTTAAAAACAAGATTATGCCAGTGTAACTTAGCACATACTCATTAATACGTGTGCACCTTCTCACGCATGTACAAATAAGTACGTGCCTACTTGTATAAGTACATACTACAAGATCTGACTGTTTTCATTTATAATTCATATTCATAAATGGTTGTACATTTTTATTAAATTTTATTAATAGTCAGCTGAAAAAAAGCGAGGTAAAATTATTCTATACCCTCGAGGATTGCGTAAGCATATTGTAATAGTACTTGTAATAGTTTTATTAGAAAATTCAAATGGTACGTTTAAAATAAAAGCATTATTACTATTCTTAATATTATGTATTTCTTTTTACTATTTTCATTTTCAGTCTTTACTTTGTCTCTTGCGAATGTTATCCATTCATTTTGCGTATAATTAAGTTTGTTCGAAAGTACATATTTAAATAGGTTAGTCACAAATTGCGAAACACATGCGTAGTAATATGTCTTTACTAATATTATTAAATTAATCGGTAACCATCGAGTTGAAGAAAAAGAGAAACAAATGATGCACACTAAATTTTACTTTTCATCATTGAAAGTTCAATATGTAAACTTGTGCAATTATCATTATTTAACATTTCATTTATTATACGAGTTTACTTAATTTAAGTAATAATTAAATATATTAAACGTGTATATTTTCATATATATTAAACAAGTTAATCTTTGTGTGTGAATATAGGTGATAAAATGGTGAGACATAACAATCAGTTACCAGAAAATCTTCCACAATTACAAAATCTTATCAAACGTGATCCAGAATCATATAAAGAAGAAGTAAGTTTCTTGAAGTGATATTCACTTATTTAATATACTTGATACAATTTTTTTTATACTTTTACAGTTTCTTCAACAACATCAACACTACAAGTCTACTTTAGAAGTCTTTCGTTTAGCAACAAATAAATTTAATAAAAGTCTTGATGAAATAGTGATTTTTTTAGCACGGGTAAGTTCCAAAATCAATGTTAAAAAAAATTATAAGCAAATTTGTAATTTTTTGAAAAACATCTTTATAACATTCTCTATGCTATAAGATTTTAGATATTAGAAAAATTCTTTCTTTTGCAGGTATATTAACAAAGTATCAGAAAATAATGATTTGTTCATTGTAATATTGTTACAAATTGGTTAACATAAACAAATTTTTAAGGGTAGTAATTATGGAAAAATATTTGGAATATTTAAGTGGAAAGATCATGTGTCGCAAGAAAGTCATAATGCAACTTTATTCTCTAATTGGTTATTCAGATGAACCAATGCCACATAGCATATTTATTTATGGTCATGTAGCTACTGGAAAATCCTTAGTAGTGCAAAGTATGCTTTCCTATTTAAAGTACAATATAACTATTATCAATTGTATAGAACATGTGAATAGCAAACACCTATTTGACTATATTTTGGATGATTTATCATCATATTTAATTAATTCCACAACTAATATCAAAGTACCATGTAAATGCGATAATTTTGCAGACTTTGTACTAAATCTTAAAGAAATTTTTGCGAACGATACTCGACCGATTGTAGTAGTACTCGATAAATGTGATAAATTAAGAGATATTGATGCTAATTTATTACCTGCATTTTCAAAACTTAAAGAATTAACAAATGTTAATATTTGTGTAATATTTACAAGTGGTATAGTATGGGAAAAGTTTCGTGTTAAAATAGGTGTACACGAGCCAATTAAAATTAATTTTTCGCAGTATACACGTAACGAATTCACTGAACTTTTACTTTTAACTAAACCACATGGTTATGAAGATATATTTTATACAAATTATTTAAATTTATTTCTTTCCGTATTTTTTCGATTTTGTCGAGATCTTAACGAACTCCGTTACATGGCCAAAATAAATTTTTCTAAATATATAGAACCCATTAAAATTGATCAATCTAAGAAAAACGACACTGCTATGTTATGGAGAAATATTTCTGCTATTTTTAAGACAAATTTGGAAGTTATTTATCTAAGAGTTTCCTCCGAAAATTTCACAAAACATAATCGATTATCTAAAGAAATTGAATCAACAATGAAACTAGCATTGAGCTTTGAATTACCATATTATGCAAAATACATGTTAATTGCATCATATCTTGCTTCGTATAATCCTGCAAAAGAAGACAAATACTTATTTATGAAACAAAAGTTTAAAAGAAAGAAAAAAGTTATTATTAAAAAAAAGATAACATTAAACGTTTTTTGTAAACCGCATAATTTTCCAGTATCTAGAATGATCGCCATTTTTTGTGCGATTCTCGATGAAAAGGTTGATATAAACGCTAATTTACTTGCACAGATACCATCTATGTGTCAACTTGGTTTACTATCAGTAGTAGGGAATTATAATTTATACGAACCTAAACTCAAGTGTTGTGTATCGTATGATTTTATTCTCGTTATAGCTAAGACCGTTGGCTTTAGTATACAGAACTATTTCTATAATTTTATGTGAAGCTGATAATGTCTTGAACGAAATAATATGATTGTTACGTAAATTTTATTGTTTAACCTTTGTATTTATTTATTAACTTTTTATTAAAAATAAAATACTGAAATTTATAAATGTATTATTTCTTTTGCGTAGATAGATTACTTATAACACAAAATATACATGTCTAGACATAAATTGTTACCATTTCTTTTATAATTTGTTTATTTTAATACAGGTGGCTCATTGTTACCCAAATGTATTAGAATCATTTCCACAAGAAATCATTGATGTACTGCAAACATATAACACAGTACTTGACAATGATATGCGACTAGTAAGTGTAAAAAAACATTAAATAAGGCTATATTGCATTATTTTGTTCTTATAATTGAAAAAAAACCATGAATCTTTTTTGCAGACGTTTTGTAAAGCTTTAATTCAACTACGTAACAAATCTCTGCTGGAACCCACTGTACTTCTTAGTTTGTTCTTTCAACTTTTGAGATGTCAAGATAAAAACCTAAGACAATTTCTTGAAACCCACATTATCGCTGATATTAAAAATGTGAATGCTAAACAGAAGAATGCAAAAATTAACACAACTTTGCAAAACTTTATGTTTTCAATGTTGAAAGACTCTAATGTCAGGGCTGCAAAAATGTCTGCAGACATCATGATAGAATTATTTAATAAAAATATTTGGAATGACGCAAAAACTGTGAATGTCATAGCAACAGGATGCTTCTCTAAAGCAACTAAAGTTATGGTTGCTTGTTTGAAATTCTTTCTGGGTACAGATGTAGAAGAACAAAAAAATGAAGAGAGTGATAGTGATAGTGAACCAAATATCAAAGAAGTTATGATGGCTAATAGGGTGAATAAGAAAACAAAAAAACGTGAGAAACAGTTGGCAAAAGCGAAACAATTGTTAGCGGTAAGTTATTAATGAATCGTAAATTTTTGGTAACGTTACAGTTTAACATTGATGTATATTTAAATTTTTAATATTTTAGAAGTCTAAAAAAAAAGCGACAAAAGCCCCAGGATTTAATTTTTCGGCATTACATTTGATTCATGATCCACAAGATTTTGCAGAAAAATTATTTAAACAGTTGGGGAAAAATAATGATAGATTTGAAATTAAACTGATAACTTTGGATGTAATTTCTAGGCTTATTGGTCTCCACAATTTATTTTTATTAAATTTTTATCCTTATCTTCAAAGATTTTTACAACCACATCAAAGAGGTAAATTTCCAATTATTCAAAAATGATTACCACAATTGAATAGAGTATAATGGTGTATTGTGTTTAACGATGTTAGAGGTAACAAAACTTCTACAATTTATTGCTCAATCTTCTCATGAACTTGTACCGCCTGACGTATTGGAGCCTGTATTAAAAACTTTGGCAAACAATTTTGTCACAGAACGAAATTCTGCAGATGTTATGGCTATTGGGTATGTATGTATTTATTAATTGCTTAATGTTTTAAAGAGATTTCATCATTTTAATTAATGTAGAGTTTTAAATACAGGTTGAATGCTATTAGAGAAATATGCACACGATGTCCTTTAGTAATGAACGCAGATTTACTGCAAGATTTAGCACGATATAAGCATTACAAAGAACGCAGTGTAATGATGGCTGCACGCTCTTTGATTGGTCTATTCAGAATCTCAATACCCGAATTATTGCATAAAAAGGACCGAGGTCGGCCTACAGAAGCAACTATTACTTTAGAAATGCCAAAATATGGTCAAGTATCTGCTAATGATTTTGTACCAGGAGCAGAAGCTTTACTTGACAATAAGTTTGAGAGTACTGAAGAAGTTTCCAAAATTAATGTTGAAAATGATGTATGTGAAAATTCTACTAAGGCACATATGTATTACTCTTTCTATTTATGATGAATTTTGTTAAAGTAATTATATTCGAAAAATTGTGACTACAGGATAGCGATGATGAATGGATCGATGTAAGTGGTACTAGCGACGAAGATGGTAATGACGGAGACAGCGACTACGACGACGACGACAGTAATGATAGCAATAATGAAACGGAGGAAAAAGACGAAGGGGAAAAGACAAAGTTAAAAGTATTTGTAGACAGTGAAAACGACAATATAATTCTAGGTGACTATAACCCTGAATCTAGCATTGCAAATGAAAATGCAGAGATAGAAATCAAAAGAAATAAAAATGATGTTACAAATGAAAGTGTTAAATCAAAGGTAGGTAACACCAAAATAGAAGAAATTACAAATGTTACAAGTCAAAAGCAAAAAAAGAAATATACGTTAATAAAATTGGAAAGAAAAAAATTAAAACTGAAGAAACAAAAAGATGCAAAGTTGAAAAAGAAAGAGACAATAACAGTAGAGAAAAAGGAAAAGGCAACTTTAATATCTAACGAACGATTATTAACCGATGAAGATTTCGTAAAAATAGATACAGCATTAGCGAAACAACAAGTAACATACGCTAAGCGCGGTCTGAAGAGATTTCATCCTAATGATAACGAGCGTGGAGATTTTATCAAATTAGCAGATATAGAAAATATTTATAAAAAGCGAAAACATGATAAGCAAACTCGCATTGAATCTATGAAGGTTTGTTTTAATTTTACTACGAAGCGTGAACAATTAAACATTAGTCCTTCGTTCTATTACCAATAATTTTTCCATTTTTTACAGAAAGGGCACGAGGGAAGGGAAAAATTCGGTTATAAAGACAGCCGACAAAATCCATTGTGTAGTAAAACAAATCGTGAAAAAAAGAAAATCAAAGCTTTTCAAATGTTAAAACATAAAATAAAGGGAAAAGTTAAACGTTCTTTTAAGGAAAAGCAGATTGCTTTGAGAAATCATTTATTGAAGCAGAAAAGAATGAAGTAATCGTAATTACACATGCGTATATACCGTGCACATATACATATACAAGCAAAATTATATTACCTATAAGTCATTAACAAATACGAATGTATTGACTGTAATAGTAAACAGTTACTATTTTTTCTATACAATTATTTTATTCTCCATTATTATAAAACAATCCTTCACATGTAAAAATTTTACACGAAGCATTGTCGTTTGAACGACATCAGTGCCATCGTAGAGTGAAATACGTCCTGTGGGTGTCAGATATTATGAAAATGGCGATGGCATTCGTGTACAAATACAGTGCGTCTATTACCACAGATGTACAGGATAGACCTAAATATAAGCATCCTATGGGACTTTTTGTCCGGGGCTTTGAGGCCGAGAAGACCCTTACCATTTTCGCATCACTCCCAACTTTACCGATTTAACATAGAATAAGATTACAATATTAACAGCGATTTTGGAATTAAACGTAACTATGAAATTACAAATAAGAAAGTAACGTAATTGTTTATCAGTCGGGGTATTTAGCAATAAAGACACGAGTTAGACAAGGAAACAAATAGCGGTAGATAAGGATAGCACTAGAGGAATGAGTTAGATAAGGAAAGGAATAGGGATAGGCAAGGATAGCACTAGAGAAATGAGTTAGACAAGGAAAGATATAGGGATAGACAAGGACAGAAAATTTGAACGTAGCGGATTGCTACAGATGTGTTCTCTATTATCGGCCCACGCGGGAAGTAGGATTAGGAGGTTTTTCTTTATAGTATCTGTTTTACCACACGGGATAGTGTAACGAATAAAATATATTTTAACAAAATAAACTCTGAAACTATTAACAACACGATATATATATACACTACAAATCTTCTATTTCTTGCTTTACAATGCATTCTTCACTCTTCGGCTGCTTCCGCTCGACTGCTCTTGACTCTCCTTTTCTGTTTGTCCTACGGCCGCTACTCCTCCTGCAACAGACACTAAGAAAAGGTGGCACTCGAATTCCCTCCCGCGCACACCTACCACTTCCGGCGTTCGTCGGTATCCCGGAAACGGGCTCGCTTTCCGCTTTGGCGGGTCGCGGTAGACGCCGCCACACGAAAAGTGAAACTAACGCCATCTCGCGTCTGGTGTCTCGAACTAAGACTTTTTAATAGGAACATAGAATATAAACAGAGATATTAGACAAGGAAAGTAACAGTGTGCGACAAGGATAGAGAGAAACGTTTCCTATTGGCTGACTGGCCGCTGAGTTCGTCACTCAGGCTCAAAGTTAAGCCAGTCGGTGAAAAATCATTAATAACTCAATAATTACGATGATTTTGTGAACTTTTAGAATTGAAAAATGTAGTATGATCCTCCAACAACTTTCTCGTGTAGATTATATTGTTCTAGACCCATCCAATAATTAGTTATTAACAATTTTAGTACGTGTTCTCGGGAACGATACCGCATACCTTTACGGTTTTTCAATAATTTCATAGCTTTCTGCTGTAGTCGCATGTAACTAACTATACGCATCTGAAAGGCAACTCACTTAGCTACATTCTCACCTTATTTTTATTAACATGTTCGGTTCAGTTTAAGATTTATTAAACATTTTTGGGAGAGTTTTACAACCGTCCTATTCACTCGTAACACATTTTCGTTATTTGAAAAGATATTCGTGATTAATTATGCACTTTGAAGCATGTAGGATGTAGAATGGACTTTTATTTATATACTTCAATCATTTCTGTAGCCGTAAGTGATGTAGTTTATTAGATATTAGCAATTGTTTATAACATTTGACTATACTCGAGTACAATGAATAAGAGACTCTTTCATATAATGTTTAATAACTCTCAAACTAAACCGAATATGTAAATAAAAATTAGACGAGAATGTAGCCAAAGGAGTTATCTTTCAGACGCATACAGTTAGTTGCATGAGAATTTAGTAGAAAGCTATGAAATTATTGAAAATCCGGAAAGGTGTGTAGTATTGTTCCCGACATCACGTATCAAAATTGTTAATAACTAATTATCGAAAGGGTCTAGTGTATTGAAATTTATATGAGAAAGTTGTTAAGGGTCCACACTTCATTCTTCAATTCTAAAAGTTCACAAAATCATCGTAATTATGGAGTTATTAATGAAAATGACGGAAAAGTATTACTCTTGAATGTGACGAGTGTGGTACTTGTCCAAATAATGTTTAATAACTCGAAAATTACGACGAATATGTTAATGAAGATTCAGTGAGAAACTAGCTAAAGGAATAGCCTTTCGAATGCAGGTATGAAACTGCATAAATTATTTGTACAAAGTTACGAAATTAATGAAATACCAAAGGGTGTGCGGTATCGCTGTCTGCACTCTGCACAATAATTGTTAATACCTAATTATTGAAAGGATTTAATATAACAAAATCTGTATGTGAAAGTTACTAAAGATCCACGCATCATTCTTCAATTCTAAAAGTTCACAAAATCATCGTAATTATTGAGGTATTAATGATTTTTCCCTGGCCGACTTTATGTAGCGTCTGGGAGGCGGCCATTACGGCTCGTGGACCAATAGGAAACGTTCTCTCTCTATCCTTCTCGCACACTAGTGCTTTTCTTGTCTAATACCTCTGTTTATATTCTGTGTTGCTATTAGAAAATGTTAGTTCGCGTCTCCAAATGCGAGATGGCGCCAGTTTCAGCCGCCCATTTTTGTTTTGTCTTTTCGACAAAACTCTTTACCTTTCCTTGTCTAACTCATTATACTAATGCTATCCTTCTCTACCCCTATTTCTTTCCTTGTCTAACTCATTTCTCATAGTTTTATCCTTGTCTACCCCTATTTCTTTTCTTGTCTACCTCATTTCTCTAGTGCTATCTTTATCTACCGTTTTTCGTTTCCTTGTCTCTCTTCACTATTGCTATCCTCCGCATTTTCATTATATTTAATTGATACTTATAATAAATTTTTACTTGCTTTAACAATACTAATAATGTAAGTAGATAGTAGAATACAGTTTCAGACTTATTTTCAAATAATTTAATTGAAGAATAATTAATGTTTCTTGTTAAAGAACAGTTCGGATGGTGGTATTTAGTTTGCAATTATATGGAAGTCTTAAATAAAATTGTTGCATTTTTTAACTTAATAAAATAAGTTAATTTGTTAATTTCATATTGAATAAACAATTGCATGCAGCAGACATTTTGAAATGAATGTTTATAATATATAATTTTTAATTCCTTTAACTTGACTTGTGCAGAAGAAAATGGACGTGGTGTGTAAGGGAACAATAAATAGATTGTAAAATGCTGTAAAACAATACTGATATATTGTAACCTTTTATAAAATATTTACATTTTATAAAGTCTTGTAAAATGATTTTTTACGTCTGTCGACTTTACCATCTTTGATGGTTGTATTGTATGTAATTCGTGAATTCATCACTTTATATCGTAGAGGGCATAACAAATCCTTCGATTTTTCACACGATCGGTATTTCAGAACGTTGGACACAAAAACACATTAGATGCTAGGTCTATCCTGTACCCTCGTCTGTGTTACGTATTACGTTTGCGTTGCATTGATACTATATACGTCAGTGTTGTTATCATTATAGCAGTGGGGATGCAGTCGTATTATCGTTAAAGTTGGCATGTGCTCTTGTGAATTAAAATCATTCCCAAGAACGATCGATTGCGAGTTGTTTGTGTAGTTAAATGCCGGGGAAACAACAGAATTTCGTATTATTCAAACTAAAGGAGCATTAATGTCTGTCCGTTTAATCATTACTGATTCCATAGGTTATTAATAATTTTGTTTTAAATATAAAAAATTTTCAAATTTGGTGGAGTATGTTGATAAATCAAGATTCACATTGGAATGGTGCTGCAGCATCTGAGAGTCAGATGTTTTCAGACTTCGAAGTTATGGGTGCGTGATACTTTTTAATTATATATTTAACGTGTGTTTCTTTTTATCCACTAATTGCAATAGGGACTATCATTATTATTTCAGTTTTTGCAATTGAAAAAATAACTGTTGTGTATGTGCCTTTTTGCGAATATGCACAGTAAATATTTCTAATTATTTTTAAATAATATTTTTCTACATTTAACTTTTGGCTA
>NW_017100239.1:206701-240801 GCF_001263275.1 Habropoda laboriosa
TTTAAAAAGATTAAATATATTTAAACACTGTGATGTTAATTAAGATGTGAACATTTTTACAGACAGTGATTGCTCCCTTCTTCCAGATGATTTATTTCAAACTTTAAGTTCTGAATTAGGTATTCCTCTTCTCTTAGAGAATGAAATACCTTCAAAAACAGACGATGGTATTGATAACGAAACAATAAAAGATATATCTATAGGGGAACCTTCAAATAATTTCAAAGAATTAGATATAAATGTACAACAAAATTCAGGTATTTCACACTTTGTTCTTTGTTAATCTGTTGATACTTAAAACTGTAAAATTTTGAAAAATATTATATTAATTTTACTTATAGATTTGGATTTGGTTAATGATATAAAGATGGAAATTAAATTGGAACCTGTAAGTCCTTATATTCAATTGCCTCTGTCTCCAGCATCAAGTTATTCTGAATCTAATAGATTAGACCCACAAATTGAAACAAATTCTACTACTTCACTGTGCGAATTTAAGGTGTGGCTATGATGCTTTCAAAGTCAGTGGCAGTAAATTTTACATCTGTATACTTTGTATATTAAGGTATATTGATTTCTTATAGGCAACACTGGAAACACCACCTATTTCACCTCCACAAAATCTTTCTCCACCTATATCTCCAGAACCAATTTTAAATACAGCTATTGGAAAGCAAGTAAAACTTATGCCTCTTAAATCTCAAGATGCAAAGCAAACAAAATTTATTCTTTCTAAAGCAAATTCTGCTAAACGGGTTCGAGTTCAACCAAAAAATAATGTACACCTGGTCTCTGATGGTAAGGCAATATGTAATGCGTTTTAATTAATTTTATAATATTTACTTGTAAACTGCATACTATGTCTTTATATACATCATATTTCCCAGAACAGTCGCAGAATGCTATATTTTTGAACACTCAGAATTTTATTGCACTCACTCAAAAAGTTAAGCAAAATTATACATCGTATCCTTTGATGGCACATGTAGTGTCAACTAATGGGAATAATAAAGTTCAGTCGTCTGTACAGTTTCCATCAGTACAAATAAAAACAGAAACAAATACAATTCAAATACCACAAGAAAATCATGTAAAAATAATAAATAATATTCCTAACACATATACACCTGGAAAAGATCAAGCAGTAAACATGATTGATACCCCAGTAGTTCTTAACAATGAAACAGCTGGATGTACCTCCATAGTTGTCAAAAACAATTCACCTAGGTGTAGACCAATAGTGATTAAAACGGAGAATTCAAATTATTCTCCAATTGTTGTAAAAAATGAGGCCCAGGATGTTAATTTTGTGGGACGACAAGATTGCGAGATAAAAGCGTTAAAGAGGCAACAAAGAATGATAAAAAATAGAGAATCGGCTTGTCTGTCGCGAAAAAAGAAAAAAGAATATGTATCTTCGTTGGAAAAACAAATTTATGAGTTGCAGCAAGAAAATAAACAATTAAAAATGGTAAAAAACTGTAGAATAATTAAATATATATTGGTCTAATGTATTTCTTATTGATTCTGATTATGATAAAATTCTGTCTATATTAGGAAAATATAAACTTAAAACAGAGACTTTCAGCATTACCGGATACGAATGCTAGTACTAAATTTAGAAGTGTAAATCTTAATTTAAATAAAAAGAATGTTGCTATTCTTTTGGGAATGGTTTTTATGGTGTCTTTAAATGTCAATGGTTTTAAGTAAGTTTATAATAAACTGCTGTTTTATCACAGACAGACAAATCCAAAATTTAGTATAATAAAGATTACAATGAAAAATAACAAAGTGAAAATTCTTTCCTTGCAGGGATATGCTTTCGCAAGGTAATCGATTCGATAAGTTACCTACTGATATTCCTATTAATGCACAGTATACTAGACATGGAAGAACTCTACTCTGGACGCCTAAAGATCAAATTCAGGAGGAAGACGAAGATGGTTTCCGTAAAAATGTGTCAATACCTCAGCTGATGTGTCCAATGCACATCAATCAAAGTGAATCAATTCGTTTAGATTATGAATTGAGACGATGGATCGGTGGAAAATCCGACCAAGATGATTGGGCTACATTGAAGAAAGGAAAATTGGACGCGAAACTTATAGGAGAACTTTTATCATCGCCTCGAGCAATGCAAAAGAGACCTAAACATAAACGTAACCTATCAGAAAGAAACAAATCTGAAATACTTCGAAAAACAACGGGCCCACCGATATCAAACGCAGTGGAAGTTTTTTCTCCAATAGTAAAGGAACATGCTTCTTTGTTCGAAGCTCTAGGAAGAAGGGATGATACCTTCTATGTAGTTTGGTTCAGTGGAGAACATTTACTTTTGCCAGCTTCAAGTAAAAACAGTACAGGTAGACCAAGAATGTCATTGGTGCTTCCTGCTCTTCCTATGAATGGTAAGAATGTTATGTTTAATCCATTTTCGATATAAGAGAGGAAAAGATCGTACTACATAAAAGTATCTCTATTATTTTCATAGAAACATTTTCAACGCCCGCAAATCATATAACTATGATGCAAATTGATTGTGAAGTTACCAATACACAATTGTTGCACTTACAACAATCCGTTATACCTAATCATTTAAAAAGTAACAACGGATCTAAAAGTCATACGCATCAAACTCAAACGGCAAATGACGTGTCAGACGCAGTAGCAGCGGATATAACTAAGAATTATAAACCATACTTTATTAAAGAAACTAGTCATAAGATTTTCCAAAAAAAAAATTCAAAAGATACATATGCTGACAAAAATAGTAGAAATTATAATAAGACGACCGCTTATATACTGAAACAGAAATTTATTTCAGAATTTGACTTAGAAGAAGTAAAAACTGAAGTGTTAAAGGATTCGAGGAAATCAGAATCCCGAATAAAAAGTCCAACGTCACAAAAAAAACAAAAATAAAAAAATTGTAGCATTATTTAAGAAAAGTTTGTTTTCTCGTGACGTGCAACGGCACAATACTAGTAACGACGTGCACACATTGTTCACATATACATACGTGGTATCAATAGCATTTATATATATGTATTTACATATATATATATACATGTGCATTTTATACAATTTAATATAATTTCAAAGATTGATTTAACATACGATAATTTAACACTCTTAAAGTTGAATTATTCTCTGAAATTATAATTTATACAACCTTTGTACAAATAAATGAATAATATTGTCACATAAATAAATCATGGCGTATGAC
Source organism: Habropoda laboriosa (assembly GCF_001263275.1). NCBI lineage: Eukaryota > Metazoa > Arthropoda > Insecta > Hymenoptera > Apidae > Habropoda > Habropoda laboriosa. The sequence goes on from NW_017100239.1 coordinate 209,931, forward strand.
AAACTTAACCCTGAGTACGTCTTATATTCTAAGAAACTGACGATAATAAGTGGTGTATTGTATTGTTAAGGCCTATACAAACTGGGATACAATCGCTGGAAACACTGCATCCCAACAGTCGACAGACTATCGCCGATGTATAATTATAGTATAAATTCTCGAATTTTACATATATGTACGTACCGCCTAAACAAAACAATAGGGATTTAAAATAAAGATTAATTTTAAAGTGAATTTCGATACACTAAAAGCTAATACAATATAAACCTGTTAACAAATAAACTACCATATTTTTTTACGAGCAACCGCATCAAATTAATAACTACGTATAAATACGGTCATTTTAAGTTTGGCGTAGAACCGCCAAGATAAGATTTTAAATCCGTTATAGTAGATCGTACTAATTTGGCTTTGATAAATGGCTTTCCAATTCTCTGATGTGCTATGTATCGATGACATCCACCGAAAGAGTAATAATAATCGCCACCTTAAATGAAGAAATATACAATTATATTGTATAAAATTGGGGAAAACAATTTAAATATAATAGAAAAAACAGGAGAATAATAATTATTGTTATTACCTTCGTTTCCTTTAATCCACAAAACATCTATCGGTGGTACAGACGACTCTGTCTGAGGATTGCACAATGTATCTATTAAACTTTGAACCTTTTCTTCATCGACAATTGGAAGAATAGGCCGAATAAGTATGTTCATTGGAATATCATAAATCTCGGCGTTTGTGTCAGAATGAATGCTAGTGGGATTTTTATCATTCATTTCGGAAGCTAAATGTATAAAATAATACAAGTAAGAACACGATCAATCGCAAATAAATACGAAATATATGATATTAGAAACGTTTCTATTACGTGTTGCTTACATAAATACTTTCTCAATGATGCCGAAAACGTTGCAAATTGTCTAATTCCCAATATCATTGATAGAAATACCGTAATTCCTAGAACAGATATATCTGTCGTAAAAATAACACGTTAAATTATCAAGCAACACTTAAATACATGTATTTATGATGTAATTCAGAAGTCACAAATTCTGCTTAATATGTCTAAATTATATTCATGTTTTTCTTTTAACGGATATAAAACAATATTCTCAAAATGTTTAACATTAAAAATTAAAACTACGTACGATGTACAGTATCCGTAACGAGTCACCCATAAAGTAAGTTTCAGCCGTTTACCTTCAGAGTTTATGGAAGTATTAAAAGAGGGGATAAGATATGAAAATAGGCGAAGAGTTTAAAAATATTTTGTATGATTTTTTCAGCACTTTGTAAATCTTCATATGATTGGTTTAAATAATACAATATTTGAATAGGAGACGTTATTTTGAAATAAATGTTCAATAAACAAAAGATTGTAATTGAAAAAAATAGCTAAAGATATCATTCTTTGTTTAATGGTTGGTTAGCTAAAAACAAAATTACACGCTCTGCTAAATTTTTATATGCATCAGCATGAATGCTTTCTGGTGTAGATAGCACAATTGGTTTACCAGTATCACAACTTTCAACAATGTTTTCTGACAATGGAATAGTTTGTATAATTTGCACACCTAGAAGAAAACAAGTTGTACTAATTGTACTATGTTATTACTATGCTTTGCAATTGCACTAGTTGTACTATTCTCATAAATTGAATACCAAGTTCTTCAGCAATCATTTGTGTTCCACCATTGTAAAGAATTATTTTATTCTTACACTTTGGGCATACAACATTGCTCATATTTTCCACAATTCCAATAATTGGAATGTTTAAACGTTTAAACATATTAGCACCTCTTCTAGTTACTTCTAAAGCTGCTTTTTGAGGAGTAGTTACCAATAATGCACCAGTGACTGGAAGGTTTTGTATAATTGAAAGATGCGTGTCTCCTGTTCCAGGTGGAGTATCTACAACAAGATAATCCAACGGATCCCATGCTACTTGACGTAACAATTTATCAATTGCACTCATTACCATTAACCCTCTCCAAATTATAGGAGACTTGTCATCTGTTAAAAAGCCCATAGACATGCTGTATATGAAAAAAGAATTCTACGACTTAAGATAGGATGATGATAGAAGTATAAACAAAATGTGCGAAATTTGTGTTCTCACCACTTTACACCATAATTTATAAGAGGTTCTATGAGATTTGCATCATTAACTATGGGGGACTGTCGAATATTCATCATTAACGGTATAGATGGACCGAATACATCAGCATCGAGTAAACCAACGGACTTTTTTGGTTCAACAATTTTTAAAGCGGACGATAAATTTACAGCAGTCGTAGATTTACCTACTCCACCTTTCCCAGATGCCACAACAACAATTTGCTTAACACCTTTCAAAGGTTTCTGTTTCGGAAGACCGCGTGCCATTATTTCCTTTCGTTTCATTTCCATTTCTTTCTGTTGTCGTTCATCGAGAGAAATGGTACGACTCTATAATGAAATAATGAATAAGTATTTATCAGACATTGGGGAAAGGAATATTTAATAAATATTGTTTTGTAATTATTAATAAATGTGACATTTGCATATAGTTATATTATCGTTAGTATAGTACACATTAGTAATTTCTATATGCATTTAACAAAATCAAGCGATACCGACTTATCGAACATCGTGAAATATATTGTAGATAACGTAAAAGCTTTACATACTAATGAAAGCAATCGGTGCTTATTTGTTCCGTCATGATTTCGTTGAAGACGCATGAAAATTTTAATAGAGGTGAATGCCAACATTTTCAATAGTGATGTACGTAGATTTACTTCATACAACTGGCAATACCTTTCTAACCTGACATTTCGAATAGCATAACCGCGAAATCCTTTATTTCATAGCTCCGTAGAACATGGCATACCGATATTAAAAATTTTTCTGTAACGTTTAAGTTTCGTATTAACGGTCTGCTCGTACGTACATAGTTCAATAATACATTTTTACCGTTTTTGTGTGCATTTGCGAGAATTTTAATGCTTCTCATTTTAAGTAACAGAAATGTTTAACGCGAGGGCAGTGCAGTTTTTCATTAACGCGAAGCACATATCAGTAATGCGGTGCAATTTAGGTTTGACATAAATATGTGAAAGTAAGTCCTTTCTTTATTTTTAAAGCGTTTTATAATACATTTTAAATTTGTACAACTTTTAATTTCAAAATTGAAAATTAATACCATTGTTTATGACTTTTTTCGTTCTTTATGTATTGTCATAGTTAACCTAACTTTTCACTCGTAACATACATACATCGACTTTCGTGTATTAAATAAATGGTATTAATTTTTACGTTTCTTGATGCTTTATTTTGTCGAAACTTTAAGGTTTTATATGTTGCTTTCAATACATATGTACACGCACACAATCGTGCGCGCGCGTGTGTGTGCATATCTATATGTAATATGTGTATGCACATATGTGTATGTGTATATATATATGTATTCGGCAATTCCTCCCGTATAAGTCGAAACGAAAGTTATAATGTGAAAAATTATGTGTAACCGTCCGAATTCATTGACATGTTTATATATTTAATTGATATACAAGGTGTTGCTCAACATTTTTTCGTCCATCGTATTTCGCAATAAATAATAAAAGGTTAATATATTGCGAGAAAACTAACTAAACAGAGAAAATTATTGAACAAGATACAGTGTATTGTCAGTTATACATGTGCATTAGTAAGCTAAATATTGAGTCTGTAACATGTTCTTACAAATGAGTGTATGTGTATATAGAAATATATGTATGTTTTCTCATATGTTATTAAGTTTAATATTTTCCACATATTGAACAGGATAATGTATACATATGTACATGTATATTTAACTTTTTATTTACATAGGGAAAACATTTTGTGTCTGCGATTCAAGGTACACAGAATATGGGCCTAAACGCAGCTGTACAAGCTTTAAAGTAAGTTAGAAATAAAGAATATTATTTTTCCATATCTAAGTAAAATATTTATACAATGTTTGCTAATAATTCATTTGATTATTATTTTTATTAGGAAAGCAGAACCGTTAAAGGATAAAGTACAACGTTGCAGAGATCTTTTAAATGACAGTGACGCATGGGTTTGTCAGCAGCAGCTGCAGAAAATATACCAGCAAGTTCTCATATTGGACCTGGAATATGCTCTGGATAGGAAAGTTGAACAAGAACTTTGGAACCTTGGATTTAAAAACTATATAGCAACTCTGCAGTCTCAAGCAAAGGATAGGAAGAATCCTAAACGTGGAGAATCCCAGGCTTTACTTAGTTCATGTTTGGCGGCAGCGAGTGGTTTCTATTTGACATTATTACAGGAAATTTGTACCGCGTTTGACCTAGATTTACCATTCAGAAGGTAATTACATAGAATAGATCTGACCTTCTGCCAATTCTGTTCTAAGTACAATTTAGATAACAATAAATTTTATACAAGCTATATTTCTAGGAAGGGTTACATTTATGGATGTACATCGCCATGGAAGGCTATCGAAAAGTTATCAGTGCCTCACAAATCTTCGTGTTTTTACGCGTGCCAATATTGCCTTGTGCACTTAGGAGACATCGCTCGTTATAGAAATGAGAGTAAGCAAGCGGAATTGTTCTACAGGCATGCGGTATCGTTGTCACCATCCAGTGGACAACCGTATAATCAGTTAGCCCTTCTTGAAGCATCTCGTGGTAACAAATTGGCAACTGTATTTCACTATACACGGTCTGTTGCTGTAAAACATCCGTTTCCCGTTGCCACAACGAATTTGGCAAAAACGTTATCTTCTGCTTTAAATGATACATCGCTAAATATAGAGGGAAAAACAAAATTAACTTCTCAAGAATATATAGCAGTCTTCTTAAAGCTTCATGGCGTTATTCATAATGTTGGAGATTTAAAGATCGCTTCTACGTATGCGAAGTTACTAACTGAAACATTAACAGCTTTAGTTGCAACAGAAAGTTTTAGCTCTTGGATGCTTGTTCAAATGTTTGTAATTAATTTGTACGCGTTGGAACATACAACGAGTGTTGTTGTGGGTAGCACTGAAGCATTAAAGAATGAACAGTTAACGCCCGATGAGAAAATTGCTCGTGATTGCATTTTGGACCTTATAGCTGGAAGTCTGGCTGCTCTGTTATTACCTGTCTATACGATCAAAAATTCTATTATCGAATATTTCGCTTTGCCTTCTATAAAACTGTGCCTTGATTGGATTCATACGAAACCCACAGTTTTGGAGGAAATAGCCTTTACGTCGAGGCTTCAAATCTGGCCCAGCCTATGCGTATTGTTGAACGCTTTGCAGAATTGTGTGGCCGATTTCACATATGATCAATACGTTAAAGTACCACTGCCAGAGGATCGTGATCTACAAGGATTTTTACCTTTGGAAAAAAGTTTCGAGTGTTTAAAATTTACGAGTACCGATTTGGAAGATAACATCGAGGCTTCGAATAAGTTACGCGCCGTTCGTATACTTCGTTTAGGTCATTGTTTAGCACAATACAGGATCAACGGTGCAGCATTGATTGCTATTACATCAGGAGAGGAAAAGGGTGATAACAGATTCAGTTCTATAAGCGAAGGAAACGGACTGAGTAACGAATTGATGAAAGAGTTAGAGGAGCTCAGTTTAAATAGAGATAGACAATCTGCTGTATCGACTAGTCCAGTTCTTTCGGAGTCTGCCAGTAGTAAAGGTTCTACCGATGTCGATGTATTGGATCACGCTCTGGACAAAAGGATAGGCATTTTGAAACCTCAAGGTTCGTTAGAACGAAGTAAAGATGCAATAGTAGTTGCGGCTACTACTACCATGGTAGAATGCAACAGTTTCGAAAGTAACGCGTCGTTACCCACAACCAGAAAGCCAAGGCAAAACATAGCGATGCAAACGATAATGCGACGCGCCGAAACAGAACAAAAGCAAGTTACGTTTAAAAATCTGTCTCCGTTAAACGTAGAAGAAGAAAATGAGAAAAAGGGTAAAGTAAATTCATCGACGTCTCCGACGAAAAGTATACAACCGAACAGCGGGAACAAAAGTGTACCGATTGTTGGAGAAATATCGAAACTGAACAATGTTCCTAACGCGCCTACTAATACACCGATAACCGTTCAGAACCGATTACCGTTGATGCCTTTCGCTACGACTGCTGTACAAAGTCAAATCGTTTCTGTTCAAAACCAAATGAAAACCGCAAAATTACAACATCCTGTGTCACAGTCGCCTCAAATTAACCACCTTCCTACGAAAGAGCAACAAACTTCTGGAATTCTAACGCCAATATCTGGAATATCTCAATGCGTAGGAACTATCTGTTATCAAAATCCAACGTTTAACGTACAAAACCCGCAATTTACGAAAAATTATATGACGAATCATGTTGGAAATATATCGAATTATCCGATTCAAGGACACTTTACTAGTTCCACGCAACAATCGATGCAACCGCAGAATATAAATTTGCAACACGCACCCAGTCAAAATAGGTCTATACATCAGAGAACACCAACTCATAATTTACCCCCAAATTCATTGTTACATCAAAACCTTGGGATTTCACCGTCAACTCAACAGAACGTTGTACCAAATACTTCGCAAAATATTGGCGGTACTCAACAGGCTGGGAATATTGCTTTGCAACAAAGTCATAGTTTGAACATTCAACAGAGCCATAGCTTGGTTGGTGTGCAACAACAAAATCTTGCAAAAACTGGCCTTAGACCAAGCGCGATATCATTACAGAATCAGGTTACCTTAACTAGTTCAACCATGGCGAATGTTTCTACTTTGTCAACGTTGAATACATATCAGAAGAAACTTCACCAAGCTGCGTCCATGATGCCAAATGTGTCCAATGTGCCGGGTAATTCGTTGAACCCGACAACTACGTCGAATTTTCAGTTCAATTTCAACCAAAGTGACTTTAATCAAAATGCCTTTGGTCAAATACCACAGAAACAACTGTCATCGTCAGTGTATAATAAAAGTTCGGACGTTTTAGAATTTTCGTTACCCAATCACGTGGGCATGCCGAAAAATCAAACACAGCCAACAAACAATTATCCGCTTTTCCAAAATTACGAAACCACGAATTTCAATTTGTGGAAAGATAGTCAGCATTCGCAGCTTTCCATACCTTGCTGGGGTTCAACCAGCGGAGGTATGCAATTGCATGGAGAAGATGCATCTGTCATGGAAAACTATCATAATTGGGAGGATTCTTCGAATCCTGGAAGTATGATCCCACAAGTTCCATTGAGAACTTCTAACAACTATCCATCAGATTCTCAACATATTAAACATTTTGGCAGTGGAAGTAATTTCGAAAATTCTCGATCATTAGACGTACGTATTGCTCCGATTCCCCTATAAAATAAAAATTAATCTTATGTACGCATTATATATTATAGTATAGGCATACATATATGTATATTATTATAAATATTTGATTGATTGCAGGTAGACGTAAAATCGAATCAATCGATCAACACAGGAAACACTTATTCCCTATTTAGCAGTAACAATACATGGGGATCAAGTTCACAAAGTAGTAATGTGTCAAATCAGGATCAAACAAAGACTCAGCTTAGTCAACAATCTTTATGGTTTGGACCTGGACCATCTCCCTTGGAACGGCTTTTGGAACAGCAAAAATCATTACGCGAAGGAGGTACCTGAAGGAAAGCAATATAGATTATGTCGAAATATATTGAAAACAGATGTATCCAATTTGTGGATTCAACACTAACTAACGGGATCTAGTGAAACGTACTACAATAAATTCCACCGATCGTTCGACGAAAACGTTAAATTTGTTATAAAGCAACAGTTAGTGAGAGATTTCGTAGACGTTTAGATGTTCGTTATGTAAAACGAACAATACATACGTCCAAGGCGTTATGAAATACGCTATATAAAAACACATAGCTGTTAATTACTTACATTAATTGTTACGCGCATGATAGAAAACAAAGTTATTCTGATAGAAAATATTGCGCAACGGAGTTTTTCAAAAATGATTCTCTTAAATCTATCCTAGCGTTCACAATTGTGATCGCTTGAAAAGAATGATATTCAATGGCAGAAAGATTCGTCATCGGTAAATAAGTAGTATAAAAATAACGTACATGAATTATGCCATTAACGTCAGCAATGTGTAATCTGTATGAATTTAACGATACACATTTTACAAGAATGATATAAAGTCTCAGTTTATTTTCTAACAATTATGTACATTTTTTTCTTTGTAAGTAACGCTTTCACCAAACAAGAAAAAGAAGAGGGAAAAAAAGAAAGACACGAATATATAATGTACGAACGATATATATTTACGTTTTCTAATAGTTAAACAGATACATAAAATACTTTTGAAAATTGTCGCATTGGTAAATCTCTAAGTTGAATTTAAATAAAACGAATGGTATAGATCAGCATTTATAACATTGTAAAGATAAGAAGAACTCGATGTAACAAACATAAAGAATAATTTTGTTCGATTTATGACTGAAATTAAAAGTTACGTTTAATTATTTTCAAATATACGAATTAAAATTCAATGGAAATTGTACAATAGTTTCTTAAATTCTAGTACGACGATAAAATTTACGCGGTTTTATGGTTAATATGCATTCAAATGAGTTGTCCCTTATCATTTCAGACATTTCTGTTTCATGCATGTGAAGACTGTATAGAGAAAGCATTTCTTTGCTTTGTTTATATGATGTTACCTATTCCAGGGGCAAAATGATCATTAAATATTAGCCAATTTTAATAAATCCATTCTAATTTAATACTTATGTCAGGTTTAACGTTAATAATACTACCATTGCAAACCGTCGTAAGTAGTAATTTCCATTTTTAAGTGCGAGCTCATATTCGAACAACTTTTTTAAGGGATCCTTATCTACATATTGTATATTTACTACCAGTCTTCCATTATCATGAATCATAGCATTAAAGAAAAACAAGCCCATGTTACATATAAAAAATGCAAACTCATAAGTTCTTGGCAATGTTGTGGTATCTACAATCCATTTCTCAGAAAATATTACACTCCATTTATCAACCTAAAATCGATCAGTTTACAACTAAATGCTAAATCAAATAACTACAATATAAACAAGACATATGATGATTTTAATACCTCATAAAAGATATCTTTGTGACATTCCCTTAGATGCCTTATCAATAGTTCATATGGCAGTTGAAGTATGCATGAACCAATTAGGCATGGATATGAAATAGCAGAATTTACAGTTTGTATACTTTCATGCAGCTGTACCAAGCTTGTACATGAGTTTTCATCTGTTTGTGTACAGGAACTAGATACTACAAAATCCGTTTGAGTAGAAACATCTTCATACTCTTTCTCAATTATTTTTCTATACTTACAAATATCTACTTCCATCTCTACTACTTTACTTACTAGAAATACCTATTGAACATAAAAAGCAGAGCTGAGAGTAATTATTAAATAGACAATTATATTAATTTTATTTTGAGGCAGAAATTCAGAAACATGTAGGTACGTTTAAGTAAAGCATTGCACACATGTTTCATGTAGCACTACCCTCAAATTTGTAAACAATATTAAGTTGTGATAAGCTTTAGAAACATCTGCATATTCTGATAATAGTAAATCGAAATTCGTTTTATTTCGAACGACGAGTCGTCGATTATTTGAAATGTAGTTATCCAATGTGAATTTGACAGGTAACAACAACAACCGTGATAAAATCTAATCATTCAAATTCGCGATATATATAAAACATCATTTAAAAAAACAAAGTGCTTGTATCATTAAACCTTCATATCGTTGAGATGCTGAATTACATTCTCTAAAGTTAAAGGTCGGAGTTCAGTAAAATTTGCCTTGCATAATGGACACAATGACAGCTTTGTGCAGCAAAAGTAACATATATGATGCCCACGTTGACATTGTAAAATGTGTGACGTAGGAATTTCCAAACATACAGGACACGCAAGTATATCATCCAACTTTTCGAACCAGTTCTGGAAACAGGCAATATAAGTAAATTTGCATTGTAGTATCACAGAAAAGGTATAAGTATACCCCGTTGGCACCTATGCATACACATATATATCATAATTTATGCATGTAGGAAGTAAACTTCTAATATTTCATAACATGTAGAATGCATTACCAAGGTTTTATCCATTATTTTAAATTACAAATAACTGCAAAATGATTTTTTATATTGGAACAGAAATTTTACTACACATTTACGTCGTCACTTATTCACCTCGCTTTTCATCTTTTATTCAGCGGGTATTCCCAGCATATCGACCATGCGGAACTTTATAAAGCATTTTTAAAACCCTAGGTTTCAATCAAGTTTTAATTGTATTTGTACACATTCTGTGTTTAACGCAGATTGTAACTACTAAGTAATATAAGCTAATGAATACAAAAAGATTGCAAGAAATAATTATTGAAAGGAATTACAATGAAATGTCAAATTTAACCAGAATATGTTGCAATCTTATGTTGCAATACATTTACACTGAGTCTCGTCGATTCTTGCCGGAACCCTAGAATTAATCCAAAAACAGAGTTTGCAGTCTGTACACCTTGTAAACTTTCATCGTAAACAGAAAATCGAAGCTAAACAAGCTCTTTTTTATCACAGAATGATAAAATTTTATCGTTTAATTATTAAAATTAATAAAACGATCTGTGTACAAATAAAAGTACAAATATTTAATTCCTTTAACACGAATAAAAATGTATTGTCACGTCCCGTGGTCATTTAGCGAAGAAAATAAAATGTAATTAGGCGAGGACCAATCGGCCTGTTACAAGGGCACTGTGACGAACCAATGAAAATCGTTTGATGCGTACTACGTTTATTAGTTTTGTTTCGTCAACTCTCTTGACGTGAAAGTTTAGTTGTATACTTAGATCACTTTACACATAAGTACTTTGATATTAGAATGGTGTAAATAATAATACTAAGAGAGAAGGATTATTATATGTAAAATGGCGGGTTTTGGACGATTTATATTTTTTCTGTATTCGGAAAATTTGTTGTACGCAAGGTAAAGTGTTCAATCTTCAGTCAAGTATTATAGAGAATTTTGATATAAAGTAGGAATGAAACTTTAGCGATCGTACCACGTGTACATAAACTTTTTCTTCGATGATTATTTTGTGTTAACTTCACACTAATTTGGTATAATGCTATGTACATATAAAGACAATTTATTCTATAATTTTAATGAATTAACAATTTTTGTTTTTATTGCTTCTTATTAATACAAATAAATTCGTCATTGTTTTAGAAATTACTCATTAAACTTTCATCACAACATCTCAAAGAATGCATTAAAATCTATAAAAGAAACTATTTTTCCACCAAAACCAAAAAGACCAGAAGCTTCTTTCTTTTTATACATAAAATATGTTAAACCTAAGCTTACTGTGGAAAATCCACATATAAAATATTCTGATGTAATAAAGAGAGCATCTAAGGAATGGGCAGAATTAGATCCCGTTGAGAAGCAAAGATATCAAATGCAGTATTCTAAAAATTATGAGATATATATCCAACAATTGAAAGAATATAATAAGTCTATAACTGATGAGCAAAAACACTTGTGGGAAGAAAAAGTGAATGAATATAAGCAGATTAATAAACAAGTTGATAATAAACGGGTAATTGTACCAATATACGAAACTATGAGTTGATACTTTTATTTTCTGTTGATATACCTAATATAAGATTGGTTACAGAAATGTAAGACGTTTGGTAAACCGAAAAAACCATCAAGTGCATTTTTGTTATATTTATCATCGATGAAAAATGAAAGAGATCCAAGTGTACCTTTTAAGGTATTGCAAATTGATTTGCAATCAACATTGGATTGATGAATAATCAAAAAACAAAAGAAGTTAATATATCTTTTCTTTACTTTAGACTTGGGTGGAATCAATGACTAGAATATGGAATGGACTACCAGATACAGAAAAGGAAGTATACCGTAAGCAGGTTGCACGACTAATGGAACAATACCGTAAAGATTTGGACGAGTGGGAGACAAAAATGATCCACTTGGGTCATCCTGACATTGTAAGACTTAAAACTGTAAAGAAATATGAACACAGCAAAAGTGAAGAACAAGAATAAAAATTGAAGTGTTTTATTATTTTAGTCCTTTAATAAATTAGTAATAACCTTAAACAGTTCTCAATAATTTTAAACATTTTACAAGCTAATGTTAAAAGCACTTAGTCTTCATGAAAATATATTAGACCAATTAGAAATCTAATTTTGAGTATATTTGACAGCATTACATGGACTACAGTGATGTTTACATGTAGTAAGTAATTTATTTGAAACGATCAAATTATATATTAAGAGGATCAGTAGCAATATTAAAAAACCTAAATATAAAATAGAACTCACTATATTCGATTGAATGTGTTAAATCATGGAAAAATAACGTGTATTCTACTGTTTTAGTACAGTTATAATTATCCATTAAGAACGTTTATTTGAATATATGACATATGTTTGTATTCTTTATAAAAATTTAAGTGGAGCACTTTGGATGAATGACTTGTCAAATTGTACTTCATACATAATTTATATGTTTAAAGTTTTCCGAATGTCCGTATTGTGCAGACAATAGAAAAGCCCATAATGTATTAGCGTAAAACTGAAAATGTACAAAGCTAAATCTCCAAGTATCATATGAATTACTGTTACTAATTTTCTGAATTGATAAATTAATTGGGGTTTAATATTGCATAAGATCAAAACAGCATACAGAAAATTATTCTCGTGCATTTCTCGTGTATTTATACAATTATATAGGCGTCCCAACATTATTGGAAAGTATGGTATTGTGATTGTCTGTAATATTTAATTAGGTGTTACACATAAACAATAAAATGTGTCATAGTATTATTGATTGAGAAGATAAAATATTTTCCGAAATTGCGATAACTTTATTTTTTGTACAAATATCTGCAATTACCTTTCCAAATAAATGATCCAATTGTAACATGAATAGTATATTGACGATAATAGCCAATATTATGTAATTTACACGATTTGTTAGTGATATCGGTGGTGAATGTTTTGCCTGACTAGAAATGGCATTGATACCTTCAAATTTAACGTTTACATTACTAAGTTTATTTGTATTATATAAAAAAAAGTATTTGTGTAAAATATATTTTTAACACTGTATGGTGCATTACCTGATATTTTACCATTTACATTCTGATTTAAAGTTTCTCTTTGTACATCAGTAGCAACGAATAGTTGACTAGACAAACCTAAATGTGTAGTATGAGCTGAAAGAAAATAACAATGTTTCAGTGGTGTTACAAAACAAACAGTATTAATTAGATAAACATGAAGTAAACGTTTACTAATTCCTTTTGAAGAAGATAACTGAAATAGATAAATCACGTTTACCTTCTAATTCATTACTGCCATTTTTACCAGTGATTTTTAATAAACGTTTCTCCGAGTTTTCCAAAATTCGTCTTTTCCTGGCGTCTCTTTTAGCATTGATATCTTCCATGCTTTTCGTTGTGCTTCGATTATTTAGATGTTAAAAGGCAAAGTTTATGCTTCTTCTTAATCCATTAGAAGTAGCTTATCTCGTAAATATACACGATATGTAAGTTGAAGAAAAATTTAAAAATAAACTGAAATCTACAAATTTGTTACAATATATTTGTTAAATTCATTTTCATATCACTAATTATACACGAATGTAGCGATGAACGGCAAATATTAAACAAACGCTATTAAATCGTTAAACACTTTTAATAAACAAAATGTCGAAATATACGGCTTTTATGTATAGTAATTGTACAAACTGAGAGTCATTGTAATTCTACCTATATAGTGTAACAATTAACTTCTAAAATTGCACATGTTAAGCTTGTCGAATTGACAATCAGTGGTAAACTGTGATGGACAGACATACATTTATAATTGAATTGTTTAATTCGATTTCATCTGTTCAATATATATATTGTATATTGTTAAACGTAAAAAAAGGTTTGTTAGACGACTAAAATTTTTCATACAATTTTGGTTGTTATACAAGTTTATAGAATAAAATGTGTATATACTTCAAATATAAATAAGCTACGTATCGTATAAGATTCATGATTGGTAGTCGCTCAATGGAAACGCGGTATAGATTTAAGGCATTCTACAAGTACGGTTGCATTTTTAATGAAATCCGGCTGGGCTTCGCGGCTTTTGGCGGGTGAAACTTTCTTATTAGTGTTTTACGTATTATATTGTAGATTTTACGAAATTTAACAATGGGAGATAAAGATGGTGGTAAGAATAACGTAATTGCTTTGTAAATCTGTTTATTTTTGTAATTATTCATACAATTAAGATGATCGGTCGTTTGTTCAAAGGACGCTTTCTGTATTATAATAAACAACTTTGTCTTTTACCAGATATTTTTATAAAATAATTTTTCTTTCGGCAGCAAAATTCATCTTTCAAAGTCGCTTAATTTATTGTTAATGCCTAGTTGTTGTTGTTCTAAAAACGAAAAATATTTCTGTATCGTAAACAAAAAGAGTATATAATACTGTTGTACTTTGGTATTAGGTTATATATTATCCCGAAGGGGATAAGGTTTTCAATACTTAAAATGTTAAATTATTGAGTTTTTACATCGTGAAATGCACATTCCGTCTAAAATACATATATCGATCAATCGATTTATAATATTTATAATATTTGAATGTTAGTGTGCTATTATCAGAGGTGTTTGAACTTGACATCTTTTGTATCTTAAGTGTGTTTTTCCTCTTGTTTCTTCATTCCTTTTGTAATTGCATGGTATTATGATCATGTAATTGTTTTTGTGTATCTTGATGTCCTTTAGCTATTTTGCTTAGCTTATTGTACAAGTTATTTTATTGCAGAAACTTTTGATGATGCTGTGGAGGAAAGAGTTATCAACGAAGAATACAAAATATGGAAAAAAAATACTCCTTTTTTGTATGATCTTGTGATGACACATGCTTTGGAATGGCCATCTTTAACTGCTCAGTGGCTACCAGATGTTACTAGACCAGAAGGAAAAGATTATTCTGTACACCGTCTTATTTTGGGTACTCACACTTCAGATGAACAAAATCATTTACTTATTGCTAGTGTTCAGTTGCCTAACGAAGATGCTCAGTTTGATGCCTCTCACTATGATAATGAGAAAGGAGAATTTGGAGGATTTGGTTCTGTTAGCGGAAAGATAGAAATTGAAATAAAAATAAATCACGAGGGGGAGGTGAACAGAGCACGATATATGCCACAAAATCCATGTGTAATTGCAACTAAAACACCGTCCAGCGATGTCTTAGTATTTGATTACACAAAGCATCCAAGTAAACCAGATCCTAATGGGGAATGTCAACCTGACCTAAGGTAATAATAGTTGTGTGTACTTATTAAAAAACAATAATAATGGTAATATAAAATTTTTGTATTCTTAACCAGATTAAGGGGACACCAAAAGGAAGGCTATGGCCTTTCATGGAATCCAAATTATAACGGATACTTGCTCAGTGCATCTGATGATCATACAATTTGCTTATGGGACATTAATGCACCGCCTAAAGAAAATCGCGTTATAGATGCGAAAACAATCTTCACTGGTCACACCGCTGTTGTCGAAGATGTAGCTTGGCACCTTTTGCATGAATCTTTATTCGGATCGGTCGCGGATGATCAGAAGTTGATGATTTGGGACACAAGGTAGTTACATATTTATAGTCACCGGTTATATAAACGAAAGTGAAATATTATTGAGAACAGGTTTAGATTTGACCGATCATCGAGAACAGTTCTTAACGAAAGCTCGTATTTTTGTCATTTTTAGGTGTAATAATACCAGCAAACCAAGTCATACTGTCGATGCTCACACTGCTGAGGTGAATTGTTTGAGTTTTAATCCGTATTCGGAATTTATTCTTGCAACTGGTAGCGCCGATAAAACGGTAGCACTTTGGGACTTGAGAAATCTTAAATTAAAATTACATTCTTTCGAGTCTCATAAAGATGAGATTTTCCAAGTTCAATGGTCACCGCATAACGAGACGATATTAGCTAGCAGTGGTACGGATAGGCGTCTACACGTATGGGATCTAAGTAAAATTGGCGAGGAACAATCTAGCGAAGATGCGGAAGATGGACCACCCGAGTTACTGGTGCGTATAATAATATATTCCTATATCAAATAACTAAGTACTATGTGTACTCAGTTGTTGGAATTCTTCCGAGAATATTTCATATACATTAATACTATTCATAGTTTATTCATGGTGGCCATACCGCAAAGATTAGTGATTTTTCGTGGAATCCGAATGAACCATGGGTGATATGTTCAGTGTCAGAAGACAATATAATGCAAGTATGGCAAATGGCAGAAAATATTTACAATGACGAAGAACCGGACACACCGGCGAGTGAACTAGAAGCTGGTGCGTCATAAAGTGTAAGGAAAGTAACCGATTAAATTATTTGATACTGAAATTTTCTAATGACACGTGCGCGCCCGCGTATATATGTACATATGCGTGTGGACGCGCGAAACCAATGATCCCAATTAGGATTAAGAAGAGAAGACGTTAAAGTGAATTTGTACGTTCGAACGAAAAAGATCATCGAGAAGCAATAATACCTATTTTTACTACCAATCTTAAGTCCGCTTATATACACATACATTTCCACAATTAATTAAACAAGCATCGTATATATACTTTCGATGTTTCTTAGAAATAATTGATGCTTGTATTTCATCGATCATATGTATTATGATACACGTTACGTATAAAATTATACAAAAATCAATTTTTCTCCACGGATTCTGTGATGCATTGCAATTTCTTACGTTTATACATAAAATTTATTTACTATCTATGGAGTAGAATGAGTGTAATATCATTTTCGATAAAGAAGACTAACCCATATTGAATTGAAATTGCGACGTGTTGTTAGTTTCGAGAGAGGAAAATCACACATTCTGTGTGTGATTGCTTGATGGTAAAAACACAGGTTTATGTTGTTTGAATCTAGTTATCTAGTTAGTTTTCTGGTGATCTACTACAATAAAATGTTATTTACTTGTTCCGGTTGGAAATTAAACGCGCAATGGTGAAATATTCTACTATATTCTGCATATGCGTACACATAATGAAACGAATGAGAAAAAGCATGCATGTTACAGTGATACCGCGACGATACATCCATGTAATTCCTTTTTATCTCGTTCTACTGAATAATCTCGTTATCTCGTCGAAATGTCGAAGTGTTGAAATGAAGTGAAAGTATTGTAGAAACGTGTAGGAAAAATTCGATAGAGGAGGATGAATTAGCAGTTCTTACGAAATGACGTTTTATCATTTCCCTATTTTTTCCACAAATGCAGGTGTCTTGGGTGTCTTTTGATATTTTAAGTAGTAATAAAATAAATTGCACTTGTATAATTTGTCTTTTTCTCTTTTCATTTCTTTTTTCATTTTTTTATTGCCCTCTCTTTCTTTTCTTCTTTTTCTTTTGTCTTTTCATTTATTAATATTATTATTATTATTATTATTATTGTTGTTATTGTTGTTGTTGTTGTTGTTGTTGTTACTATTATTATTAAATGTATTATAGTCGCATAACTATTAAGAATAGAGATTAAAATAATTTTTTGGCACTCGGTAGAGAAACGTACGAATATTCTAAAGATAAAATTGCGACCAAGTAGATTTTGTTCCCATAGTTATACAGCCGTGTTTGAAAGCTCGTTGTATATCTCGTCGAGTAAAGAATTCTTGCAAACGGTGTCCGGTCCGTGCAGAGATGTTGTATCAATATCAACAGTATCCAAGTGTGTGATTCTGCAAGGCGGAAAAGAGAAGTTTAGATTTTAGCGATAGACATTGTTCCAGATACACATCAATTAATTGGATCCTTCGTATCATTACCAAAATCTGCGTGTCAAATAGACATCGCTTATAGAGCACGACCTCTGCCTGTTTGTGCATGCAAAACGAATCTTTAGCAAAATATAAATAGAAAGAGAAACAAACAAGTTATTGAATTTTTCTACAACACGATTACATTACCTTTTGTTGGCGTTTTGTCGTTTAATGCCATCGAGTAGGTTCATTATGGGCGGCGTTAACATTGGACGAAATATCTACGAGGAAAAGCAGGAACGTAATGCGGTTCACGAAGATCAATATTTCTGAATAAATCATGAACGAGAAGCTCCTCAATAATTTTATGACGATTAGATGATTCGGTAAATATGAATTTTAGTAACTCAACGACCTATACAAGTTAACGGTTTGATTAGTTTCATCGAAGCGGAAAGCCCGTTTATTTTTATGGGTTCCCGCGAAAAGATCAAACAATAATTGGTTAAAGTGGTGTCGTCCTCAAAACTTATCGATCAAATGTTGTACTAATGCAGCTATATAAATATTATTGGTGGTCAAATGTTTGAGAAATTGAGAACCCATGAAAAATGAGATCGAGCAATGATCAATAGAGAGAGAGAGAGAGAGAGAGAGCGATTTGTACTTGTGGATACATTTCAAGATCCGACAGATGCACGGAATTTGGTTTAAACGATGGTAATTCGTAACCAGCGCACATTTCGAACAGCATATGACCTAAAAGGATAAATATTTGATATGATGTGAAAGATATTCATTCGGTGGTTAAAAAGGGTTGCGATTATGTTTATTTTGATGAGATAGAATGACTCGGAATTGATCTTACCGAAGCATATTATGTCGATCGAGATAGTTTGCGACGTTCGAGAAGCGATCAAAGGATGTATTCGGCTGGTGAAGCCGAGGAGTGTGTTTTCGAGGCCGGCGAGTCGTGCGACACCGTTTTGAACTAGCACATTTCCCGAATGTAAATGCGTCACGGTTGGAAATCCTCTTTCTTTCAAAAAAATCAACGCTTCGAGAACTTGACGTCCCATTTGTTGAACTTGGGGCAAGGGAAGTCCCTTACCGCGAGAAGCGTATTTTTGACTCCAATCTTCGTTCCAGCCTGTTCTTTCGATCTAGGAAAAATTGTAACCGTTGACTAACACGTTTAACAAGTGTATTTCAATTGAAACAATGACATCGGCGGATTGTGATTCTCCGGTATTCGGTATACTCACCCCGTAAATTAAATCTTTCAGACTGCCTTGACTGATCGGTTGGACCACAATCACGTACTGTTGATTCTCATATTCGAGAAAATCGATATCGAATATAGGACATACGTATGGATGTTGCAAGGCTAGGAACAAGTCGTTCAAGACGTTCTTCGTTAACGGAGAAACGCTTAACGAGCAGTTTCTATTCAACGGAGCTAAGGTGATCAGTCGATCGGTTTTCAAAGAAGTGTCCCTCACTGTGAACCAGTGTTTGTCCATTCTAGAGCCTATAATAGAACAAAAGAGCAGAGATTTTTTTTTCGTGGTTGTCAGCGCGATCAGAGTGTTGGTTTGAAAAGAGAGGATATTGATGATAAGAGAGAGGTGCGTTAAAGACACGGTAGCGCGTCAAGTTTACCGAGATTATTCAGCTGCTTGACGAGAGTGTAGCGCGGTGTTCTACGAATATAGACCTGACAGATAGATAAGGCACGATCCCTGGACCTTTTTTCCATTTCCATGCACTCGCCAACGTCCTCGCAAACGGATGCTCCGTGACCCAGTGCCGTGTAGTTGTTCCTTCCATTCCTATTTTTGGGCATACGGCAAATTACTCTTTCTCTTTCTCTTATTCTTAACTTGATATTACTTTTTTCTTAATTGTTCCTCGTGTCATTTTAACACGTGTATGTTCGTAGAAACGAAGGAAGCGAGAGCTAAACGAATTGAAAACAACAAAGGAAAACATAATCATTACCCATTAACCGAGGTATCGTCAATCGAGCTTTCTGGAAAAATATAATTGCGTTTACGAATTATATTCCGTTCTGACGAACGATTTCTCAAGCGATACCAATAACAGATGAAATTCACGCACCAACGACCGCAAACTGGATCAGTTGCGTTAGCATTAGTAGTCGCGAATGGCCGCCTCTCTCTACGAATACAAGGATTTCATCTAATAAGATGACTATTGTAACGTCGATATTTGCCGAGTAAACTTGTTTATTTCATTCTCTATATCACACTACTCTTCGTTGTCTCTTCTCGTGCTTCTCAATTGTTGCTTTCGTTTAATCCGTTTTATTATATATGTATTTCAAATACTCTGACATTGTCATAGAAGCTTGATAAAGTCGAGAGAGTTCGGAGAGTGAGTTGAAGAGAGAGGGGAGAGAAAGACCTTCGTTGTTGCGCGACTGGTATTCGTTTTCCTCGGGATCGTGTGTTTTGCAAGCAGTTCTGATGACGATCAACTGTATCGTCGTTGTTTATCTCCGTTTCCATCGTTGAACGAACAGCGTCCAAGAAAAATTTCGGTCGAACGAAAAACACTTTTAACTTAGCGGCTACTTCTTCAACTATGGCTACTGTTATGCATTGTGTTTGTACGCATCCGAGTACATTGCTCCGATCAATCGGTCGGTTTTCAATCGAATCGAATCGAATCGAATCGAATCGAATCGAATCGAATCGTATCGAATTGTGTACATTGTGTAAACTAATGGGGGAATTGTGATTTTATTTAAAAGTTTCAGCGGGTGAATATCGCGGTGCAATCAAGGGTCGAGAATACTCGAAAACGATCGATAGTCGACGACGGCTTGACAAACAAAATTTTCGAAGCATTAACGCTTCGCAAGGATAGGCTAATCGATTATATCGTGGAATTAACGTTGTTTGTTCGAATAATATCTACTAAATCGCGGAAAGAAAGTCGATCGTTTATTGGCTTGGCTTAATTGCGTTACTATAATATTTGTCGAGAATCGAACTAAAAACCGATGAACGTTCAAGTAGGAACGCACTGTATCTCACTGCGATTTGGTGTGATCGGAGTTACTCGGCGGGTAGTATCGATCGTAGGAAATGTTTTTTCCTGTAATCGTAGTACTATATAGGGTGACGTACATGTAAAGCTAACTTGGAAAAATGTAACGCGCGTCTGGAAGGAGATCTCGCACGAGAAGTAAAGAGAGAAGAGATGGGAGAGGGGAAAGATGCATACCTGACGTCTGATTCCTTGCAACCTCGTGCAGCGGACACGCGACTGAAAAGTATTTTGGCTAGATTGTCGATTTTATTGGTTAACTGGTAACTACTCTTCTCTTCGTCGCTGTCCTCATCTTCGATACTCGTGCTTCTTCCACGACGAAGAGTGCCCCGAGCGGAGACTATAGCCTCGGAATCGAGCTCGATGGCGCTTTGAGTCCTTCGATTGACGGCACGACGCTTCCGACGCGTCCTCGGTCGCTCCTGCCAGAACCTATCGTGCCCGGTCACATCCGGTTCTTTGTGATCCTCGTCTCTTTTGTTCAAATTCTGATACAAGTTGAACATTTTGTCCCCTTTCTTCTCCCTTTTATACGCGAGCAAACAAGTTTTTTTCTTTTTTTTTTATTTTCCCTCAAGCATTCCTCGTATACGCCGACTGGGGTTCATTCGTCTTTTGTTCACCGTGACCACGACGTCGAATCGATGCGATCTGCATTCACGATGAATCTCTATTTCGAAAATCCTCGACTATTTCGAACGCACAATACCTTTAGTTTACCTTAGGGTTATCGCGCGGGAAAATGTTACACAGCGTCATGACGAAAAGAAAGATCGATTTTGTACGATATCTCCTTGATGTCTCCGATGTGTGACTAGTGAACGGTCGTTTTCACCTTTTCTCCACATCTTATCGATTACTTACGCGAACGTTATTCCGGCAAACGATGTCGCGGCGCACAGTTACTTGGCGGCTTTACAAATTCCTTGATATTCTTTCAATTGTTGTATCGCGAGGGCTTCGTTGTTTTCGCTATAACGACTTTTCATCGTTGCTTCCGTTCGTTGAACTTTAGTTGCGTTAAAAAAAAAAAAGAAAATTTATTCGCGCACCAAATCGAACGTTGTGCGTACATATGTATATCTCGCGTGTGTGTCCTATTTCTCTAGGTCCCGTACACAATTTGGGAGGACATGAGCAACGAAAAAAGGTTAAGAAGATGGTGGGCTGTTCGTGGCGTAAAATGAAAATATTTTGTTAGATTAAGAATGTGGTAATGCGCCGCGCGGTACTGCGGCACTGCAAACCGCGCGCGCCGCTACTACCCAGCGAGGAGGATGGCCGAACACTGAGCCATTCGGTGAAGGCTCGCGCTATTTTACAGCCCCCAGTCTGACACAGATTCCCTGGCCCAGCTGACACTTTCCTCGACTACGGTAGATGCGTGTTCACGTTGGAAATGATACGTTTCCGAATGCATACCGCGTGCGCGCGCGCCCCCCGTCAACGATATCGTTCATCCTTTAACGTTTTCCCAATCTATTACGACCTCGCCAGTGTTCACTTATAAACCAGAAGTTGCGTAGACATTTAGGAGGTTTCGGTCGGATTCGATCGCGCGATACTAAAGGATTTAATGACAATTTAGCGACGCGTCGCTCGAAACGATCGTCGACTGTGTTTACCGCGGTAGTGATCGGATTTTCAATGTAGGCTGGGATTGGTAACGGATTAAGTCACGGCCATCCAAACGACGGAAGCCGCACGATTATTTCTTTACTTTCATCCTCCTTCGTAAAATGATAATGTTCGTGGACTTGAATTGTTTACAATGGTGAATTATATTATAAAAGGACGATGACGAAAATGAAACGACGCAAAGAATTAACGTCGTTTAGCTCTTACTTTTTTATTTCTCTATACTCTTTTCGCTCGGTGCTTGTCGAGTTGTGTAACGTAGTAACGTTAGAAGGAAATATTAATCCGATTAGGTTTAGTTAGAACTGGGGCAACGGAACGTTTTAGATTCTTTCTGACCCTTTAGCTGAACTCGAAGACCGCACACAGTCGCTATAATCTCGCGTCGCAGTTCTATGGCTGCTCTCAAGGACGTTTGAACAAATTTTTAACAATGATTATCCCTTCGGATATGGAATGGAAGATTGTGCTTGGTGTAATCGATAAGGATGAAATTCGCGTCGGTTTTTGCTAAAAGAAGATTTCGGTGTCAAGGCTATAGACGTATTATTGTTAAAAAAATAGTATCTATATTTGGGAAGAAGTAGTTGAACATTTATAAAACATTACTCATTAGGATTGTCGGTTGTCTGTTCTCGGGCCATTGCAGCTTTATATTGTAATGGCCAGCTGTTTATTGGACATCCGTTGTATACCTGTTACATAACCGATATACGTATTATCATTCGATAAGAGTATGTGTGGTTAGAAATAATTTGAAAGCACGTTATTACCTCAGATACGAATTCTAAAGCCGTACGTCGCGAAAACTCATGCTCGGCCCGTGGACCCCATTTGAACTCTGCCTTTGACAAATCCTCCTTTACCATGATCGTTTTGTCGAGATATTTTTGAGCGACGAAGATCTAAACGAACGATTCTCGATTTAGTGTTATTCTTATGCTGAGTTTTTCATCCGTTCTCCCGCTGTAGTTTGCTATCTTTTACCTCGGTTATCAAGTGTTTGACATTGCCAAAATAAACATTACACTGGTTGTCCATACAGGAAATACCCAAATTTGTAAGAAAGTTGAATAGCATTTCTGAAATAATTTATAACAGGATGTGAATAAAGTGTAGCAGTGTTCCTTAACGATACGTTAAATGACATACAAGGTTGCTACCTTCGCTACAAGATTCATCGTGCATAAAAATGTGAGTAAGTACTAGGAATAACAGTACTTGTCGACTAGCTTCCTTAGCAGCAGGATAAATATGCGGTAATTCGTTTTGAATTTCGTTTACCAGTATGTATTTGTTACCTTCAAGTTCCACCAGCCGATAGCCAAAAATCTATGGAGGTGTGTTGTATTTATGCAAGAAGAATTCAACTAAAATCCTTAGGAAGTTTTAGGAGTTTTGTTTGTACCTTTGATAAATGACCTTTCACTTTGTTCATTACTCCATGAAAATATTTCCGTTGGTTCCCAAAGATGCTCTTCATTATAGAAGTTTTGTTAATGGCCTGTTTTTCTCTATCTACCACAAGGAAATATCTTATCGCGCTATTAACGAGCTGACCTTCTTCTTCAGAAACCAGGCGATCAGAAGTGTTTTGAGATCTTCGAGAAAAATGTGATCCAGGTGCAGTCGCGCTTGTACTTGGGACAGGCTGAGAAAGGCTAGCTGAAAAGCCGTCATAATTCCGCGTGTGAACGCTCGACTGCGACAAATTCTTTCGAGACACCGTTGCCTTGGCGTGTTTTCGCGGCAAGCCTAGAAAGAGAGATTTATCGTTTTATACGTAAGTAGAAAGAACAAGGACAAATCGTATATATCGAAGATGCAATTATTCACCCATTTGACGAAGTAGAAGGTAAGATTGTTAGAACAGAGACTGTTGGTAAAAACAACAAAATCCACTGGACGAAACAGAAGCACGCGAAAGACGCTGCATAGTTGAGCATTTAAGAAAATAAGTGTACTGCAACGATCATCGGTAACAGCGACATCTGACGATCATTTGTAACGACACTAAGGGGAATAATGTTGCAGTTTTTTTTTGCACAAGTGGTAAAGAAGGCAGCATTTTCAATTGGTTATCGACGATAAATCAGTAGTCAGCAGTTTTCTCTGTTGACCGACAGGTATGGCAAGTTTGATGGAATTGAAAGGTGTACGTATCTCGTAAAATTTCTGCATTTTTTTGGGCGTTGGTTACTCGTGTACGTTAATTTTTGACCAATGACTAGAATTGAACGAAGTTTGAAAAATTGTTCGTTTCGCTAGGATTCGTTGAGAAAGAGCATGATTTAGTTTAGAACAGAGGTTAAAAATTGTTGGATAAGTTGGTTGCGAGGTGGAATTTGATGACGGCAATATGTATTGGTTCCATCGCGCAACGCTACATGACACATGCATACAGAAGTGTATACGTACGTTGTTTGGCAGAGCTTGCAAGCAAGCAAGCAAGCAAGCAAGACGATTGAACAAAGATGGGGGAGTCTGGTTGAACGATAACGATAACGATCTGAGCTCGTGTCTGAGCTGGCCTAGTACAGAAAGTGTGGAAGGATCGACGCGAAGGAGAGAAACGCATCGTGTATCACGTGGTTCGGAAGAAGCGTGTTCTGGTAGCTGTGCTCGTTTTTGCCGGAGACACGAAACGACTGGTTGGTTGACTAGCTGGCTGGCTGGTCGGTTGGTCGCTTACTTAAACACCCTGTACATACAGTGTACACACAGTTGCATCGTCTGTGGACACCGCACCGGAGCGAAAGAGCAGAGGAAACTGGCTTGTATGCGAGAGCTTGGCGCCGCACTGTCGCATCCTATATACAAAATCACTCTCGTCGTACCGACTATACGAGGAGCACATGCTTGGACATAACACGTACACGCACCGTTCACACTCGAGGCCAATAGAGAGAAAGAGAGAAGAAAGGATAGCGTGGAAGTTGGAATCGATTTTACTTTAAGAACGGTACATGTATTATTTTCTTAACTTGTTCTTACTTTTCGATTAAGCTTGGACCTTTTGCTCACTTGGTTATTTTCTCCGTTTGTCATCGGAGAAAAGGGTAGGGGAAAGGAGATTGACCAATCGATAGTTGTAGAAGAGCGGAAGGAGGACGAAGGAGGACGAAGGAGGACGAAGAAGAAGCGGAGATCCGAATTGCTCGAGATCGCTATAAATGTCCGATCCGTGCGGTGTGGCATCCGTTTCAGCGTTCTCGTGGTTTCTGGTGGTCGCCGCGCCGGTGCAGCTGATGCTGCGTTAATTAAACGCAGCGGATATCGATACCCTGTCACACGCCATTTGTGTGTCGTGTTCTCGTCCGTATTGAACGCGCGTGCACGCGTACATATGTAAATATATGTGGACAGATAAAGGGAGGTAGGTGGATTCGCATAGAGTAGACCGAGAGGGAAATCGGTCGATTGGATCATGTGATTTCCGTGAATGTTGTTCGCACGACGCGTCGATCGGTCTGATCCCGTAGTTGCGTTGCAAAACTGGTTACGTACTGGTTGAGGCAGGTGTTTCGGATGATACTCTTTTTGATAGGAACTGTGCGAATTCTTTTGTCGATAATGGTTTCAACGGAAATAGAACTGGCTCTCTCCTCGAGCCATTTTGCTTCCATTTTGTCTTATTCTTCGGCTCGTTCGAGATGCATAATAGTTGATGTATTTGTAGCAGGCAACGAGCCAGCGAAACTTGGAATCGGTCAGTTGGTAAATCTAGCTGGTCGAATAAACGGAAGATTCAAGGAGAATCCACTAGGAAAAGTAGGGGGGTAAGGAAGAAAGGAAGGAAGGAAGGAAGGAAGGAAGGAAGGAAGGAGGAGAAGAGGAGAAGAGGAGAAGAGGAGAAGAGGAGAAGAGGAGAAGAGGAGAAGAGGAGAAGAGGAGAAGAGGAGAAGAGGAGAAGAGGAGAAGAGGAGAAGAGGAGAAGAGGAGAAGAGGAGAAGAGGAGAAGAGGATGGCCAAGGGTGGCCGTAATCTTGGAAGAGGTTGTTTTGGCCTTTGGGATGCGGGACAGTGGTCCGTGGCGTGTACACATTCGCGTAGGTCGTTTGACGCGATGGCGGTCAGCTGGCGCCAACGCTCTGGCAACCTCCCACCGAACAGTATTTCGCCTCGTTAATCTTACTTGATGCTCCCTTCTTCTCCCCGACCCCTGCCGCACAGCACGCACGTTACACAGAAATTTCACGGCACTTTTCGTCCTCGCGACTCGCGCGATTCATGACTCGATGCGTCGGAGAGCGGCGGTGGATTATTATTCGTCTCGTGTAACCGCCAAAAATGAAGAGATGCTGATGAAAGCAACAAAATGCAGCACCTGCTTATCAGCAGGTGCGCACGTGCGCACTTGCGCACGTGCGATTTCTCCCCGTGTCGGAAGCGCGTACATCGTGCTCCGTTTTATTCGGCCTTGCGCACTCGGTTCATCGAAAAAAATATACTACATATAGGTATGGTATGAGAAAGGCAGCAAGGTTGAATTGAATTCTCTCGTTACGTTTGACCTAGGTACCTCCTACGATACGCACACTTGCATCGATGCGCGGTGATTCGTTTCTACCAGTTAGTCTGATAACGCGAACACAATTTCTTCCAGATAATGTATTAGCCGGAAGGACCGGTCGAGGTGTCGAACCAGCTTCCTCGCATTCGTGTCACGCGTTTACGCGGAAGAACACGCGTCGGGGCGTTGTACGTGTAGCAGCTTGGTCGAACAAACAACGAGAAGACCGATATCGTTGCTTTTGTCCGAATCGAATTGCGAACGGGAACGTGGTGGAAGAGAAGTGGTGGTATGTTGTGTGTAACGTCGTTATCGATAAAACGTCGAAAACTTGTTTGCATTCGTATCTCGTTTTATTTATTCGATTCTTGACAGAATTAGGCACGAGCGTGCACGCGGAGCTCGAGGTAGTCTTAAAACGTAGAAGAGTACAATTAGATCCGATCGATCGTGATTCTTTTTATTGTATATGGTATCCTTTTTATATGCAATCGCGTTTCGTTGTTGCAGCACGTGCCGCATCGTTAATTCACACTATTTTCGACAGGTTCAGACAAGCGTACCTACATACACACGCACAGCGCGCACACACACGATAGATGTGAGATATTTCATATTGATCGTGGAAATTGGTGGAAAGGGAAACGCATTTTTACTCGGACTATCTATTATACTTGCGAAGATTCGCAATGATCGGTGGGTTAGACGGTAGTGCATTACGACACGTCCTATTCAGTCTTCTTTTCTCTTCCTAAGTTTACCCTCCGTTTGAATGGTCCTAGATACGAGGTCTACGCAGGCTCCTAACGACGCACCGTTTGTTGCTTCGTCTTCGGGAGTATCGACGATTTTACCGAGGGTCATGATGTAACTGCACGCGATCCTTAACACGGACAGCTTGGATAATTTTTGATTGTGCGAGTATGCGGGAATGGCACGTCTCAGTGTATCGAACGCGGCACTTATCGTGTGTACCCTGGTTCGTTCTCTGGCATTAGCTTCTATTCTCCTCTCACGCGTCATGTTTTTGTAGTTTCTTTGCTGGCCCGGCGTTGGATGTTGTCTCGTGTGACCTGTCTGGACGTTCGTCACCGTGGTCGTCGGTGTCGTCGTAGTCATCGTGGTCGTTGTTCTTGTCGTAGAACATGAATTATCGCCGCTCGAACATGATCGATGGTTTTGTTGACAATGGGATAACGGTAACGATAACGACACCGACGACGAGGACGAGGACGAGGACGAGCATGACGATGACGACGACGACGAGGACGAGGAGGAGGACGATGACGAAGAAGAGGACGATGACGAAGAAGAGGATGAGAAGGACGAAGCTGACGAGACTTTTACGCGTTCTGCAACGGAGTAACTACCGTTTACAGCTGGATGAGAAGGTACCCTAGCGGCCACGTCGCCTCTTAAAACGAGCGAGAGAGGTTCTTCCTGAAGTCTCGGTTGTGTGATCGGAGGTAGTGACACAGTGGACGTCGACAATGTCGTTGTTTCCGAGATAATCATGGTTGAGGTTGATCTGAAAATTGTCGCGGTGTCCAATTTTTGACGAGAGAATTCTCGCTTCTCAGCCCGAATAGAACGCGTTTCAGTTGATTGCCGCACTCGAGTAGCTAAACTCTCTCGACTCTGTGACTCTAGCTGTTGTTTCTCAAGGGAATCTCCACCTTCTGTGCTTTCGTAGACGTTTGGATTATTTTTGGAATCGTGGCTGTAAATGTGATTGACTTGATCAACTCGTTGAACGTTGTTGTTGTCGTCATTCCTCTCGCTTTTGTCTTTGTCGTCATTCCTCTCGTTTTTGTCTTCGTCGTCGTCGTCGTCGTCGTCGTCGTCGTC
Source organism: Habropoda laboriosa (assembly GCF_001263275.1). Lineage (NCBI taxonomy): Eukaryota > Metazoa > Arthropoda > Insecta > Hymenoptera > Apidae > Habropoda > Habropoda laboriosa. The sequence continues at coordinate 238,926 of NW_017100239.1, forward strand.
GTCGTCGTCGTCGTCGTCGTCCACGTCGTCCACGTCGTCGTCGTCGTCGTCGTGGTCGTTTCGATGGTGACGATGCAGGTGACGATGATTAATTCTATTCGGAGAGACAGGAGGCATCGTGGACAATGGTGCACGGTTCGATAGCAAAGAGAAGACACACGGTGGTTGGTCGTTGGTATTAATTCTTTCGATTGGCATCGATAACGAGATTTTCGGATCGACGTTTTTGTTGGTGCAACTCCATGGTCTGAACGGGCTGGGTGATCGTAGCGTTCTGGATGATTTCCCGTGAGATACCGTCTCCTCCTTGATTCGTCCAAATCGTCGCTTTTTTAACGGAGCCGAGTTTGGTTCTTGAATCTTCCGCGGTTCGGCCAGTTTCCTTTTGTTTTTCAACGATATCGGTGTTATTTGCACCTCTAGGCTGTCTTCAGAGGCGCTGGGTGAGTGTAGGTCAGCAGACATGTCGTCCTCGTCGCCACCGCTACAGAAACCGGCATCCCTTTCGGAACCAGCCATCGCACCACCGGCTGAAACGAAAAACAAATGCGAACCTTCTTTTGACAATTGCACTTGTGTTTTGCAATTAAGAAATTTTCAACGGACTAGAGAATTTCCATTTGAACAACTACGCACGCACACAATATATGTATGTATATAGTAAATTATCGAAGGAAGTTTATCAGAGAAAAGTAAGCGATACGCAGGCGGTTCGATGGAGAATATAAAAAAGAAAATACCGGCCGGCTGGAAAGACGAATTGTCGAATACCATCTACGATAGGATTTTGCGGACGAGGCGATTTCGTTCCGCGGTCCGATTTCGTTTCGCGTTGACTTTGGTCGTTGCCTGGTGTTTCTCGTTCTTGAAACGAGAAGAAGGCGGGATGTTTTCAGGTTTGGTACACATCATCCAACTGGTATATACCATCTGGCGTACAGGACTGGTGGAAGATTACAATACGCGTAACCCCTCTTTTCCCTTCTCTCCTCTTCCTTTCTCACTGTTTTTTTTTCCCCTCTTCTGTTCGTCTCTTTCCGTTAGCGTCTTTCTCTTCCTTTTTGGTTCGTTTCGTTTCGTTTCGATATCTGTCGATCGAGTCGCCCGTATTTGTACACGGCTCCTCCTCGTCTGACGCATCTCATCTTCGATTCGCGTAGAAGAGCAAACGGACAATCCGTTGACCTAATAGTCTATTGCCGCGCGTATTCTTTTTCGAAGAAGAAGTAATTACCTCTACTAGCCTATACGAGTACATCTCGATTCGTTCCCGTTCATTGAAGCGATCGGATCGGACAGAGAGGGGCAAAAGGCGGTACGATGCTGGCGCCGTCCGCCGCGGTCGGTCTCGTTTTTTTTGCCTTTTGCGTGAATAAGTCGTGACGCGTCGTGACGCGTCGTTATTCCTTTAGAGTACATTAGAGTACCTTACGTACTACCTACCGATCGCGTACGTAAGCCTCGAAACGTAGCGTGTAGAATCGCGGGCGAAATCGATTTCTTTCGAAATCCGAGATATCGAGGCTAACGCGTCCAATGATAACGAGCGTTGCGCACCTGGTGACAGCGTGGCTCGCGATAACGCTACACCTCTCTCTGCTTTCGGTATCGAGCACATCTGCTTTCTCGCCGATGCCATCAGGGCCTATACGTACTCGTTGCTATGCGACATACAGAGAGTATTTAAATGAAACGTATGCTATTACGTATTTCGCATAGATATCGAGCAGAAATTTTTTTCAATTCCGACGGACGTGTAGCATAGCAACGAAGGAGGAGAATGAACGTTCGTTGGAAAGTATCGTACAGATGCCAAACCGAGAATTTCTACGACAAACACGTGAATTTGAATTATGCTCGCGAATATCTTGCTCTA
>NW_017100239.1:240825-248535 GCF_001263275.1 Habropoda laboriosa
CGCCACCACTACCGCCACCACCATCACCACCACACCTTTGTCGTTCCGTTCGGCAATTGTTCAAACAAACCGAAATAACATCTGGACATCTGTGTAAACTCACGCGAACGCGTACATCTAACCGCAAACTGGATATCTCCGATCTTCTCGTCAGGGACGAACGAACGGATAGCCGCGATACTTTCTCTCTCTTTCTCTTTTCCTTTCATCTTTCCGCTGTTTTTCGCGCGCGCCTAACGATAATTGATAATTATATTTGTTATGGTTGGATATTGACGGACGTCGAACGTAGCTCCGTTCGGCAGTAGCGATGGTCGTTTTTTGCCTCCGCGGTACGACCTTACGGTGCGCTAGAAATAGTCGAGTGTAACGCTTGTGGATGCAACTGTTCTGAAATAAGGCGAAGAAGGAATCGCCGCCAACTTTCGCGATGATTATAAATAAGCGGCGTGGACGGATCGAGGAGAGGAGGAAAAAGGATCGGCGTCGTCGGATAGGGTAGGAGTGGGTAGGTACTCCGAATGCCAATTGTTTCGCTGTTTCGAATCGAATACTGTTCGAGAAGCTGAGCGAAGAGAGGAGGATTGTCGAGTCGGGAAGGGGAAAGGCGCGAGAGAGTAGCGGATAAGAAGAGGAGGAGAGAAGATGGCGCTAGCCAGATGGTCCACGCGTGAGTAACGTTTAAATCGATATCGTTGACGCGGCGACATTTCCCTCCGTCCTCGGTCTTGGGCTGATCCTCTTTCTTCGCTGTCCAGATCCATCTTCTCCTTCTCGTTGAAATCGGGACGTGCTACATATAATCGTCGGCTGATCTCTATCCCCGAAGGCAATCGTGACAAGGTGCATTCGAAGAATATCGATAGCGCGATTGCGATATCGTGACTGGCCGATCCGGTGAAGAGATGGTCGATGAGTGCGTGTGTACTAAAGACTAACGTCGCGGCCCAGGCGCCACGAACAACATGCGACTCGCGTTATCAAGCTAGAATTTTTCCAAGGCACAAGAGAATAGAATATACATATGTAGACATTTGGGTGGCTGGCATTTGAAGTGGCCGAAGGAGATGGAGGAGGAGGAGGTGAGTGGCTAGAGGAAGAGGTCCGGCTCAGGTAGCAGGTGCGACTTTGCGCACAGGTGGGTGGAAGGTTGAACGCTTACCGTACCCTGTTCCCCTCGCGGTCATTCTACCTGTGCCAGTGGTACCTGTACCATGCACAATCGCACAATAGGATATATCGATTACACTCGACGGTCTCTGACGGTAAAATCTGGTTTAACTGGTAATCGCGTTCTTGGAACGATCTTAATTCCGGGGTTCCACCCTCGCCTCCTCGGCCGTAAGAAAGAGACGAAAGTTTACGACGCGTCCGTAAAAGACTTTGGTGTCGATCGATACGCGGCCGATTCGTTTGTCGATTCCACGATTTTCCGATGCGCGCATTTTTACCAGTAGCTACATCGCTTACAATTAGTCGCTGTTCGCGCTCGTTCGATCGGTCGGTCGGTCGTAGAATTACCGCCCTGTTGCGGATGATTACACGACAACAGGTTTTCGATGGTTATTCGTCACAACGTACAGGTAACGTAAGAAACAAAAGTCGATGTAAAGGGCAGAGCCGTGTAGCATCGCGACGACGTTGACCGAAACGAAGAGGAGAGGAGAGGAGAGGAGAGGAGAGGAGAGGAAAGGAAAGAGAACTGTGCAACCAAGTATGTAGATAGCGATTAGACGGTGAATTTCAAGTTTGGTCAAGAGGTCGTTTGTTTCGTGCACACAAGTCGATTCGCCTGCTGGTTCGCTGTGTGCCAACCCACGCTGGCGCCGCCGCCGCCGCCGCCGCGCCCTATCCCTCTTTCTCATTCTCCTCCTCTATCAACTGTCACGTTCTCCCTTCTTCCGTCTTACGGTCCGTCACGAATCGCGTTCTCTCTCAGCCTCTCGGCTCCTATCTCCCCCTCCTCCTATCGCTCTCTCTCTCTCTCTCTCTCTCGTGACTACATAGTGAGCAGCTAGCTATTCTGTACAATCTCTCTCCTGTCTGGAGCGCAGCAGACTTTGCGTTCGTTTTTCTTTCGCAGCCGCATCACTCCGAGCCGCTGAAGTCGATCTCTCGCTTGGCGCCGTTCATAACAATAATTATCGTTCTTCGCGACTCCCACCAGGGACGGACGGGACTATCAATCGAGCGAACAACGATTTACGATTTTGTCTCTCGCGGTCACTATTCTATTCGCGTTCTATAGACAGGATGAAATTGTCGAGCGTCCACCGAATCGAGTGCAACCGCGATTACCCTTGGACGACGTTGCGACGGATGGTTAAGAAAGACGGTTAAGAAGGAAAAGCGAGAAAGAAGTTTGAGGAACACGTCCGGTTGGTATTTGGAATATTCACCTTTCATCATAGCGGATAACTCGGAGACGGATTCCACCACGTGATGGGTCATTTTCGTCTGTGGCTGGAGACACGGTTGCGCGCTTCCGCGCGCCTTAAACACCGTCTTCTTCTATTTTCGATCACCACACACGCACTACTACGTTCATGCACTACTTTTCGTGGGGTGGATCCCACGAACACGTGTAGCGGACAGGTTTACAGCAGCCGCGTAGCACGCTCTCTTCTCTTCCTTCACCCTTCTTCCGTTCCTCTAGCTAGCACTCTCCTATTCCCTCGTGTTTGCTCTCTCTAACGCACTATTTCAAGTACGTGGTTGTGTTTCCTTAAAGAAAATTACTCGGGAAATCACGTAAAATCACGTAAAATCACGTAAAATCGCGTAAAACCACGTGTGAAAAAGTGTATCGATGACACACGATCGGGTGGGCAGTCGCGCGAAAAATCGATGGTAAAGAAAGACGACAGAAAAGGAAAGGATTGCGGAATCACAACGCGTCCTCGCTCGATCGCAGCCGACGATCTACTGACTGGCCTCGTGCGTTCGAGCCTCTTTCATCGCATACGCGTGCGAGGGAGTCCCGACTGGCCTGCGACTTTGCTGCCTCTAACGTTACCACTACCATGACGCACCACCACCACACCACCATCTATACCTTCGTGCTGTCTCTTTTATAGACGCGATTACCACTACTACCTCAACGAACGTCGTTTCCTTTTCCAGCCTCGACTCCGGCCAACAACGTAAGTTGTATACGTATACATACCGTCTACTGGCGTTAACTCTGATACTATTACTACTACTACTTGTACTTGCACCGCTAACAATAAGTGGAATAAGCGCTGGCTCCGAAACTCGATAGGACGAGCGAGCAGGGAAGACGTGTTCGTTTTGCGATTCGAAGAGAATCTCGGTAAGGAGTATCTGACGCGATTGTCGTCGGCGACGACGATTAGAATTGTGGTGGTGTCGTGATGCTGGTGCCGGTGCCGGTGCCGGTGCCGGTGCCGGTGTTAGTGTTAGTAGTGGTGTTGGCGTTGACGCTGGTGACGATGGAAGGCGAAGTGAACGGGGTAGAGGTGTGCGGCGCGCATTGTTGGCGGCAAGAGGCAGCGGGGGCCGACAGAACGGCGCCAGCCGGCCGAGAGTTTGTCTCGGCTCCTCCGCGCCTTGCCACGCCACGCCGGACCTCACCGCACCCTCCATCTCTCTTGCCCATCCACCGCGCTGTCGTGCCTTTTCTTCTCTACTTGCTCGCTCCCTCCTTTCTTTCTTCTTCCTCCGCCTGTTCTTCTCGCTGCCGCGCAAACGCCTGAAAGCTTCTCGGCTCGATTTCGAACGAACCACCCGCGACGGATCGTAACGCACGGATGTTCGTGCGTGCTCGCGGTGCTTCCACCTACGAAACTCTGATCCCTCGCGATGAAACACCGCGATGAAACTGATCAGTTTCTCCAAGCGAGAGCTTGTTACTCTGTTGTTCGAACCAATGGTATTTACGGGGCGCACAACTACAATACTACGATACTTGTCCACGGCAGGAATAAGAAAAGGTCGTGTCCCCGGTTTTTCGACCGTTGTTCGGTCATTTACGACCCGAAAAATCCCACGAGTCGTCCTGGTTCTTCTACGATTGCTGCCAGAACGCACCGCATAGGCGTATGTTGGCCATCTGCGAGAACCTCGGTATCTTAATCCTGGTTAGGTCGAGGCTGCTCGATGTTGCTAGTCACCCTAATTGCGAACCGTACGATTTCTTTTTCCTTCCGAATTCCTTCCGAATGTTCGATATTCTGGCCATTATCAGCGCTAGGAGCGACAGTCCACGAACACTCGTCGTATTGTCACTGGATAATTGGAGTGTCTATACGTTTATGGTACCTATACGGAAGGAACGGGAACCCCTGGTGCGAACGCGTTCGTGCGGTATCTGCGAAGCATATGCGCGGATAGGGGCGCGTTAAGGGTATTAAAGAGAAAAGGCGGAGGCCATCCGATTTGTTGGGATGCGTGTGTCGACCAGATGTGAGGAAAAAGCCCAAGGAAATTCCCAAGGGCCGCTCTCGGCCGTTGCGAGTCGCGCGCGTACCGTATCCTACGTAAGCTCTTTCTTCCTATTCCTTTTGTCTTTTCGTCTTTTCCTCGGCTGCGAGCTCGAATCGCGCTGGCACGTCGAGCCTCGAGTTTGAGAGTTGGCGGGGTGGAACCGGTTCGTTCGAGGGACCGAATTGAAAGGCGATCGGCGTTTGCCACGCGTGTGTACGCAGTAGTAACCTGTCTGGCGAATTTGGCAAGGGTCTTCTCTTTTCCGAGGGCGTTGCGATTTGTCAGTATATCCCCACTGTCGCATGTAAAGCGGCACACGCACCTGCCGTTGCCTCTTAGCTGCCAGTCGCGCGCTAATAAATCTTATTCCACCAAAACTCCTTCTCCGCCCGTCTCCCCCATTTCCGCGGAACTCTGACTTTCTTTCTTTCTCCTTTCGCGATACTAGACTACATAGTCACGCGTGCAAACGCACAGCAGCATGTGCGTACTTAATAATCTCTAAATATTTGATGGGCGGACCGTGCGACTGTGTTCGCATCTGCGCCAGTGTCAGCTTCAATTATTAAAGCTTTGCCATATGTCCTTTCTCTTCCCTACCTTCCTTCTCTCTCTCTCTCTCTCTCTCTCTCTCTCTCGCGGTCTTTCTTTCTTTCTCTGTGCATCAAGCACGCGCTCCCTTTCACAGCCCTTCCTGTTTCATTTCGTTTCGCCTATCCCCCCCCGATCCACTCGGCCGATAGTCACGTTTTACGCCTGTTGCAAACCCGTATCGTTCGTCAATTCGGATCGCGTAACTGGACGAGCGATTAACGCGCTCGATTTTCGAGAGATAGATAGATAGATAGATAGATAGATAGATAGAATTTCGCGTTCCTTGTATTAGTTCCTTGAAGTAGAGCGTACGACTGGAATGTCCCGTTGCCGTTTAAGCCTGTTGCGAAGCAGACGGCACCCGATAACGCTTTATCCACCATTAGTTCACCTTCTGTCCTTCGAAATACGGCCGGTGCTGTCTTTTCCGATTACCCTGTGGAAAAAATCGAGGGGACGGCTCGAGGACGACACGCGGACGGCACGCGGACGACACAAGATAGGGGTACGTAAGTGCGTAACTACTTTCGGGATTTAATCCGATTTCGGGTGAATTTCTCTGGTTGGCGAAGGAGGTTCGGAATATTTAAGGTGGAGAATAGGCAGGTGGATCTCTGCGAATGCAACACGGAGCGGCGTGTCATCGCCGGACGGCCGAATTATTTCGCGTGGCTCTTCGCACCTGCCGCCGCTGTCAAAAAAGGCGAGTTGGCTACTCGCGAATCGGCTTTTGCTACCGCTTCACGCGCCCCGATTCGCCACCACTCTTCCGTGCAATTTTGCCTTTGCTCGATCGGATCTTCCGATAGGGTGTCGTAGCTAATTATTTCGTGGAGGATCGAAGAATCTTGGATCGGCAGCCGGTGCATCCGAACGCGTTTTCGTTCATCCTTGGAATTCGAGAAGGCGTACACGCGCTATCGGGGGCTTTGGCCCCTAAGAAGCTGGCATTAAAAGTGCATAGTAGTGATTTGTAGCCGTTGAAACCCAGAGGAGAAATCGGCGAATGCTCCCACGCTTGCCTATGCGATAATGGAGGCTCGCTCTCTGCCTCTTCCTCTCTTTCTCCCTCTCTCTCTCTCTCTCTCTCTCTCTCTCTCTCTATTTGGAACTCATGTTGTTCTACGAAATTTACTTGGACGAAAGGCACAGTGGGCGGGTAGGAAGAATACCGTTTCTCAGACTTAACGCGTATGGACGACGAAGAAACGGCCGACCAAGATACATATGTAAGTACGTCGCTAAGCTAATTCGCGTGGAATTTTTGTTTGTTTCGCCGGTAGATTGGAACGTGAGCAGATTGGAGGAATGAAACGCGGTGCGACGAGATTGACGGAACGGGGGTTGTTGGTATCGATGTCGAGATAGGGAGCGAAAAAGGTATGTCGCGGCGGCGCCGCGCCGGCAGGGAACGGAGGGAACGAGCCTCGCCGGAACTCAACAGGTGGGTCGATCGAGAACGGGATGAGAGAGATACCAGAGGAGAGCGAGAGCGAGTGCGCTTCGAGTCCGCCGTTACACGTGCGTGGGGACGAGAGTGGAGAGAGAGAGAGAGAGAGAGAGAGAGAGAGAGAGTGGACTAAGAGCATTCTTAAGCGGCTTTTCTCCGAGCACAGCCGCGCCGCGATCGTATTTCATCTGGCGCGTATACGCGGCATCGTTTATTTCTCACGTTCTCGAAGCTCGAGGGCTCCGGCTTCCTGACTTACGGTCCTTGAAATATCGCGCGCCAATTACCGCCTACCCGGCGGTAAGTATAACGTAGGAAGGAAAAGGCCCCCGAAGAAATTTTTAGGCTGGAACGAGCCGAGCGTGAACCGAGAGTCGGTTCGTTCGAGTCGGTCCAAGTGTTACAGGTGCACGGAGTCTGGGACCGGACCACTCGTTAAACACGCCACGATGCACCTGCCGCATGGCATCATTCATTGCCTTTATTTCTCTCCGCCGGCGCGCACCCTTCACCACTCTTCCGAGTGTCCAATCCTTTTCCGCATTCTCCGTGGCATCCGGCGCGTTATCCGTAGCTCGTGCGTGTTACGTTCTCAGAACTACATACGTACCGAGGATTCCGTTTCGTCGCGCGATTCGTCATGGGGCAACGGTCCGTTTTCCTCCTGCGGTGCCACGCCGCGTCGGTAAAGGTTGCTGCTGGATAGGCCGAGGACGAGTTGGACAGGTGTAGGAGAAAATGCGAATAGGTTTAGGGTAGGTATCGGTTACGAAGCTCGGCAAGAGTCGACCTTTTATGGCCCCGGTCGCATCAGGACCGTATTGTCCGTCGGGGAAAATTTACGAATGCCAAGGGCGCGGGTGGTATATCCTAGAGAGAAGGGAGCGAGCGTAACGAGTCCCTCGGCACAGGTCTGATTTATGGTAAGGAAAGGAACCAGCCCCTCCTCACCTGCCGAGACGCGACGTTTCTCGGACCTCTCTCGTTTCGCCATCCATCCGTCCATCTACATATCTCTCGCGTATCGTAGACCGCTAGATAGACAGATAGATCGATAGATAGATTGGCGAAATCGCGGAGCCGTGCGGCGGCTAATAAATATCCAGGTGTCGTTGGAGGTGCCGCTTGAGGTTCGATGACCCACAGGTGGTAAAGGAATTGTATACGGTGACACCGATACCCCAAATACGGCCAGCAGAGCGATTGTTCACGGTGTAACC
>NW_017100239.1:248553-251128 GCF_001263275.1 Habropoda laboriosa
CCCCTGATTCAGAGTTGCCTTCTACCTGTTCTCTTCTGTCTACGTAATTGTCCGGGTTTTGCGCCCACCCTAAAACCCATTGTAAACCTCGACGACCAGAACAAACCTTCCTCAGATCTGTTAGGTTCTCCTCCTCCACCTCTTGTGTTAGCGAACGATACGCGCAGCTGGGCCTCGTCGAGGTTCCCTAGAAAAGGGGAAAACGTGGATGGATGGGAAGACTGCGCGAGAAATTGCCTTTATCGTTTACGACTATGAAACACGATACTATCGGACGGTGCGAAACCAGCACGTCGATGCGCTCTCGCCGGTTGGCAGAGAGGCGCGTGATCGTGTGTGTACTCACGGCCGAGCGGTGCTTTGCTCTAAAGATTACGAGCCGCGACATCTGGCGCCACATGCTCGTTTAAAGGCTGTCGCGTGTACACGTTACACACGCGTAATCCAACGATGGCTTCGAACCGCTCGCGAATTTCCAATCGTTTACGCTCCTCCTTACGATACTTTCTCAGGCCGAGTACCACGGAGAGAAAAAGGGGGAGACCTGGTCCGTTTCTGTTCCATGTATGTAGAGAGTGGGAAAGAACGGAAACGCGGTGGATCGATCGAACGGGTGAATCGAGGAACGGGATGAAAGGTTGCGTTGGCAAGGCCGGGGGGAGATGCGCGACGTCGCGGCGCCAGCATTTTCGTTTCGCACGGTTCAGCTGAATTTCCGTACGCTCGATTTCTCGCTGCTCTCACCTCCTTTTCCGACCGCGCATCTTCTTCCGACCGTTCTAATTTCGTGGCCGACACGTGCCCGGATGGAAACAGATGTACCTCGGCAGCGTTGTATAAATACACATCGGTGCTCGGCTAACTGGGCGGCCGAGTATCCCCGACGGGGCTCTGCAAGAGTCGACAACCGTACCTCTGAATCGATATAAAGTTACCGGTACGACTGGCGCCAGCGTGACTGTGCGATTCCAGCTACTTGGATCGCGTCGCGTCGCGTCCACTTTCTTCCACTCTCCTCCATTCGCCTCGCCGCGCCTCGCGGCCTGGTTCACACCCGTTCTCGGCAGCCGCGTACCAGACTCTTTTCTTCAACAAACCTTCCAGTTATACGGATAATAACAAGTGCTTTCCAACGTGACATTTTTTTTTCAGAAAAAAAATAGCGAAGGAGGAGGTGGCAGCACGGTGGTGATTAAGTGCTTATTCACGTGCTTGCGGCGTGGGCACGCTTCACTCGTCTGAACCGAAGCAACTTTACGCCTACTCTCTCTTATCGCGCTCCTCTCCTTTTCCCGTTGCTGTCGAACAACGAAAACTCGGCGGCCGGGGGCCGGGGGCCGGCGACTCTCCTTTTTTTCGGCTAGGCGGAGCGCGGAAGAAGCGGGGGACGGTGTTGGGGCGCAGATGCGCGGCCATCGTTATCGGAAGTCTTAATTGGTTTCCGAGTCGAGCGGCGCACGTTGTTCGTGCGCGATAAATTTTGCGCTTTTTTCTCCAAGGCGAACGGGAGGCAAACGGGAGGCAAACGGGAGGCGCTTTAAAATTGCGACTGGCGAACGGGGAGCAGGTGATCGCGAAAGGACGCCCGGGCCGGGCCGGGCCGCGCGACACTGCGAGCGTGTCAGGTGCTGTTGCGGTAACGCGAAATTCCTCTGATTGGACGAATTGACGCGTAGATCACGCTTTTGCATTTATCGGAGAGCAGACGCAGCGAGAAAATTTGCGGAGAGGAGCGTTGAATTGGTTCTCGAGCCGCGTGTCGGCCGCTCTTAAGCTGGTTATCGCGGCCCGATCTGAACAAGGAGGAGGAGGAGGGACTGCCGTCCGGCGCGTCAGGTGCAAATTTTGACCGAGCCTGAACGCAACCGACGTTCCACGTAGCGAGGAAATTTCAAAGACGAGCGCGTTACACAGGTGGACAGGTGGACGCGACCGGGCCGGGCAAGTGTATATGTACCCCGAAACCGGAAGGTGTTGAAGCACGCGAGCAGCGCACGTTTTATTTCTCGGTGATTATTATTATTCCTTTGTCGCGGTAATTCTCTCGGAACGCGTCTCGCCCGCCGCGCCGTTCGACTGTTGACCGCGCGTGGGTCGGAGGCGACGTGGGCGATTTCCGCAGGGAACGCGACGCCTCGTTCGCTGATTATGTTCCCGTATACGCGGGCAATCGATGTCACGAAGCAAATCCGCCGGTCTCCTCGAACAGGGAGGAGCGAGAAGAGGAGAAGAAGAAGTGCTCGCGTGACGGTGGCGTGTGCCCGCGGGGGCGCGTTCGATTTCGAGTTCCTCGAATCGCGCGTGCTGGCATGAGCGGAGAGACCGTTTTACCACGCTCGCTGGACCGCCGTCGGCTAACTTCGACTCGGATGCACGGTTTAAACGTGGGCGGATCGGCCGACCGGTCAGCCGCCCCGGGTGTTTCTCACCCGCATACCACGCATACGTGCCGCTCATCTTCCCTTTTCTCTTCTTTCCTCTTCCCGATCTCTCTTCCGTCCACGCTACCGGCTACCTCTCTTCATCGACATTTCACCGATCCCTTTCTCGCCATTCGCTTCTGCACTTACTTCTT
>NW_017100239.1:251151-252165 GCF_001263275.1 Habropoda laboriosa
ACGATCCTCTCCCTCGAGAATCAAGTTGGAGAGAAGAGGCGCGAACATTGGACGAACGTTGGCTGCTTCTCGGCGCATCGCCCTGAGGACGTTCCCATGAGTGTCGGGGGCGGCAGGGGAGCAGTTCGCCGCGCTGAAAGTTGTTCTCCGGCCACTCGAGGGCATCGGCGTTCCTCGAGATCGGTGCGGTGCGTGCAACCGTTCGCTTTCCAACGCGTTATTACGGCAAGCCTTAATAATCGACCAGGACCGTTCTCCTTCGTTGTTCTTCCTACGCTGTTCGTCTTTCAAACCATGTTCCAAACCATTCGGCCAATTACGTACCTCGAAAAATTCACCGATGCTTTCTCCACTCTTCCAATCAGTATCAACGTTGCGAGTCGATGTCACTCTTCTCTTCCACCTCTTCTTCCTACTTTCCAAATTCTTCTAGACGTTCAATTTCCACGCGATAGATCTTCCTTCACGTTTTCAGTTCTTCGCCAAACTTCGCCGTCAATTTTAACAAGAGATACATATTTAGATAGATGATCATGCGTGAAACTTGAAATCGAGAGAAGCGCGTCTGACGTGCTACGAATACCGCGATCAGGAACGCATACGAAAGCCGAGTATATGCTGCGAGTTGCCCGTGTTCAAGGCGACGCAACGCGACGCGACGCGACGCGACGCGACGTTTGCTCCTATAAACCGGAGAATTTCCAATGTGACGCTTTCGTTCGTGATGATGCACCTCTGCGCTTCGTTGTTACGCTTTCGATGGCGAGCGTGTTCCAAGTGTTTTTTCAACTATCGAGTAGCCTGGATAGATAACCGAGGATTATCATGAGCTTGCATGTTGACAAAAGAAGTTTAGCTTATAAAGCTGATTAAACCTTAGTTAATCACAACGGAGCAGGAGAGCATCGAGTCCGGGAAGCCACTGGTAGCGAATAGGTAGCCAATTCGTTCGGCTGCTTGCCTGGTAAACGGTTCATCGAGCGGGCGGTCCCGCGCGGCAAACTAATCCAGCCA
>NW_017100239.1:252260-258009 GCF_001263275.1 Habropoda laboriosa
CGCTGCTGCTGCCGCTGCCGCCGCCGCCGCCGCCTCTGCCGCCGTAGATTTTTCGCATTCTGTTGCGTTCTCTTCTTTTTACCTGACTTCGCGATCCAGTCTCATTTTTTCCCCTGCTTGACTGCCGCCACTGCGATACGTAGAGTATAACGTTACTCGAATCTTCCTATTTACTTATAGATATAACAAAATAGCCTTAACATTGTTGCTGGTCCTTTCCGTACTATTTATGTGTCAAGTACTATATAGATACATAAGTACTTATATACTTACTCTTCTTCTACGTCGCATAGAAATTCTAATGGCTTGGTTTTTTCGGTACTGTACTCGTTTGATTCGCACCATCTCACAAATGATACATTCTTTCCATAGTCTTTCACGTAGTATGTATGTAGCTTTCGTTTCAACGTTTCGTCATTCCAACTATCGTCGCGATGTATCGAATGATTTTTTCGGGAAAAAAGGTCGAGAAAGATTCTTCTCTAACGTAGATTGAAATATCGCAGCAGGTTAGAAATCATGGACGGAGTCCAGAATAGAGAAGGAGGGACATTGATGCGCGAAAGAGAATAAGAGAGGGAAGAAAGAAAAAGGAGCGAACGTCTCCTCGTTTGGCTGTGCTCCTGGCATATCGGCAGAGCGCCGCAGCGCCACGCGTCACGGCGAGCATCACCGCAACGCGCGGCGCCTATACGCCGGTCATCGCGACGCGGATGCGCCGCCGTCCCATCTCTGTGCCTTGTTTACCCTTCAACCCGTGTCCTGGATTATTACTGCTTCACGACCTCTTCCTCTACTTGGATCACCATCCTCCGTCGTACACGCTATTCTCATGCACGTAGTTCTTCGTTCCTTACCAGTGTGTGCCTCGTTACATACCTCGGCCAACCAACTAGGAACAGTATACACATACCGAGAACTAAGAACTACTATACATATTGTGTTGCAACGGTATCGCGAAGAAAGCTGAAACGTCGGTGGCGTGGAGTGTGATCCTACCGACCGGGTGGATTACTATATTCGGTGGGTAATGTGTTACCTACTATTGTTAAGCATTCATTTTACCGATCGGAAATGTCGTCATCGCATACTTTACGGCGATAAACCTAACACAAGTGTCAGATGATTAAGGGTAAAAATACGAAGTAGCTTTATTCCTCTCTCTCGTCACGTTTCATAATGATCCTTTATATACAAACATAGAAAGCCTTAAATCTATGTACGTAAATATATATATATATTTTTTTTTTTTTTTTTTTTATTTCTCCTCGATCGAAAAACACAAGGACCACCGTGTTCTACTTGCGATAGTTTCGTTAAGGAACCTTCTTCTCCTTCGGAGGTTCGAATTCTTCTCCCAGATTGGTTGCATCCGCTTTTACGTTCACCCTTTCCTCATCCTGCTTTTCCTCGGGATTGTTCCACTTTTGTAATTGACCGGTACCAAAAATGGAGAATACCACGGCACCGAAACAGTACGTAAATGCGAGTATCCAAAAGATGATGCTCCATCGAGCATAAGTTTGATTCTTATACGTGATGGTGCCGACCATGTAACTGCTGAGAAATCCACCTAGGGAGCCAAGAGTGTTCATTATGCCGAAGATAGTGCCGGCAAAATTTGGTGCGATGTCCAAGCAGTTTCCGAGATAACCAGCTGTCACGGCGCCGTTGATGGTCAGAGCTATCGTGAAGATCGATACAGAGGTAACGCGATCGCATCCATAATTTGCTTGGATTATCATCAACAGTCCTGGGCTTAGCACAGCTTTAAAAAGAAGAGAAGGGACCGAGAATTATTGATGTATCGCTCACAAGTGTTCTTTGCTTACCGAGAGTAGTGAAAATCTTCCGAATAGCTGTTACCGACAATCTATTCTTTTTGAACAAGTAATCGGCCACAGAGGACGTTGTCACTGCGAAGATGTATTTGCCTAGGTACGGTAAAGAAGACAGCATTCCATTCTACGAAGAGACGGTAAGTGAGTGATTGAGTTGTTTCGACTGAGAAAGCGCAAGTGAAGGTGTTCCTTTAACCTGTTTGATGTTAAAGTTTAAGATGTACTTCATGTAGGTTGGTAGTTGATTGACAACGGTAAAGTAGCCGAATACGTTGCACCCGTGAGTGAGCACGATGGTCCAAACAGGAGGCGCGAGGAAGATGGATTTCCATGGAACGGACAACCGCTGTAAACAACAGTAAATGGCATGGTATGGTTATGGTATGTATGCAGATAACACAAGGTTTGAGAACCTTTGTCGTAGAGGTAGAACCGATCGCGTTCTCGATGAATCGACGTTCTTCCTTGGAAATTCTCGGATGCTGGCTAGGTGAGTCGAATATGAGGAGAAACCATGCCGCGCTCCACGCGAGTCCTATCGTTCCGGTTACGTAGAATACGGATTCCCATCCTAGGGAAGCGATGAGAAAGCCACAAGAGGGCATCGTTATCGCTGCTCCGAGCGACGAGGCTAGAATAGGAGAAGGAAATTTCTACTATGGTTCTACCCCGCAGACTAATAGAAGGTACGTGTTGCACATTTACCCATCATATTGGAAACAAATTTGCTGCGTTCGCTCGGCGGTATCCATCGGGCGGTCATGGGCTGCATGGCAGGCCAAGTAGCGCCCTGCGCAAGCAATACGGGTCAGTTTGAAAAATTTGGTAGAGAATTTGACGGAAGGAAAAAACCCACCAGCATGAGGCCAAGAATAGTTCTCAGGGCGGCGACGGCGATGTACCCATAGGTCGCGCACAGTGGCGTCAGAAACGTAATAGCGCTGGATACCAACATGCTGTATCCGAACACTCGTTTAGGTCCTATTATTTCCGCGAGCCTTCCACCGGGTAATTCTGTGCATATGTAGCCCCAGAAGAAACTGCCCAACACGAGGTTCACTTGATACTCGTTCCAGGGATACCTCGTTTGATCCGTCGTATCCTTTTGAGAAGGCTGCTGAGAAGCAGAGCGGAAACGTGATCGTCGGCGGTAGCTCGCCAGGAGGATCGAGCTGGAGTGGAAGGGAACTACGATAAAGCGACGTTTCAATGGACGATAATGTGGAACGTACGCGTTTCGACGGATAAGGGAACGAATTCGGCGCAGTTGATCCATTATCGGACCAAGTAACGTCGCCGTTCTCCGTGACTGGTCGATCGAAGCATTCGGTGTGGCTGGACGCGTTCTGATCGGCCGTGTGCAAGCTGTCGTTGCCCGGGACTATCATCGAAACAATGGCGATGGTCATGTTCACTCGTAGCATGTAGTTCAACATGAAACCCAGGATTACCATGATGTTTAGCACTTGTCTGCAGGTAAGGCAATCTGAAAATGCGGCGGGTGTAATTGGGTGGTTTTGATTTGTATGTCTCAGTACGATTTGTGTTCTCGTTGCGGCGCTAGCTATGGATCGTGATACGCAGTAACGTGCCTCTCGGTACCGGTGTACCGGTGTACCGGTGTAAGTATCAATTTGTTCCCATTGGTATCTCGAACCTTCCAACGAATTAACGAATCGAATCAAGAGGGTGATCCGCGGGGCCCCGAGGAGCAATAATTTCATCTTGTTCACGGTTGTTCAGAGTTTCGACCGGTCTTTTTTCGTCTTAAGACCAATCGGTCTCGCGTTCGAAGATTAACGGTGACCTTCACCCAGAACTTGTTAGCCACGATTGCTTCCGGCTGCTATTTATACACATTCGTCTTGGCTTGTGTGGTGGTCACGTAGCTGGCTCGGTTCTCACGGGACGAAGCGCGTGCCGCACATCACCTCCGTTTATCGGCGAAACAACGTTATACGTAGACCGAGCGAGGGTGAGCAGATTCAGGCGTATAATTCAGGCGTGAGGAAAGTTTCACCGATTCTCGCGTGAAGCACATACCAATTCGAACTATGGTAGGCTGGGTAGCGCGAAACTCGATTTAACAGCGCAGGAAATAGAGAGAGAGAGAGAGAGAGAGAGAGAGAGAGAGAGAGAGAGAGAGAGAGAGATAATATGAGAAAATTGCTTACCTACAACTTTCCAGTTGAACGCCATCCTTTCCTGGAGAATTGGTTGTAGGAAGGGTTGTAGGGAGGGAGTTTCTCGATAAAGACACACACTCGCGCGGGGGCTATATCGCGCGGGGGAACTCTAGAAAGGAAAAGGAAGGGTGGCGTACGTGGAACGAGGAGGGTGAAGAGGACGCGATAGGGCTGTGGAGAGATAATCCTGTTTCGGTCGGAGAACGTAGCGTAGAAATATGGTCGGCGCGGCGCGTTACTGGCAGCTGTCGTTCGAACTGCGCGACGTCCCTACAGTGCCAGAGCAGTGGCGTTACGACAGCGCGGCGGATTGCTTCAACGAACACTAGCGGGCCGTATTTGTACGCGCCTGTCGTTGCTTGTGTTGGCATTGCTATCCGTAACCGTGTAGGTAGGATAGACGAGCGGTTAATTCAACTAAAGTCTCTTTACTCCTGTTGCACTCGCTTCCCCCTATTCGTCGGCCCTAAGTCCACGTGGCGGGGCGGGCGTGTTGCCGCGAGGACCGTTAACGAACTAGGGGCGGCGAGTGCAGGAAATGGTAATTGAAATGGCGGATGCTAGTTTTTTCAAAGAGATAGAAAAATCGAGAGAAGATTCGAAGGGATTGTTCGTATATAAACTTTACTCGATACTATGTACAAAGAGAGCGTGTTCCGCGAGGCGTGTTCGATGGACGCGCGATGCGACTGTCCGTCGCATCCGACCATCGGACGCGTCCGATTAATCGAGAATGTTGAGCTTGCTGTTGGTTTTTCTGAGTTGCGCTCGCCACGGAATAATCTGTGCGTCGTCGTCCGTCTGACTCGCATGCGTCCCATTCGTCCCTTGATTCGCGGTGTTCCCGTCGTTCTTCTTCTCCTCGATTTCCGACTTGTCGGTGTGCCGCGAGGGGTTGTTGGGCGATGCGTCCCTTTTCGGCGTCGCGGTGGCCTCCAACTTCACCGTTGGCGCTGCGTACACTTGGTTCAGTCTAGGATGGAAGTGTACGTTATTAAGTACACGTACTAAAGTTACAGAGAACGGCGGAGACCGACCTTTTTTCCTCGTTGTCTTTTTTCGCGAGGAGTTGCCGTTTCCAAGCAGGGATCGCTTTTTGTCGTCTCTCCTCGTTCTCTCTGGCAATCTGCTCTTCCAGCTCTTTCTTCGCCCTTTCAGCGGCCTTTCGAGCAAGCATTTGTCGCTTCCATATTGGTATCACATTCCCGGAACTGTCCTTGTCGGGAATCTTTCGAGAAAGAGCGCCGTCGTGGTTAAGAAGGAGATAACAACGGAGGAGTTTATGGATAAGGAGCGAATGAATTTTCGCTTACCTGGTCCACAAAGTTCGAAACGTTGAACGCCTTGTTGATTTCCGACATGAGATTCTGCTCTTGCGTCTTCTCGACTTGTGCCATCTCTACCTTGAGCTTCTTAATCCCAGGAATGTCCTTGGTCCTCTTGAGTTCCGCGATCAAGTCGGTCTTCTGGACGAAGAACGATTCTGAAACTGTGCGAAAGAGAGAATGGGTGTAAGGGTTGAAAGGTAGAGAAGGAAGGTAAGAGACGGTACCGTTGGTCATGGACACACTGCGCGGTGGGGGCGCGGAGAACGTTTTCGTTGCGTTCATCTTGGTGGTGGTGGTTCGTCGGAGTTGGATGCTGGTCAGATCTTGGATGCTTATGGTGGCTAGTGGCTGCGGACTTTTCGCCAGTTCGGCATCGACGCTGGCCACTGCACCG
>NW_017100239.1:277516-279867 GCF_001263275.1 Habropoda laboriosa
CCGCTCCTCCTCTTCCTCCTCCTCCGGTTCCTCCTCCCCTTCCGGTCTGCTGGTCGAACCTTCTCTTCTCCGATCGGCGCTTCTGCTCTGTATGTCCAAGTTGTCCACCGATCTGCGAACGCGGTTATCTTTGGTAGGTGGTGTACTACTACTCGTATACGTAATATGGAAAGGGGAAGAGGGATCCGAACCGATCTCTCGAATTGGACCGACCTTGCTTTCGACAGGCTGTGCTTGGAGGAAGCCTTGCAGATACTCTTGAGATACTCGGACGGCTTGAGCAGTGTGTTGGAGTCCGCGTTGGCGAACTTGGGCGGTATGAACGGCAGCACCATATGCTTGTTCACCAGATGGGACGTTTGATTCGTCTTAATTTCCTCGGTGTCCGCCGGTGGACTGGCAGGAGGTACTTCCGGCTGTTGATGCTCGCCGCAGGATACGTCGGACTTGTTGGTTGCTGTTCCGAAACAGAAGCAAGGAGTAGGGGAGAACGAAGCGTAGTACGCGCCGGGCAAGTGAAATCTAGGTAAGTGTATTATATGCCCGATGAGCGCCATGGTCTAGTAAGTGGCCGGCCGTCTTTGCGATTCACCGACGCTTTAATTATCGTCGTCATTCTCGTTAAGGCTGGTCGAACGACCGTCCGAAATAGATACTTAAAACCGGTCGAGCCGATCGTTCGAGCCGATTAAATTCTCCTCTCTACGTTTCCCCCCGAATCAAAGTGGCGCTTACCCGAAGACAGCAGAAGTCCGTTCTCGGTTCTTCCATCCCGGTTCGCTTCGGCAGCGGCGTCCTTCTTCTCGTCCCAGGCGGCAGCGGGTTCACAGTTTTGCTTGGCGTTCACCACGAGCACCACGACGTCTTCCTTGTCCGGTGGTGGGGGCGGCGGCGGTGGCGGCGGCGGCTTGGCGAAGCTGTGAAAGACGCGCGGTGGAAGGGACGGAAGAAGACGATACGAAGGATATACCGCAAGCAAAACTTTTCTTACGGTCCATCCCGCGTGAACCGTTTGATCGAGGTGCGCGCGCGCGGTATTCACCTGACCGTATCGAGGAGAATCGAGCGAGATCCCCTCGGAAAGGATCGCGCAGAACCTCGCGATCTGCTCGCTTCACCCCGGCGCGGCGCTCTCGATCTCGCGCGTCACACTTGGTTATCGTTCGACCTACTTATTTACTTACCTAGCCCCGCTGCCGTGGGCCGGTTTGACGATCTCCTTTTCGCTTTCTACTTGCAAAGCACAGCTCGTCGAGTCCTTTTTCTCTGAGCAAAAAAATCGTACAGGTTCTCCGGTGAACGGGATTCTTACTTACGGGATTCGAGGTTACAGAGGATCGCAATGACGTACCGTGCGACGATTCAGCGGTGATCTTGCCGTTCTTGCCGATCCGTTCGTTGCTGCTATTCCGCGAGAGCGACGGCGGCGTCGAGCCGCTCGACGAGAAGCACGGGATCTCGCTGCTCACGTTCGACGACTCGCTCGCGCTGCTCGATCTGCTGTATCTGCGATCGGTTTTTCGGGAACGGCTGAAATCGCATTCAGATTTCAGATCTCTACGCGATCCCCTCCGAACCGCGAGTTGCTCGAAATATCGAGGTCTCGCGGCGCGGCGCGGCGCGGCGCGTGAGAAACGGCTGACCGAGCATCAGCGGAAACTGAACTCGTTTCGAAAGCGGTCCCCGCTTACGAGGAGAAGAGACGCTTACGAAATCCGTGGATTTGCACCGGTATCGTTGGTACCTGCGATCGGACGCGTTGTCGGGCAGCTTCTTCTGTGTAACGCCGGGATTGCTACCGCCACCGGTGTCCGTATCCTGCCGCAGACAGATCTGCTCGTACGCGTGCTCCGATGGCTCGCGAACCATTTCCGATTTGGCCGCGTAACCGTTTCCGCTGGACGGTCGATCGAGAACGCCATTGTTGATGTGCACGTCCACTTTCACTAGAACGGCGGAACGAGGAAAGACTCGGTGAGCGCGAGCGGGATCGCGAGCGGGATCGCGATCGAACTGTGCGAGTCGCGTGCCACTTACCAGTCAAAGTCTCGTCCTTCTTGTCCGAGTGCCGGTGGTGGAGTTGCTTGTCCGTATCCGCCGCGAACAGTCGCGTGATCCTCGTGTAGACGAGATCGTGAGGGCTGTGCAGGTAGAAAGATTCCGTGTCTTTTGGCTTCGCGGGCTCACCGATGTACGCGCTCATCGGATTTATGTAGATCCCATCGCGTGGCCGTGATCCCGGCGGGTGTAGAAAGAACGGCTCTTGAAACATGCTGCAGCCGCGCAACGAACACTGAAATCAACCACCACCACCACGATCGTTGCCATTATCGAACGCCGCCGTCTCGCAT
>NW_017100239.1:280057-294458 GCF_001263275.1 Habropoda laboriosa
CTCTCTCTCTCTCTCTCTCTCTCTCTCCTCGATTGATTACCATCGTGAAAATACTCTACTACTAGCCTTGTCGACGGAACTCGTGGTGCAGCTGCAGGTGGTCACGTCGCTCATGTTCTCCGAATATTCCGAACCGGAACGATCCCTGGCCATTCTGCCGGTGACATTGGTACGGTGGGCCTCGCTCGTTTCCTACGGAACGTTTTCGCGTTTCTCCGTTTAGTCTTTTTTCCCTCCATCTCGTTTCCTTTATCCTCGAGTCGGCGCGAGGAACGGACAGCTTTACCTATCGACCGCGGCGGCAACTTTCTACACGGAAGAACGGCTCCAACTAAGAGGCTAGCATCGCGCGCGGCTCCACTTGCGAGACGAACTCGACGATGAAACGGCGAACGTAATCGGTGTTGCGCGAGGGTTACGGTTATACGCGGCGGTTGCGGATGCTGGCGCGAGTTACGCCATTTGGCAAGCTCCTCGACGATGTAAATGGAGCGGGAAACCGGTGGAAGAAAAGGACTTAGATTAGAAACCGGGCAACTGGCGTTACTCTTTCCGCGCCGCTACAGCCACCGAGTCGAGGATAAAACAACGAAACGGCATTTCTCGGCTGTTGTTTAGCGTACGGTTGCTCCCGCCGCGACATGCTGGCTGCGTAACCAGGTGAAGGACGACGGACGAATTGGCGTGCGCGCGCGACTAGAAAAACGACGAACGCTGCCCCGTGCAACGATTCGCGCGATGCACTTTTCCTCCTCGGAACCAACTGCCCCGTGGCCAGCCGAGCTCAACGACCACGATCCTTCGGGCTGATCGACCCATATGGAACCTCCGCAAATCTCGAATCTTGTTGCCGTTGCCGTTGATTTTCTCGATGAAAGCGGTACACGCGAGTACAGGATTCCGAGTAATCCTTTGCTTTGCTCTTTGCTTTTGCCTTTCACCGTGTTCGCGTTTTTCCGCGTTTTTCCGCTTTTTGCCTCGTCCTTGCCAGGATGAAGCAGCAGCAGCAGCAGAACGTACCGTTATCGTTTCGCGGAGGGTGAGAATCGGAATGCTGGTTCACTTACGTGTACACCCATGCAAAATCGGGACGGCAAACGTGGCGTGGTAGTGCGGCGGCAGGAACTGCGATTCTAAAGGGAATCTGGTAATCCGGTGCAACGGTCGATCGTAACAATTGGTGACATGTTAGCGGTGATCGAATCGAAGGAAGGTAGGTCTCACACGCGCACTACGCGCACTTGCTCGAGTTGCGGCAGGGTGAGAGCGCGGACTGGAACGAAGCTGGTCGCCGATCTAACGGTCCTGTTCCCGACCGCTTTATATACGCATATTTCGGATAGTCGAATCGCAGAGGTTTTTCGTGGCCGAAAGCGAGAACTCGTCGAGGGACCGGTCGGACAACGAACTCGATCCGTGCGCGGTAAGCGGCGGACCGAGACTCTCTCGACTCGCGGGGGCCCACCTGTTCCGAGCGAGAGCCGGCCAACTGGTCGCAAGCGCTGCTACCTGTCCGAGAGGTAGGGATATATACCTCGGCTACCTAGTTACTGCCGATCTTCGACGGGAGCCGTTTCGTGCCACGTCTTCCCTCCGATCCCCCACACTCTCCCTCGTCGCCTTTTCTCTCCTACTAACTTCTAACGAGTAAATCCTATCTCTTGTTAACGCGTTCCGCCGAGGTTCGCTGAATTCGATAAACTCGATTCCGCGAGCATTCGTGTCGAGCTTTAACCGGAAGCGAGGAAACCGGATCGAAAGTTCCCATTCGATATTCTAGGTACGGGAGCGCAGCAAGCCGAACTTCACCCGAACCCTTTTTCCGTTCCTTCCCGTTCGAGAAAACTCTCTTGCTGCCTGCATCGTGTACACGTAGCGGATCTGTATGCGTGTTCCACGTCCGTTAGTCGGCCGGCTGCTCGTGTGAGATGCAGAAGGAAGGTTGCTCCTCGTTCTCCATCGGAGAGATCTCTCTCGGTTAACTGTAAACCTCCCCACACCTCCTCCCACTAGCCTCTATTGCCTCCTCTCGCGCTATATCGAAACGCGGACGACTCTGTTAACGCGCGCGGCCAATTACGCGCAATTAGCTCGATTCGCTCGTCGACCTTCTCCGCTCCGTTCTTCTTCCTCTTCTTCCTCTTCTTACTCTTCCCTTCGCATATTCGAACGTTAGGAAACGTTTCTGTAGACGCGACGCGACGCGTCGCGACGCCACGCGTCGTTTCGATTTCGGTGACCTCGATCGAACCAGATAGCTGTATGCCAACGGAATTTACCACTCGGACGGTGACATTTTCTTTCGAATCACGGGGACCAGTTTTCAGGAGCGAAAGGAGCGAGTTACTTTGCCCCGCACCAATCCCGTCAAAACCACCGTCGTTCCCTTCGAGCCCCAGACGTTGCTAACTTTTGTTTCAGTCACATGATGGAATTCAATCCAATCCATTCGTCGTCCACCGTCCACTTTGTTAGCTCGAACAATCGTCAACTATATGAAGATATCGCGATTACGAAACTACGCTTTAGCAATGTGACTTGACCGCTGTTTCGTGATAAAGCAAAATACGATTTACGATGTCGAGCGAATCCCGATTGCGAAATCTGCCGCGAGTTTTTTTCCCCTTTGTATCTGCCGTTTATGAATTATTGTGAAATCAATTCGTACTAATCGGTCCTCGACCAAGGAGTAAAAAGGGAGTGCCGCCCGAACGATTTTATCGTTGTCAAGTTTTAACAAGCGTACAAACGAGTTTTACTTGCCGTGAATTAGCCGCGCGCGGGAAAGACTAGGACAGCGTGAAAGAATATCGGGAAGGGGGCTCGTCTCGATAAATTTCCATAGCGTGCGTGGAATTTCTAGTTGCGGAACGAGTCGCGCCTTCGTCCATCAAATGGCCAAACACGTAAACACATTTTTTGCACGATCACGATCTCGTTGCGAGCACGTTCTTTCTAAGGTCGGCTGGTGCTGTTTGCCGATGTATAAAAGGGTGAGCAGTCGGTGGAGAGCAGGTGTGTTTCGCGATGGAAGAACGCCGCACGCTCAAAGACGAGTTGAAGGTAGGATGTGCTTGCTCGTTCCACCATTCTCGCTCAGCGAGAATTTCTTTCTTTTTCTTTCGCAGTATCTCACGGGATTCGGCAACGAGTTCTCTAGCGAGGACGAACGTTGTCCAGGTGCCCTACCGGTCGGCCAGAACAATCCTCAGAAATGTCCTTACGGGCTCTACGCGGAGCAACTGTCCGGCACGTCGTTCACTGGTAAGTGATCTCCTACCGAGACCGAGATACAATATCAAGTTTCTACCTCACTTGCTACCAGCTCCACGCTCTCGAAGCAGACGTTCTTGGCTGTATCGGATCAGGCCTTCTGTCCTTCATAAACCCTTCGTCCCTATCAGTCGTGTAACTCATCTCGACTACCAATGGGACGCTATTACTCCAACACCTACTCAGGTATAATCGCCTTCTTCTTTTTCTTCTCTTCTTTTGCTCGATGCTGAAACAGTACGGTACTACCGTTTTAGCTCAGATGGAGACCGTTCGACGTGCCAACCAGACAGGCCGCGGAGGTGGACTTTGTCGGCGGTTTACACACGATATGCGGTGCGGGTGACTTTCGTGCTCGACAGGGTGTCGCGATCCACGTGTACCTTTGCAACGCCTCCATGAAGGACAAAGCTTTCTATAACGCGGATGGAGATTTTCTTATCGGTTTGTATCTTTCGGTACTCCTTCCGTTCTCGAGGTTAAGAAACCGCATTTTTTTTTTGTCGCAGTGCCTCAGCTAGGCGTGTTACTGATAACCACAGAGTTTGGTAAAATTCGTTGCGAACCAAACGAGATATGCGTGATCCAGCAGGGTATGCGATTCAACGTTGCGGTTTTTGGACCGTCACGAGGATACATTCTGGAGGTGTTCGACGATCATTTCCAACTGCCCGAACTGGGCCCGATAGGTGAGTTCAGACATATTACGTTTCCCGTCAATTCAGAGACTGACAACTTACATATAGATGTATATGTCCCGAACAGGAGCGAACGGCCTAGCAAATCCACGAGATTTTCAAACACCGGTTGCGTGGTACGAGGATCGCCAGACTAATTACGACATCGTATGCAAGTATCACGGGAGGCTGTTTGTCGCTGAACAAGATCATAGTCCGTTCGACGTGGTTGCTTGGCACGGGAATTACGTCCCCTACAAATACGACCTCGAGAAATTCATGGTCGTTAATACGGTTTCTTTCGACCACTGCGTAAGTATATAGACGACTGGCCTTTCTGACCTTCCAGATTCCCCGAACGAACGAACGAACGAATCGATGTTTGTTCGCAGGACCCTTCAATCTTCACCGTTTTAACGTGTCCGTCGGGAAAGGTTGGCACAGCCGCAGCCGATTTCGTGATATTCCCGCCCCGGTGGTCTGTACAGGAGCATACTTTCCGGCCTCCTTATTATCATCGTAAGTAGAAAGTCGACGCTTCCTTCTGTCACGGCGTAGTAGAGGCGAGAACGCGGACAAACGAACGAGCGAACGAACGAACGAACGAACGAACGAACGAACGAACGAACGAACGAACAGAAATTTCGAGAGTAGCCTACTCGCGCGATCTATAATCGAACTCGAACTCGAACTCGCCTGTCTCTCGCTCCGCCTCTTCGCCTTTCTTTCCTTTCCGCTTTTTCGCTTTCCACCGGAAAAATAGATAACGACGCCGTAATTGCACTCGCCGTTCCGTCCTTTTGCTTTTCTACGCTGATTTGTTGTCAATTCCACGGCTCGATACTTCGTTATGCTAGACCGCTTCTAAAAATCGCCTAGCCGAGATATCGGTGAAAACTCGGAATTTTCTCCAACCAACGGTCGATATCGACTTCCTTTTTCTTTCGCGACTATCATTCTGCGATATCGTCTCTCTCTCTCTCCGTCCCTCGATCGCTGAAGTTTCGAGGTGCGATAAAATCGTCACTATTACGATTCACGTGATTCGTTTTGACCTACAGGAAATTGTATGAGCGAGTTCATGGGTCTCATAAGGGGAAGGTACGAAGCTAAAGAAGAAAGTTTCCATTCAGGCGGAGCGTCATTGCACTCAATCATGACGCCACATGGACCGGATACGCGTTGTTTCGAAACTGCTTCGAACAGCAAGCTCAAACCTGAGCGTGTCGCCGATGGAACTCAGGCTTTCATGTTCGAAACGTCGTACAGCTTGGCGACAACTCACTGGGCCAGGAACCTTTCTAATAAGCTGGACAACGATTATTACAAATGCTGGCAAACTCTTAACAAGCATTTCGATCCGGACGTCAAACCACTCTGACCAACCTTTCTTTCTTTACATCGCACGCGTCTCCTCTTCTTCTCCCCTTTGTCCTCCTTTCTTTCCTAACAGCGCAGCGATGAAGATAAAAGTACGCGCGTTTCGATTCTCTCACTTCTTAATCGCTATCTTTCCTTTTCCCTAATTCCACCACCGACACCTTCCTTATAATAAACTCCTCCCTGATAAACGAACGCAAACCATAGATAAATAGATCGTATATACCTTTAATCGTGCTATTTATTTTTTGTTACTTGAATAATTTCATCGCGTTCCGGATTCGTTTTATCTTCGACTAGATTACGATTGGAAAAATATACGTATCGTTCGATAGTTTATCGAGGAACAGGTCGATACTTATCGCGAGCAAAGCTAGGAGGGAAAGTTACACTTTTTCTCGATAGAGCGCGTTCACGGACAAACCTCTATGTACTTACCTACTTACTCACTTACTCATATACCAATATGCATTTGTTGCTGCGCGTCGTGTGATATCGTTTCGAGAAATGTTAATTGTCGTCGTGACCGAACGTAATGTTTAATTGTGGGAAAATCGAAAGGTCGATCAACCGTTGACGCTTGGTGCGACGTAAATATGTTGGCTTGCAAGTTGTACGTTCGCTGTGGTTAACCTACAAAATCATAACCTTACTATGCGGAGGCTCGTCAACTTTGCGATGCTTCTTTGTTGTTTGAACAGAAGCGTCGCAGCTACGCATTGTTATCCGGATTACTGTCGGAACGTGGTAATTCTTCGATTTCTTTTTACATCACGCTGCTTCACCAACCGTTGCTAATAGCAAAACTGATAGCTCGTACTTGACAAGTGATCTGATCTGATCTGATTAACGTTCAATCTTTACAGACAAAATTAGTTTCTACGCCTGGTTTTCAATGCTTGCTGACGAACGTTCAGAAGAATGGAGGTACGACGAGACACGTTTATCAAATTATCTCGTGCGTTGGTTATGTTTAAACGCGCGATTCATACTTTCAAATGTAGAACCCTGTGACGTATAGAAGATAAGATAAGAATCAGGTATGCAAATTAGCTGGCCTTTCTTTTTCTTTCTCGATAGATTGCTCGATTCTCACGACGTTCGAGGGGTTTAGTCACGATCCACCAGAAGGTGCTGCTGTCAAATTTAGTTTACGTGCGTATACTTACAAACAACCAGGTGTGAAGGTAACTGCGTTTAATTTAAGCGTTACCAACCCAGACTTTTATGGTAAGAATCGGAGAATAAAAGGTGGTGGTGGGGTTTTTATCGAAATTTATCGTTTAAATTATCGTTTACTCTACCCACACAGGGCTGGTTACGCGCTATCAAAATTTACTGAACGAAAGCGAGTCGGCTTGTAGATACGTAAAACTTTATGGAAACGAGACGCATCCTCCGCCCGACGAATTCTACGTTTCATGCCCGTTCTCGAACGAATCTTACGAATCGATTCCTTACCGGTTAGATTATCTCGTGACCGGAGAGCGGTACAATTATAGCAAACGGTACATTTTCAACGTACCTATACATAGATTTATCGGTGAGTGGTGAAAACAGCTGTTACATTTCTAACGTGAAATCAAGCTTATCTGTTAAATATCTGTCGAATATTAGGGGAAGATGTAAGTATAAAGGAATACAAGCCGTTTGTATATATAGATGTGTCTCATGCACCTCTTCTCTCTTTACACGTTCAACCTCTGCCAGAAGCGTATAACGTGACAAAGTATAACATTTGGTTGATAAACAACGACACAGATTCCGTCACCTTCACCGGTGTATTCTCTACGACGAGCAAACAAGATATTCGGTACAATTTTACCGCGCACACTGGTGTTTTTTATTTTAAAGTTTCTCCGGTACATTCGGACTGCGGGCAGGAGGGGGGATGTGCGAATAGCACCACGCCTTTCATCATTATACGTAAGCGAACAAACAGACATTGAGACATTTTTTCTACCAAATAGGTATTTTCCACGGCTTTATGTTTTCTAGAAGAAACGTCTCATCGTCTGTTGATCATGATAATCAGCACAGTGTGGATACCACCGGTAATACTGTATGTCCTTTATCATCTTTACAAATTATATAGAAAGGGTAAAATTGCGATGTTCGTAAGTTTTCGATTGGATACTTTTCGTGCTATTCCATTTACAACGTTTCCCCCCTGCATGTTTCTAGAAGCATCGAAAAGGAGAGAGAAGCCAAAGTGTTTATTGGTGTACTCGCCGACCCGTCTATCCCATATCAACGTAATGATCGAACTAGCGAAATATTTAAGAATTTGTAACATTAACGCGATGATAGACATGCTCGATGTGACGGATACCACGGGCAAAGTTAGTATCAACGGGGTGACGCCGTATTTTTTATAATCGATGCGAGATATTCTCTGTTAATCCTTGGATTTGTTACGCCTCTCTGACGTAGGATCCGGAATATTGGTGCAAAGCTGCCTTTAGAAACGCGGACGTCGTTCTTATTGCAACGTCTCCACCAGCGAAAAGGCCCGCGGTATCCACCATTTATCGAAACACCGATAACTATCTTTTGAGACTGGTGAAAGAGCAGAATAATCAAGAGCAGAAAGAGAAGCGTTATTACATAGTGCAGTTACCCTACTGCAAATCGGACGACGTGCCCGAGGAAACGAGGCATTTCAAGAAGCTTTGCTTGCCTAAAGAGTTGCCGAAACTGGTGAACATGATTCACAAGGAGGAACGCGTGAAATCCGTTTCTTCTGTGTCCGACAAGGAATTTTTAGACAGCGTGAAATTAGCGAAACTCGAGATATTAGAGAAGGATGCGAATGTTGGAAAAGACGAACGAGAAACTGGTCGGTTCTCTTTAGATGCGTGCTAGTTTCGATCGTTTCCTCACCACTTGGTGCTTGGCTCACACGTATTGATTTTTTAGAAAACCTTTTAACCGTGGAAAACAGAGCGGACGATAACGCGATGTCTCAGTCGTTTGGGACTAACATCGACGAGTTAAATTTGCTCGGGGAGAGGAGCAAAGAGGACGAAGAAGTATGGACTCGTAAATCTTCGAAGAACGATATCTCTGGGTTCCGTATCGATGAATTAAACTTGTGATTTCGTTTTAAGTACCTTTTACCAACGTCTGGTGGACAAACTTAGCTTACGAGTAAGATATATAGTTTTTAAACGGCGTAAGACATTTTTTACACTTGTACCGACTTCATTTAATAAACGGTTAACCTTTTTTCTTTTTCTTTTCATCACCGTACACAACTTTTTCTGTCCGTTTATTCTGATTGACCACGACGTACAGCTGTCTATTCGTTCTTTCACAAATGCGCTACACATGTTTCCTTTCTTTTTTTTTTTTTTTTTTTTTTTTTTTCGCGTGTATTTTACTATTAAGGATGGTACGACGATAACAGTTACGTTGATGGCACATGCCTGCGTTAAGAACTAATCGACGTTTCGAAAGTAAGCGAGTGGCGAGTGGCACAAAACTAAATTTGTACCTGAACGTTTGTGCTATAAACGACAAGTGGCAGTTAATTAGTTACCACGACATGGAATGCTCTGGTTTGTACGTAAATCGAACGTGGGCGAATTTATTTCGTTTCTTTCCACGTTACTTAACGTTGCGTATTTCCCACGTAGATTACAGGATCTACTTGTTCAAAGCTGGTTCGAACCTTTACGGCGTAGAAATTTAACTGGAAGCTTTTAACCTTACTTTTCTACGATCTCGTTTTTCTTTCGATGAAAATATCGTATAGAGAAGAGATTTATAAAGCGAATCGGAAGGTAGTGATGTTGTAGGGTGTTGGAGACCTTGTTTAGCAAGGTCCGTCGACGGGGGGGGGGAAGCCATTTACTTAGGACTAAACGAAGGATCTAAATGAAATTCTGTCTTGGTGTAAATGACGAAACGTAGGAATGATATGTGGAATTTTGAAAGCCTCTGCTGCTATCGTTAGCATCATCGTTGATTTCTGCTTCCGGAGTAGCGTCCTCTTCGGGCATCTTTTAATCGTACAAAATACTGTACTAGGTACACATTTAAGAAGGGAAGATTAACGTTTCTTGGACATTATCTTCGATCCACAAGACTTATCTGGTATAAATAAAACTGGGATCTTTCGTTTCGAAGTGGGTGGTTTTGCGTCGCAATGCGATTTCCATACTAATATCACTTTATCCGACCGTTATTTCTGAATTTGCGCAACTTTCGTATAGCGTGCTGCACATCTTCCTCACTATCAACGCGTTCGTTCGTTCCGTGACGGCACACTTGTCCGTGGAACGTGGTTGTCCCTCTGGAATGGAGGAAACAGGAGTTATCGCCTTGGTAATTGGCATTGCGTTCCTCGCGCTCAATTCTCTCGATCCCTTTCATTGTTATCGTTCGCACTGGCGAAGACAAGAAGCTCTTCCGCCTCCGGTTCCGCTTCCGCGGACTTCTTCCCCTCCATGTCGATGTAAGATTGCGCGCGTTCGTTGGTAGGCGTGACTAGGTCGTTCTCACTGTTGCTGGTAACGCTGCTGGTGTTTCTAAGTTTGATAGGGCTCTCGTAATGATTGACGGTGAAACCGATCGGTAACCGATGATCGTTCACGTAAGCCAACTTGACGGATTCCTCGGGGAAAGATGCTATAGGCTGTTGCCAAAGGGTATGGAGCTTGTCGATCTTGTCGCACTTGGTCACCGTATCGGAGGACGGTTTCTCTAGGTAGTTGACAACGTTCTCGGCGTCGTCCGTGGCCTCGTTACCGGAACCTGTGCCAACCACGAACGATTAAGAGTCGAAACGGGGTTAGGTGATTTTTTCTAGAAACGAGAAGGGACGTACTGGTTGGACTGTCCAACGCGTGAAGAGAGGCGAAATAAGCCTGATTGTGAACGGTTCTTGGATTCAGATCCAAGTATTCGACGGTGTCCTCTAACATCTTCTCCCAATGGTTGGTGAGTTGTTTGAAGGATGGCCTCATGGCAGGCTGTTGGTGCCAGCAGGATATCATGAGCTTGTACCTACGGGCGGAAAGGGTTGGGGTTAGCTGGAGGGAAGAAGGAAGTCTGGTTTGACGATCGTTTCACTCACAGGTGTTGCGAGCAATTCGCCGGTCTCTCCATACGGTATCCGGCCTTCAACAGATTATAGAGATTGTGCACGTCCACGCCGGGGTAAGGAGAGGCGCCCAAAGTGACCAACTCCCAAAGGAGAACGCCGAAGCTCCAAACGTCCGATTTGCTGGTATATACGTGATCAGCGAGAGACTCCGGTGCCATCCATTTCACCGGTACTGCAGGATTAAAGGAGGATTTTTAGCCAGCCGGCGGCTGCGCCCGTTAAACCTCCCTTGCTCGGTAATCCATGGAGAATTACGAGCGGGGCGGTAGGCGGTAGGCGTTGGAGTAAGGCGTTTCGCGATAAGAGGAACAGACGTACCTCGGCCTTTGCTGCGCTTCAGATAAGCATCGTCTTCGTAAACGTCACGCGTCAGTCCAAAATCGGAGATTTTGCAGACTTTCTCAGCGGCGAGTAGCACGTTTCTGGCTGCGAGATCCCTATGGACCAGCTGACCGAACAGAGAGAGAGTGTTATCGGCGTGGAATGAGCCTGGAGCGGCATGCGATTATCGCGGGATTACCTTAATATCCGCGAGGTAGGCCATTCCCTTGCTAATCTGCCAAGCGAACGAAAGGATATCGCGCGGAGTGACCGTGTAGGCGGACGTTCGGTCCACGGCGTGCAACTGTTCGTCGGCGTTGGACAAGGACGAGCCACATCCACCGGATTCCAAATGTCGGCTGCGCCTCAAGTAATTCCTGCAAAGTTTCCATATTCTTGGAAAGTTGGGGCAATATCGAGGGCGACACGCTCGGAGTGTCGCCCGTTTGTCGCCATTTCTTCCTCCCCTTTAGCATTTAGAAGATGCTAGGCGAAAGGAGAATTCAATTAACGCCGCGTAGAACGCCGTGTGGTGGAACGCGTTGGTTATGACCGAGACGGTGGAGGAATTTCGCAATGCGGAATTCCGTAGGCACTCACCGTAGCGAGCCAAACTCGGCGAACTCGATGATGAGATAGACCGGAGCCCCAGGAGTGGTGCAAGCACCCAGCAGTCTGATCACGTTCGGATGCTGAGCTTCCTTCAGGAGCTGATACTCGGAGAGCAAATCCGCCAATTCGGAGGCGCAGGCGTTCTCCTTCAACGTTTTCACAGCGACGGTCGTCGCTCCGGAAATTCCACCGATGTCCACCGCTGTTGCTCGTAACACTCGACCGAATTCTCCCTCGCCCAATACTTGTTCGATGGTCAATCGCGATCGTGGAAATTCCCATTTCGGATCCGGCTACGCGATAAACATCCATCATCCTCTCTGTCGGCTATTTCGTTTCGATTCCAACTACCGAATCAACGGAGACGTCAACTTACCGGAGACGTTTTCGGAAGAAGCAGATGACGATTTGCCGCGGTGAAGGTGTCCAAGCCGATCAACAGGCCGTCACCGCGGTCGATGTAGTCCGAGGGTAGTATACTGGCTCCGTTCGAGTCACCGTCCACCCTTCGTTTCCCTTCCCGTCGCGCCTCTTTCGCGGCCAATCTGAATGGAAATCGTTATCTCTCGGAGAAGGAGAGTTTTTTTTTTAAAAGGCGCGCGAGTCGAAGCAGCCGCGGCCAAACGATGAGGAAGCTTTTTTCAATTTCGTGCGTTGCGTTCCGTTCCGTTCCGTTCCGTTCCGTGCTCTATATGCTCTACCGAAATAGTCTAGCTAGCCTAAACTATTCGAAACGTGGAAAACGTGGAGTTGCGCGCAGCCATCTGACAAAAGATACATTTCTGTTGGGAGGAGTTCGATAAGCCGATATGTATCTGTTGGCCGAACGTCACCGAGGGATCAAAGAAGAAAGAAGAGCTAGGTTTCCCCCCTCCGACTTTTATCGAACGATCGACCATGGTCGCGAACAAGGGACTCGTTCTAGAGTTATCTAGAGTTATCTGGAACGAGTTATCGTCCAGCTGTAATTCTGCAGCTGTCGCAGAAACCTACATCAGCTAGAAGCGTACTATGCGTTATCGAGCGACGACCACTCACTCACCTGTATCTCGAAGTGACGAAGGAACCAACGATCGCGATCAGCACGAAGAAACTGCCTCCGATCACGCCTATCATGCAGAAGGGACCGCACGATCCGTGAGACGCTGCGAGAAGGAGAAGAGAAAATGGGGCTGTTTTCAACTGGATAGGAGTCGTCGACGAACCTTTCCTAGCGTCCGGCATTGCTATCTCGTTCCCTTGCTCTCGCAACTTGCTCTCTTTTCCCTCCTTGCTGGCTTTCCCGAGGTTGTCGTGACGTCTAGGTAAGTGCTCCACGTTGCAGGTGCATTGGAGCATGTCGTTGCACGCGCAGATTCCCGAAGCGCTTTTGATTCCACGCCCGCCCTTGTTCATATGAGCGAAATGCACGTCCGCTGAAACATCCAACGTAGTTATTTCGTTGCTCTTTCTCCGCGTTTGGTAAGGCGGTGGCTTACATTCGACGGTGCAATCCTGCGGGCAAATGCGAGGGTCGAGTCGTTCGAGCTCGTCGCACTGGTTGTCAGGGCAGTGAGTCAAATCCGGCGAACAGGTCGGGTAGTGGTCCGACATCGTGGAAACTTCGTTCGACCGTTTGTTCCACCTCCACGCGCATTGTCCGGAGAAGTTGCCCTTGCTGGAAAGTTAAAAGCCTCGACGATTGCACGAGAGAGACAGAGAGCCGCGAAGAGAAACGAGATAGGAAAGCGCTGTAACCTGTAAAGGCCGCTGCCGACACCGCAGCTGGACACGCACTTTTCCGGCAAATTGATTCTGATACTCTTGGAGGAGACCGCGTGATCCTTTCCACTCCACTTCACTTTGAGCCTAAAAATTCCACGGATGCATCCGTCAGTTCGATCGAGTTGGTTATCGCGATCGAGCAAGGAAGGACGAATCTGGTCAGGTCTTACAGCAAGTTAGCTGGCTCTGTCTTGAGCAGATCTTCGTCGAGCACGTAAACGATGCCAGTTGTTCGGGTGACGGCGAACGCGTTCGATCCGTGGACGGTGAAATTGACGGAGGGATGCGGTTCGTTGGAAGGTTTCGCGATTCGCGTGTAACGGGACGCGATCCTCGCGACTTTTACATTCGAAGGATAGGAGAAGGCTTGTTGCTGTCTGCTGGAAGACACCGGTGGTATCGGCGTGGTCGTGGTCGTTCGATGCTCCGGTCCGTAAAAAGTCAGCGTGATGTTTAGCTAACGAAACGAGACGAATGGTGTTGGTTGCCGGGCGCTTTTCGAACGTTTGCATTTATCAGTTTGGCTAGCAATAAGTGGAAGCGTGAACTGGTTTTGAAAGAGAGACCAACGATTTCGACGAATTTCCTCCAACCTTTTCGTGGGCGTAAACGACACACGGTGCAGTTTAAACGTTGAAATCGGAAGGTCCGCCCGGAAGATAATAGGGAGCTTCCGCCCACGCGAACAAACGCTTAACCGACTCCGTGGAATCGTGCCTCGAAACCGCGCCCAGCCTTTACCGTCTAATTGTTTAACGAGTCGCGATCATGTCGGCGGATCCTCCTCCTCTTTCTTATTGGAGGCTCAGGGTGGGTGCCCACTTCCGGACACTCGCGATCGAGCAGAGAGGAGGATCGAGATAGAACTAGAGCTGTTGTTTGTTTAACAAATTGAAACGGTTGGAACTTACAGTGTCTTGGCCGTGTCCCGGAAGGAGAGTTTCGTCCTTCACTTGAAGGGTTACGCGATAAGGAGACTTGGGTAGCAGAGTGGTTTTCGCGGAAATTCCTGGAACACGCACAAAGGAATATCCTCCGCGTGAACGATAGGAGCGATAAGAATAAAGAGCAGAGTGAGAGACTGACTTGTGAATATCGCGGTGTAAGGAACGCCTCCGTCGAAGGCCTCGATAGGCAGAGTGTTGTAGGTGATGTTGAGAGCATCGTGACTGTCCCCAAGTATACGCACGGTATAGCGATTACTGGTTTCGGCATCCGCGTCTTTCAGTATCAAGTTGTTGTCGTCCACCAGTTTGTCACCCTG
>NW_017100239.1:294615-296020 GCF_001263275.1 Habropoda laboriosa
CGTCGCTTCCGCGTCGCGAAACAATGCCGCGCGACGGCGGGAACAATGCGCCGCTGATTAAGTCCGATTCTTCAAGCATCGTCCGCGACGCGTTAACTACACAAGTTAACTAGACAAACCACTCACCGTGGTAAACTCGCGAAGCGTAATGGCGATAGAGGCGTTCCCCTGCGCCATTGGCGGATTGTCGTCCTGATCCAAGACATCGACCTGCAACGTGTTGATCGGGGCGTACTGTGTCCCGGTCATCTCCTCCCAGACTATGCACTGAACTTGAACGCTGACTCGGGGACCAGGCCCGGCCGGTGCTGGACCGGACGCGTCTCTGTCTAAAAACGGGTTCGCGAACAGCGAGCCGTCCGCCACGTGAAAGTATTCGGTACCTAAAGGACAAACGAACAGTCGTTCTATCTGAAATCGGTCGCAAGTTGCAATCACACTTGCCGTTCAACAGCTTGTAGTCTGTGACGTGAAAGTTTGGACAGATGTCGGTGTAAAGGGTAGGTCCGAAGGTACCGATCATCGCGACCGGTTGATTCTCGTAGATCCTGTACTTGGACGCGTTCCAAAAGCACATGTCCTGTGTGAAACGATAGGTATCGCGTTGAGAAAGAGGATGCGGTATCGAGTTGGGAATAACAAGCAAATCTCTTCTAATTACCTGAACGTAATCGGTGCAGTTAATTTGCTTGCTGTCTACGCGCAACGGTTTCACCTTTATCTCCAACACCGCCTCGTTACTGCTATTTTCCTTGGCCAGGACCACGATCGTATCGAATCCATTTGATCCTTTGCAAGCAACGACACAGACACACGCGCGCGATAACACGTTGGTCCGAGGACACCTCTAAAACTTTCGAAAGCTTACCTTGTTTAGGGGGAGCGTGCAACAACAGTGTATCGGTTTCGGGATCTATCGAAGCGATCTGTTCGCGGGACACTCGATAATTTGCGCGTTTCGGATCCGTCGAGTCGTTCCGAAGCGTCCTCAGCTCGAGCAATTTCAAGTTCCACGAAGATGTTAGGGACGGAAGGTACGGTATCCGCACGGTCAGATCCGACTGTGGAAAGTAGAGCTCTGAAACAGTTAAAATTCGCGTCCCCTCGAAATATTTCGTTGGTTTTCTGATCGAAGGGCAAGAATAATATTGTCTGTGCATTGTATGTGGTCGCGGCATTGTAAAGTTCAACGGCGAGGGTTCACACACGGTCAACTTTGTGGAAAGAACCTGTGTCAAGGTGAGCGTTTAATCGATACACAGCAGCTAGGTAATGTTCCGCTGGGGCGAACGGGCGTGCGTGCGTGCGCGTTTTTCTTCTCTAGGTAAGAATGATGGAGAGAAATCGTTCGATTACGATACCGATGATTACGTTGTGTTTCGAAGAGGAGGCGGCGACGGCGGCG
>NW_017100239.1:296045-306590 GCF_001263275.1 Habropoda laboriosa
GGTAGGGAAGGCGAAAAGGCAGGGGGGTGAGTATGCGAGGGTGCGAGTAAGGCGAGCGAAAGAGGACTCGCGACGGTCACGCAAAAGTCGAGTTAAACTCTGAAAGTATCTCGAACGCATACACCTCTCGAGCTATGTTAATGCGATCTCGTTGCCTTATAGCCCGCCGCCGCGACTCTTTCTTCGCAAGTGAACTCGTTTGCTCTTTGCATATTCGCGAAGGCCGCTTCCTTAACCCATTAGTACCTAATTCGAAATAAGACACGTTCTTGCGAACACGAGTGACTGGTCGCGTCACGTCGCGCCAGCTGTCTTTCTCGTAACTGTCGCGCGTAATCCCGGTTTATGCGAGAACGAGCGAACAAGATGAAAAGGAGATGGCTCGTGCGCTAGATCTACAGGCGCGAGATGGTTGTACGTGGAAACCCTATTCGCACATCGAGTTACGATTCCCGAAAACAGAGACCGTGAATACGATACGAGCAGCCATACAACTCGGCAGAGCCCTTTCGGTCGCCGATCTCCAAGGACCTTCCGCGCCTTCCGAGCTCGCGTGGAGCGAAGGGGCCACCCCAACACCATGGATCCCGATACACGCGCCCCGTGTAAATTGATTCGCTGCCAACCGCCCCCATCGCACTCTAGCCAGACGTGTTATTTACTCGACAATGATCCCAATTTCGTTTCCAACGGATCTGTTCGAATAAGTGGCTGACAAGGAGTGTTTATCTTGGTAATTATCTTGGGACGCGTGGTTAGCGTCGCGACGCGCATACGAGCGGGAAAACGGTCGATCGACCACGTGTACAAACATCCCGAGTTCGAAAACAAGAGGTTTCTCATTGTCGCGCGAACACCTGCGTACATGTGCCATCGATAAATTAGTCGCCTTTCTCCTCCTCCTCCTCCTTCTCTTTTTCTCCTCTCCTTCCTTTCCTTTATTTTTCTCATATTTAGGTCACTTGGACACCCTTCGAGTAGAAGAGAAAGGTGTTGCTCTTCTACCCAACTTTCAACCGGCGTAACAACGAACTTACGACCTTCTTAAAATCTTCCCCGATGTTTATCGCCTCTTTCGCGTTTCCCTAAAACTGTCTGTCGTCGCTTACATCTCTCTCTCTCTCTAATTCACCCCTTTAGGCTTCGCTCTCTTCTTCTATCGTTGAACGAGTTTACCTCGAAGGCAGAACGCGCGCAACCACATCGTGACCGTTTTACTGGCAATAAGGTGTCGACCGCTTAATCAAAGTTAGGGTAAACATGGCCTACTTTTTAAGAAGCAATTACCCTCCAGCGACTGCTTCTATGTCCTCCGTCGATTTCTTGTCGGTTAAACGGCGAAAAAATTTGTCTTCTCTTTTCTGGCTGTGTAACCTTTCGGGGATATACAGTATAGATCGCCGTGTTGCATCTTTCACCAATCGTTCGTATTCCGAGTCGGAACGAAAATAAATTCCACGAATTCGTTTGGCTTTTTCGGTATTGGATAGCTGGCTTCTTTTCTTTTATGCATCGCACAACGAATATCGCGAGAGTACGTACATACGTAGTTTGTTCGACTGTTGCAGTCAGGTGAAATTTACGACTGGGGAAGCAAGAAGGGAAGCTTTAGCATCTGGAAAATGAGTGGATAATAAGCGACGTTGACAAGGGCTAACCGTGTGCCCCGTTTCACCGCTCTACACGTATACCTCGATTCTGTTTGCTTTGTATACATCACGCGCTATACCGTATAATGTCGCGGATGCATCGTGGAAATGATACGACGCGAACGATAAACTACGGTGACTAATTTTCCGTGCGTCGTTCATCGATCGGTTCGAGCACGCGACGATGTGCCAGACGGTGATTAGAAAATTTTACAGAACGTTGCGAGGACGTTCCCTGTTCGTCCAGGATCGTAACGATCGCAAACCGGTTTTCTGTTTGATTAATAACTGCCGACTCGTGGTGTACGCTAGCGCATTAGCACGCGGCGCGTTACGATTAATTATGCCACTCTACTCTGTAGTCGGAAAGCAACTGGACCGTTTATACGTTTACGCTCCCGATGTTCCTTCTTGCGAGTACATTTCCGTTTAATCGTCGTCGATGCTAAAAAGTCCGAGAGGGCTTATTTCGATGGACACAGTCGATCCTCCTTCGTCCGTCGCTCCACTGTCTCTCTCCCGTTTAGACTTTCAAATTAGCCGTTTCAAATTATTCGTTCGCTGGGTCGAACGTGTGTGTCGCTCTCGGCGAAGGAAAAAAGGTGGAAAACTAGCGTGGAGGAAGCACAGCAGCGGTAAACGAGGAAAGGAATGGCTTTGTTCTGGAAAAACAGAAAGAAGAGAAAGAAGGAGCATACCCGAGTTGTTCGTATTCGTTAACGACTTGCGGCACGTATCGGCAATCTCGCGGTTACGGTGGTTCCCATTCGCATTAGCGCAGATTGCGGGAAATTGTTCGGAAAGAAGTTGGAGAAGAATGCGAAGAAGGTGTACGACAAAGGTTGGCTGCTAGTTTCAGTATTTGGGTTATGGGGTGTGGCAAGTCCGAGAGCCCCGTGGGATCGTCGGTGTCGGTTCACCTACATAAGTACACGCCTAATGTTTTTCCCAGTAAACCTTCGATTAAATTACGTCGTTAACGAATTACGCGAGGAAAATTCACTGCTGCGTATAACGCGCGGAGAGATTACGGGGAAGAAAGGACAGGGTGGATTGAAATTGTAAGGTTCGTATACAGCTGGAGAGTAGCCTAGCAGATAACGAATCGAATCGGCTTGCGCGACGCGAAGGTATACCATATACATATAATACATACTCTCCGATCGAAGCTCGAGAGAAGTCGCGAATTATCGGTAACGTCTACGCGTGCTATGCGCGACTCCTGCTCTCTATGCGGCTGTCCCTCCCCCCTCGTTCTGATTACGAATTGGTAGTTGCAGGAAGGGGCGAGGGTTGCTTTTAAGGTCCGTGTTGATTAACGATCTCGGAGCTGCACGCGATATTTCGTGGCTCGCAACCTTACCGTTTCATCGACCCTTTATCCCACGAGGTGGCAAGTCGAAATATTTCCGAAAGGAAAAACCACGTTCAGGCGAAGGAAAAAGTACCGCGACTAATCGCGATTTGCCGTCCGTCTCGAGGCGCGGTGTACTGGTTAATCGTCGAGGCGTTTCGCGTTCGCGCGTTCTCGCGTGCATGCGGGCTGCGAGCCGAACGTTAATCGGCCGCGTGCAACGCTCTCGGGATTAACGCGCCTCGCGTTCCTATCGAGCGAGCTCGTATTTCTCGCGTGTCGTGCACCTCTATCAACTGTACGCGTCTAGTCGATCGTTTGAAAATTTACACGCCAGGGGAGAACCGTTCTTGCGAACCTCCGATAAAACCCGACGCGTTGCCGCTGCACCCGAATCTCGTATTCTCCAACGATCCTAAAGAATTCAGATCGATGCTCCGGACTGTTGCGTGTTTTCCTACCATTAAATTACCTCTTTGCATGCTTCTACATTAGCGCGAAACACACAGCACACGCTTCGGATCTCGTAATTAACCGAGAACACCGTGCCAACCAGTTTGATGGCGCGTTAATGAATTTACCGGTAAACACCCGTAAATTTGCCGCTCTCGAGCAACGCTCGATAATTATATTTACGACGCGATCTCGCACGCGGGTTAGACGTCGTAATCTTAACGACGATCGCGAACGTTCGATCGTACGTACGTACGTACATACGTACGTACGTGGAAACCGGAGGAAAGGGCAGAGTATCGATTTTTCGGCTGCAAATTGAAATCACGCGAGGAGTCCCGCCGGAGGTTGCACGCGACATGGCGATATCACGTTCCCCGTTCCCCGATTACGGTCAAGTGCGAATGTCATCGGTTCAACCTTCGCGTGGCGGTGTTGTGTGAAAATATAGAACTGGTATGTTCGACGAAACGCTCGGACAGTTCCCCGAACGACGGTCAACTTTGATCGCCGCTTAACCTATATTTGAACGTTGAACGTTGGTCCCCGTTTCTCCGTGTCGGTTTTTCGCGCTATTCCGACCATGCTAAATCGGGATCGTAGTACACGCGACTTTTTAGCATACAATGCTACGCTGCATTCGTTTATGGTGTATTTGATAGCGCGAGTTTGCGCGATGCCTCTGCGTTCCACGCTCGACACGTCCACGATAAAATGATGGTCTTTTCAAATGAAAATTAGCGCGTTCGCAAGATGAACGAACCAGTCTTACCTGACTTACCAGAGCCAGATGTCCCGATCGGTAACAGCAACAAGAAGAGAAGCGGCATCATGATTTCCACGACTTTTCCGATGATCAACAGCGTCGCTCTGGCCACATCCTTGTCAGTTTTTCACCTTGTCAAATACGTATCAGTAACGCGCGCTGATATCACTCTGGTCCGAAAGTACGGCGCAAAACTACCGGCGCGTGTTCGCCAGTCGACAACTGGCTTCCGTCGGGTGGAACTGGTGAAAGAACCGGTGGGAAAAGTTGGAAAAACGCGAGCACCTCGGTGAGCAGGTGCTGTTTAGCGATTAACCGTCGAGAGCGTACAAGTTGACGTTTCGTTCGGTCGCGAGTGACCGACCGACCGGCCGACCGGTCGATATAGCGAAACACGCAACTCGCGTGAGTGTCGTCGTAGTCGCGCTCCTCTCTCTCTCTCTCTCTCTCTCTCTCTCTCTCTCTAGTCGAACGGTCTCGAGAGTTCGCTACGTAACGCTACGTTGATTGCAACCAGCGTTGTTTTATTTCCATACGATCCGAATGGAAGCGCGAGTGTGGTGGAAACGGCGCTGTAAAGATGGAAGGACGCGTCGCGACGCCAAGGCGCGCCAGGCATTACTGAGAACGACGTCGGACACCCGCCGTTATCAGGCAATTGGAGGCGCGTGCGCGTACGCGTACGCGTACGCACGTGTGCGCACCCCCGAGGAATCGGGACAAACCGAACCGTACGAGGGAGTCGCTCGGGGAATAGGTGCGACCCGCCGCACCGCCAGTCTTTTCCCATATGTCCCTTATAATTATTCCTTTCTGCGACACCCTCGCGCCCATTTCACACCCTTCCCCATTTCATCTTTCCTCCACGTGTTTCCGACAATTACCTACCCTCTCAGCTGCATCGAAACGGTCATTTCTGAACGGACGAACGTGATTCCGAGATAGGGAGGCCGGATTTAGCTTTATATCTGCCGACAGCAAATTGCAGGGGAAATGCTCGATGTATCGAACCATTTGCCACTTCTCTACATGTGCTTACCAAAGATAATGAACTTTATCACGGTACACCGAAATCGTAAGGAGGAAGAAAAGCTAAACGGACGATGATTACCTTCTCGATGTTCGGGAATTTTAACCAAGAGAATAGGCTTTCCCCTTTGAAACGATAACGAACCGAGGACAGGAGCGAGGGGTGCATTTCAATTGATCCGTAGCTATCGCGAGGAGGGTTCGTTGACCAACGTTATCCTGTATAGTGACGTGCACGCGAATTCTTGGAGAAAAGGACACGCGGAGGAGAGTGTCCTTGGACAGCGATCGTTTTCTCCTTAAAGTTATTTACGATAGCCGCCTTCTATCACCAGAAACGTCAACACTTCCCTCGGCTCTAACTCGTCGAATTTTCCTATTATACCTCCGTAGTATACCTATGTAAGTACTATGTACGTCGAAAGGAAGGAGAGTCGCCTGGAAACGGGGGAAACGGGGAACGAGGCTGAGTCAGAGGAAGATTCATCCCGCCGAGAAACGATTCCTGATGCTGCGTCATCTGAGAACCTGTGTAAGTATGATATCGTATACGATAGGTATACATGTACATACATTCCCGATAAAGAGACCGAGAGTCGATCAATTTTACTCGCGCCTAGCTTTTTTAATCCAACCTTTATCTACCAGTCAGGAACTGTGTAGTGTTGAACTTTCCTTTTCACAGACACAAAGAAAACCGGAGCAGCGGTCTTAGACTTATGTACATGCTTCGATTTCACTGCCGAAATCACAAGATTCCGAAAAAGATTCGAGGAAACTAGCCAGATATCACCTCTGCAACGATTTACTTTCGATACGATAAATTCGCTGGTTGGTTATCATTTATGAGAAATATCTGTAAGAAGAATGGTAGAATAGATACGCAGTTATGGGAGGAAGAGCTGGAAAATCGGAGAAACCAGAAGAGAGAAAAAGGAATGTGCACGTTACTTTAGTTATATGTATATTTCATCAGAAATTACAATTCCGCTCTGTATTTCGCACGTGCACTTCTTCACGGAGGAATGCTCGTTTTCCCTTTGTTTCGGAATGCTTTCGGAAGAAAGTCTTGCCGCTCTTATTTCATCTGACAAACTTGAAAACTTGATCGGAGCAAATGGAAAATCTTTTTTATTACCTTCCGACGTTTAGTCGATAATGACGACACGTATCGGTAAGTTATCGTGCGTCCGTT
Source organism: Habropoda laboriosa (assembly GCF_001263275.1). Taxonomy (NCBI): domain Eukaryota; kingdom Metazoa; phylum Arthropoda; class Insecta; order Hymenoptera; family Apidae; genus Habropoda; species Habropoda laboriosa. Next base: position 302,492 of record NW_017100239.1, read on the forward strand.
CGTTATCCGTACGCAAATGCTACCTTACCGACTATGTACACACGTGTAAGGTTACCGATTCAGCATAGAGTAAGATTAGAACATTTAGTTTAGTCACCACTGTTGTGTTAGATAACCACTCAAATCGAGCGAAAAACTTCAATTAACAATTAAATGCAATAGACACTTTGGAATTATTAGTTATAATCTACTTAGAGTTGGTAAATAGTGCAATAAAGTTTATACTTTATTTTCAAGTACTTCAGTCGTAGAATAATTAATATTTTCTGTGAAAAAGCAATGTAGATCGTTGTTTATAATTATTGGGAGGCCTAAATAACATTATTGTATGCTTCGAGTTAATAAAACAACTTGATATATTCATTTTTCATTGAATTATCCATTGCATTCGATAGATTAGCCAGAAATTGTTTATAAATTCTTTTGTACGAATCACAGGTGGACCCTCCGGGACACCCTAGAAATCAAAGAAAGGACCTAAATCGAAGAAATGCAATTATTTATGAATAAATCAGTTATTTCTTGTAAAATTATTGTTTAAAATGTATATTACAAAAGGTTACAATATACCAGTATTGTTTTACAGCATTTTACAGTCTATTTATTGCTCCTTTACACTCCAAATCTATTAAATTTTCTTAAGTTACCTAACAAGAAACAGCAACTATTCTATACTTAAAGTACTTGAAAATAAACCAGAAACCTTATATTACTGTACACATCGTTAATATTGTACGGGAGTAAAGCCAGGAAATGTTTCAATAAAATTTTTTACAATAACCTTAAACAGACTTTTAAAACATCTCACGTCTCTCCTCTCATCACTTCTCTTCTACCATATGTTTGTCTATTCTCCTCCCCAATGTAACCACACATTGCATATTAACTCGCACTATCTCAATCAAATTATAGATACATTAATATAAATAATCAAACTAACCAACGGACCAAATAATAATAAAACAACTAATAACACAATTCAATAACACAATTAAGAATAAAAATTGATTATATAAGTATCACATATCAATTAAATATAATAGGGATAACGAGGATAGCAATAGGGAAGGCAGACAATGAAACGAATAGCGGTAAGCAAGGATAGCACTAGAGTAATGAGATAGACAATGAAAGAAATAGGGGTAGAGAAGGATAGTATTAGAGTAATGTGTAAGACAAGGGAAGATATAGTGTTAGACAAGGACAGAAAATTTGAAAAAGTGAAACTAACGCCATATCGCATTAGGTGACGCGAACTACGATTTCTTAATAGTATAACAAAATACAAACTGAGGTATTAGACAAGGATAGCACTAGTGTGCGACTAGGACAGAGAGAGAACGCTTCCTATTGGTCGGCGTGCCGTCGAGCTCCACCTATCAGGCCCCAGATCAAATCGATCGATGAAAAATCGTTAATAACTCATTAATTAGGATGATCTTGTGAACTTTTATAATTGAAGAATGAAGAGTGGGCCTTCGGTAACTTTCGCATATAATTTTTAGTACTCCATACCCTTTCAATAATTAGTTATTAACAATTTTAGTGCGGGATGTCGGGAACGATACCGCACACCGTCAACTACCTTCACGGTTTTTCGATAATTTCACAGCTTTCTACTAAATTCTCGTGCAACTAACTGCATGCTTTTGGAAGGCAACTCCCTTAGCTATATTCTCGTATCATTTTTATTAACATATACGCTTTAGTTTAGGAGTCATTAAATATTCTTTGGGAGAGTATTATACCCGTCGTATTCAATCGTAATATATTTTCGTTATATCAATAGAAACCCGTTATTAATAATGCAGTTTCAAGCATGCAGAATGTAGAAGGGACTTTTATTTATATTCCCCAATAATTTTTGTGACCGTAAGTCTTGTGGTTTATTAGATATTAGCAATTGTTCATAACTGTCGGGTACACTCGAGTACGCTGAATAGGGGACGCTCCCATATACTGTTTAACAACTCCTAAACTAAAACGAATATGTTGATAAAAATTATATGCGAATGTAGCCAAAGGAGTGGCCGTTCAGACGCATACAGTTAGCTGCACGAGAATTAAGCCGGAAACTGTGAAATTATTGAAAAACCGGAAAGATACTTGACGGTATGCGGTATCGTTTCCGACATCACGTAGTAAAATTGTTAATAACTAATTATTCAAAGGGTCTAGTCTATTTAAATCTATATAGGAAAGTTGCTAAAGGTCCACACTTCATTCTTCAACTCTAAAAGTTCGGAAAATCATCCTAATTATTGTGTTATTAATGATTTTTCACTGACCGATTTGATTGGTTTTCAGGATGTGGAGCCAGATACCCGCGGAGCAATAGGAAACGTTTTCTTTCCATCCTTGTCGCACACTATTCCCTTCTTTGTCTAATACCTCTGTTTGTATTCTGTAGTCCTGTTAAAAATCGTAGTTCGCGTCGCAAACGCGCGATGACGTCATGTTCGGCCGCCATTTTTTTCTGTCCTTGTCTATCCCTGAACTTTTCCTTGTTTAACACATTACCTTATTGCTATCCTTCTTTGCCCTTATTTCTTTCCTTGTCAAACTTATGTCTCTAGTGCTATCCTTGTCATCCCTTATTCATTTCCTTGTCTAACCTGTTACGTTAATGCTGTCCTTGTCTAACCCTACTCCTTTCTCAGTCTAACTCATTACTCTAAAGACAAACAAGGAACGGAATTAGGGAACAAGGAAAGCACTAGCGTGCGACAAGGATAGAGAGAAAACGTTTCCTATCGTCTGACTGGCCGCTGCCCTCCGACGCTCAGGCCCAAAGGCAAGCCGGTCGGTGACAAAACATTAATAACTCAATAATCACGATGATTTTGTGAACTTTCAGTATTGAAGAATCTAGTATGAACCTCCAGCAACTTTCTACTTTAGTTTCTAATGCGTTAGACCCTTTCAATAGTTAGTTATTAACTATTTTAGTAATCGATGTCGGAAACGATACCGCATACCTTTACGTTTGTTCAGAAATTTCACAACTTTCTACTAAATTCTCATGCAACTAGCTGCATGCATCTGAAAGATAATTCCTTTGGCTACATTCTTGTACAATCTTTACTAACATATTCGCTATAGTTTAAGAGTGATTGAACATTATATGGGAGAGTCTCCTATTCATCGTACTCGAGTATAGTCGAATATTATAAACAATTGCTAATATCTACGAAACCACCCCAGGTATGACTACCAATCCAATTGCAGAATATAGATAAAAGTCCATTCTACATTCTGTATGCTTGAAAGTGCACAATTAGCCACGCATATCTATTGAAATAACGAAAATGTATTACGCGTGAATACGACGGTTGTAAAACTCTCCCAAAGAATGTTTAATAACTCTTAAACTGAATCGAATATGTTAATAAAAATTGCACGAGAATGTAGCCAAAGGAGTTGCCTTTTAGAAGCATACAGTTAGTTGCACCAGAATTTAGTAGAAAGCAGTGAAATTATTGAAAAACCGGAAAGATACTTGACGGTATGCGCTGTCGTTCCCGACATCACGTATTAAAACTGTTAATAACTAATTATTGGATACGTCTAGAGCAATAAAATTTATACGAGAAAGTTGCTGGAGGTTCATACTTCATTCTTCAATTCTAAAAGTTCACAAAATGAACCTAATTTTTGAGTTATTAATGATTTTTCACGGACAGGCTTGACTTAGGACCTGATTGGCTGAGCTCAGCGGCCCGCCAGCCAATAGGAAACGTTTTCTTTCCGTCCTTGTCGCACACTAGTGCCTTCTTTGTCTAATACCTTTGTTTGTATTCTGTAGTCCTGTTAAAAATCGTAGTCGCGTCGCAAACGCGCGATGACGTCATGTTTGGCCGCCATTTTTTTCTGTCCTTGTCTATCCCTAAACTTTTCCTTGTTTAACACATTACCTTATTGCTATCCTTCTTTACCCTTATTTCTTTCCTTGTCAAACTTATGTCGCTAGTGCTATCCTTGTCATCCCTTATTCATTTCCTTGTCTAACCTGTTACGTTAATGCTGTCCTTGTCTAACCCTACTCCTTTCTCAGTCTAACTCATTACTCTAAAGACAAACAAGGAACGGAATTAGGGAA
>NW_017100239.1:307066-317275 GCF_001263275.1 Habropoda laboriosa
ATGCTTGAAAGTGCACAATTAGCCACGCATATTTATTGAAATAACGAAAATGTGTTACACGTGAATACGACGGTTGTAAAACTCTCCCAAAGAATGTTTAATAACACTTAAACTGAATCGTATAGGTTAATAAAGATTACACGAGAATGTAGCCAAAGGAGTTGCCTTTCAGACGCGTACAGCTGGTTTCACGAGAATTTAGCAGAAAACTATGAAATTATTGAAAAACCGGAAAGGTGCTTGACTGTATTCGCTATCGTTTCCGACATCACGTACTAAAATTGTTAATAACTAATTATTGGATATGTCTAGAGCAATAAAATTTATACGAGAAAGTTGCTGGAGGTTCATACTTTATTCTTCAATTTTCAAAGATCATAAAATCAACCTAATTATAGAGTTATTAATGATTTTTCGTCGATCGACTTAATCCGTCTAGAGCAATAAAATTTATACGAGAAAGTTGCTGGAGGTTCATACTTTATTCTTCAATTATCAAAGATCATAAAATCAACCTAATTATAGAGTTATTAATGATTTTTCGTCGATCGACTTAATCTGGGGCCTGATAGGTGGAGCTCGGCGACCCGCCGACCAATAGGAAGCACCCTCTCTCCGTCCTTGTCGCACACTAGTGCTATCCTTGTCTAATATCTCTGTTGGTATTCTGTTATCCTATTAAGAAATCGTAGTTTGCGTCACCTAACGCGAGATGAAGTTAATTTCGCCTTTTCAAATTTTCTGTCCTTGTCTTACACACTACTCTAATACTATCCTTCTCTACCCCTATTTCTCTCCTTGTCTAACTTATTTCTCTAATGCTATTCCCGTCTTCGCCTATTCCTCTCTTCGTCTAACACATTCCTTTAGTGCTATCGGTGTCCAAACCTATTTCTGTCCTTGTTTAACTCGTTTCTCTCCTCGTCTATCTGGATTCCTTTGCTTGGCTTACTCATTTCTGTATTGATGAATAAACACGTACCTCTACGGGTTATCCTTCACGGTAAGTGCGACTACTGATTGCACATCACCATCTTCCAACAAGAATTGCACAAAAATGAATCACAGAAATTGACCAAAGAATTCTGCGTTAATCACTGAAACTTCGCGTACTACATACACGTTGAAATAGGAAAAGGAGAATAATAAACATAATGGAGTTTGAATAACTGAGAATCACAGACGAGGTGCAGGACAGACCTGATGCATTTTTTCGTCCACGTCAGAAGGGCTGAGAGTGCTCTTATCATTTTCGTGTCGCTTCCAACGTTACCGACGAGTACTCGAAAATAGTTGGTGTAATCACGTTCTAGTTTACGATAAATATTATCCAGTGCGAAAAATTTCAATTACGCAGTAATGAGAAATACGAGAAGATAATTTTTTATCGGTGGATATTTGATCGACCGACAGGAAAGGCACTTACCGAACGGGTACACACGATCGAGGTACACGTAGCTTGATTATCAGTAATTAAGAAAGCAGAAGGTTTCTATCTTCTTTCTTTCCGAAGATCATTCGATTTCGGATTGTCGATAGCGATCTCACGCATCGATAAAAAACCGCGCGCGTATTTATTGTCTGAACGCGAATGCTACCTTATCGACTATGCACGTACGTTAAACGACGTTAGGCGTCGGATTAGAACAAAGTTATTCCGCTCGATGCACGTATTATACTTATGTACATACTTACGTAGGTAGGTACTTGAGGAAAATGAAACGGTTGGTCATCCGAGCGATCAGTATTTTCCATAATTTACACGTTTGCATTGTTAAAATATTTTTTAACGAAGACGCTAATTAGAGGTTTCAGTGACGCGAGAGTTTTGCTTACAGAATAATTATCGCTCTCTCGTCTGGGAAGTTTGCTTGCATGACGCACATACCGTAATTTTATAATTATACAGCCAACTTGATCTGATTCGCTCTCTCTCTCGCTCTCTCGCTGGCAAGATCAGTGGTAGTGCGCTTTATATTCTTTTGTGCTGGCGTAAAGCTAATCGAGCGGCGTTGAATGTAACCTTCGATTCCGATAGAACAATTTCCCTTGCGCAACAACTCCGAACACGTGAACAACGTGGTTGGTTTGTCGTTGTAATCGCATTATTGACGTTCCGTAGCACGGCTAGCGTTAATTAGATTTTACTTTGGCGTTACTTATTCGTCCATGTACGTAACGGAGGATGTGCCAAGGCGTAAAGGAACGTAGAAGGTTGGCGTGGGATAATTCATAAGTAAGGAATTTATTATCCAAGAGTTAGAAAAATATATTTTTTACATAGAAAGAGAAGTACTTGGGTAAAGAGGCGACCTCTGCCCCCGGGGCGGCGGTTTGCAAAGATATCACAGTTCGAGCGGGGACGCGTTGCCGTTTCCTCGTTGGCACACTCGTGGTCGGTTGGTTAGGCGTTAGACCGAGCTAGGCTTCTCCGGCGACTCCTTGACGGGTTTGAGAGGGAAGAAGGCTAGGAGAAAGCAGGCTGAACAGAGAGGATGACGCGCGTGTTTGGTAAGTTACCCCACTTACCGAACAAGAGGCAACCCATTCCGAGGAACGCGACTAGGCATTCGAGGTCCAGCAACGCGGAGAAGATGAAATTTCCCAGGACAGCTGCGACGTTCCCAACGGTGACGAGGACGTTCAGGCTGGTGGATCTGGTTGTCGGGGTATAGTCGATTAGAAAAGTGCGAGTCGAAATGGGCATTCTACCGGAATGGGCATTACCTCAACGGAACAGGAATAACGTCGACGTTCATCGCGGTAACGATATTACCCGTTATTCTTGTCGTGACGATGATGGCCGCTGCCAGAGTGAGCATGTACGGAGGTGATTGAGCCCAGTTCATTCCAAAACTACTTACCACCGATACGAGGAAAGCGAGAACTGTAAGGTGGGAGCGAGGGTTATTTAACAGCCGATAGCCGATAGCCGATAGCCGAATCCTTACGCAATATCGATTTCTTCTTGAAGCTCGTGGTGGTTATGAAACCGGCGAGGAAGGAAAAGAAGATGGCCGAGCACGCGATGATGGCTGAGTTTTGATAGATCACCACGTTGATTTTCCACTGGAAAAGGAGGAGTGAGAGGGTAAGGCAAGGGTGGAGATCGGTCGGCGGTAGAGGCGAACCCCTCTCACCGTTAGACAAACGTCCTCGAAGTGTGGGCAATCGAGGTACCGGTCAGCCGGCATGGACATTCTACGGTCGAGCATCTCGGTCATAGTCGGCGCGCGATCTTTGTTCCACTTCTGCCCGTCGAAATTGTTGAGGATGATGAAGAGGTGCGGCACCCACAGTCTCATCGTATTGAATCTGGCGGATCGCGGTCGAACGAGGAGAATAGTAGCAAGCACGTACGGAAGTTTTTGGTAAACTTACCCCAGCATGCTGCCGAACTGAAGGAAGTTGAGGAAGAGGACTGGCCGCAGATACGGGGAGGAAAATAATAGTTTCGCGTTGTAACAGGCGACTCGCAGTTTCTCCGAGTTGGTCTCGAGGAAGGAGCGGCGCGACAACGGCGTCGCGTTCTCCCACGCGAGGAGAGTTGTCACCTGGAAGAAAGAAAGGAAGTTGGCGGAAGGTCGTTGGCGGTTGGCCGATCGTGCCTCCGGTCGGGGGGAATCTCACCGGAAACGTGTCCGCCGGTTTCCCCTTGTTCATCGAGTAGATCCTGCCGAGCAACCGTAAGGCTTCCTCGGGTTTGCCAACCTCCACTAGGTACTTGGGACTGTGGGGCAGCGTGCTGGCAGTTAGGAGACCGAAGACTGGCACGATCGAGCATACCAGCAGGTAGATCCGCCAGGAGTTGTACCTCCGATTGAACACGTTCACGTCCAGAGGAACCGGTAAAATTAGGAAGCCCAGCGCTGCGAATCGAGCCAATAAAGAAGAATTCGGAAGAATTCGAGCCAAGTTGGGCGAGAGTTGTTTACCTGCCGGAATAACGATGGCCGCGTTTATCGCCAGTCCTCCCCATCTGGTAAAGTTCGGTTTGTACTTTGGCGAGTGGAATTCGGAGAGGTAGGCCATCACCATGGAGAACGGGCCGCCCGCGCTGAAACGTAACAATCGGTGGAAATAATCGAGACGAGGTGAGAGAAGGTTGACAAGTTTTTTGGGAAAAACTACTCACAGAACACCGGTGATGAACTTGACGAGGAGGAAGGCGTAGTAAGAGTCGACGGCGGTGGAGAGTAAATTTAGCACGGAGTCCGCCAATAGGCCGAGGACGAACAGGTTTCTCACTCCGACGTACGGCGTGAGATAGTCCCAGAGGAAGCCGGTGAACGCCATGCCTGCGTATAGAGTGGATGGAGGATGAGGATGAAAAGGTGGAGAAAGGGCGGAAGGAATACCGTACCTAGAAAGGGGAACGCGACGAGAACACCCTTGCGAAAGTAAGTGAGCTGGAGGTCGCACTCTGCGGAAGCTAAGATGAAGCCGCTGGTGGTCGTGTCGAAGATCCCGGCCCAGGCGACCGGCAGTGCCGCCAGGAGCAGCAACACGTTGAAACTTCCGTAGCCTGCGAACGAGGAAAGAAGCAGAGGGTAGGGGAAAAGTTTGGAAGGGAGAGAAGATCGATGTCCGCACCTGTCGCAGCTAAAGCTGCCTCGATGTCCCCTGCTCCGCCCGTCTGATCCCTTTTCACTGAAAATCACCGGATACTTGACGCGGGAAAACGAACGCGATTGCTCGCCTCGGTTGCATAACGACGGTACCGAGATTACGTAAGGGCCCGCCGCGTCCAAATCCTCACCGTTTATCGTCGAAACCTTCCCGCTGCTTTCGGCGTTCGTCGCCATGCTTCGGCCGTGTCGTCCAACGGGGGTCGCTCGAGCCGACGAGGTGACGAGGAATCGGCAGTCGGGAGCGGAATGGAGAAAGGCTCCGGCGGAAGGGTTTACCTCCTCGCGGTACGCGATTCTATCCTCCAGACGAGACGACGCGACGTGCTCCCGTTCGGTGGAATCCACGTCACTGTCGACTAGTCAGTCGCCGCGATCCGTTTACTAGCGAGCGTCCCATTCGTGACGGTGTAACTTGCCAATTAAAACGGGTCAAACGACTCAATTGTTATGGTTATGGTTCGTCCTCGTGCTCGGCGAGTTGTTCGTTGAACGTCACGTTAAACCGTTCACCGATATCGAGTTTGTGTCGCGATGCCACGGAGCAACTAGTTCTTGCTAATCAAATAACGAATCTTTAACACTCCTTCGATCGGGCAAATCCCCCTCCGCGATAAGATAAGAAACTTCAGTTCCTCTAATTTCATCGGGTTTATCGAAACGAGACCGAGTACACGTGCCACTGCCGGAACGACGAAAACAGAACTAGCGAACTCTTCCGCGTTGTGCAAGGAAATGTAACATACATACGTAGGAATATCCGAACGATGCGAGCAACTACATATGTATGTATACGTACGTATCTATCGCGACGGTGGCTAGATCGCGGAAGGTTCGAAACGATTACGCCACGCGAACGTTTGCCAAAGATCTGCGGCAGTTTGCGTACCATCTGGCTTGATAAGAACATACGTAGTCTGAGAGCGCGATCTCGAGGAAATGATTCAAGTCACGCGTGTTATTCGCGGCCGCTGACGCGCGTCACGAGACACCGTTTCACGGTCACTCGATACGATCGGCCTACGTTCGCGTTCACCTCGCCAGACTTGGATCTTCTGGAAAAAGGGGAGGGATTAGGAATAGGACAGAAGAGCCAGCGGTTCTATGCAAATAGGAAAGGTTCCGTCGCCTTGCCTCGCCTTCTCGTTTCTTCAAAGCCGGAGATCATTTAGAAAGAATCGCTTGATTTCCGTGCAATCGGTCTGTCGCGTTGCGTAGCGCCTTCCTTCCTTCGCAGACACGTTTCGAGTCGAAGCGTGCTAGACGGATTTCCACCGGTACATACATACTTCCTTCGCATTTTCCTGTTCGAGATGAACCGTGCCACTGGGGCGGGGGGTTCCCGAAGTCTTCCAGAGAGGAGGACACGATAAGAAGGGAGGATAGGAAGAGCTTTTCCCTCGTCGCTTTGTTTTTCGCCGACAGCGTTAATTAAATTACGTCGGAGGGACTCTTCCCTAGACAGAGGGGGAGGGGGAGAGAAAGTTTAAAACTGTCGTCAGTTATACCTGGCGACAAGCCGCCGGGTATATTGCTTTTCCATCACGAGCTCTTCGGGCAGGCTTTTAGCTGAAAAGTATAATTCTTCGAGCAGTCGCACCTACGGGAACTCCGAACCTGTTCGTCGAATCACGACGCGTCTGTCTCTCCCTTTCTCGCGTTCGGTTCCCTAGTTTTCGGTCAGGGGGGTTCTCGGGAAACGGGGGGTGAAGGAGAAACCGAGGGAGGGCAAACTGTCGGCGAACTGTATTCACCGTGGTTGGTTGCAAGGCGCGTGGGCTACGTTCTGCTTTCCAGCTAACTTTCCTAACGATCTCGTGGTTCTGCCTGCCTGTGTTTTCCTTAAATACCACGGAACTCGGAGATAAGCCGGAACCGGTTAAACCGCGCCGCGTCTCCGTTGCTCGGCTGCCAGTAGTCGTTTAATCCTTTCGCGAGATGGCCGAACGAGGCGAGGAAATGCTACTCTCGCTAGGATTCGGGCCTAACCGCCTATTCTCCGCGATATTATCTCCGGACGATTAAATTAGCCGGTATTGAAAGCAAGTTATTTCGAGGTGGAATAGAGGCTGGGTGGTCGGTCGGTCCGTTGCATACAAAGTGGCGAAATTTTCGAGGCGTCGCGACGGGATAGAGGTTGTGCACCCTCCCTACTTACCTACCTCCCCGATACGCCGCAAATGCTATCGGCGTTCGCATTAATTAGATATACTCCCTCGAATGTCCGATAATTGCGCAACGTTCGGTAACTAGATCGTAGCCGTTCGAGAGGGCTTTTGTTCGCGCCACGCTCCCTCGACCATCCCTTTTCCCCACCTTCCGCTAAACATCTTTACCTTTCGCGGAGGAAGAACGAAAGGACGAGCTGTGCGTAAATGTAACATTTATTTCGGCATAAATTATGACGATAGATACATAGATTAGGTATAAATACAAAATGAATTGACTGTAGACAGGACTGTAGTGAAAATACATCGATGCGTTTTGTCGCACCGGTACTCGTACTCGATTCGCGTTCCGCTTACTCTCGGCAAGTCTGCGATCGCGCCGCTTCTTTCGATTCTCTTTCGTTCACCGTCGCTTCCACGAAACTATCGAACGTGATCGAATCGCGCGCTTCGCGGTGCTTATACAAAATAATACAAAGTCTCGGACTTTCTGAGCAACGATTTCTCGCACCGCGAGTTACATCTCTCTTCGACGGAGAGAAACATCCTTTGATTTTGCACAGCAACCCGACCCATCCGCGTCGCTTATTTTTCTTTTTCCTTCACTTTTCTTTTCTCTTCTCTTCTCTTCTCTTCTCTTCTCTTCTCTTTTCTCCTTTGATTTATCACGATGCGTGTTATTATGTTCCTCTGTCATCTTCGTGTGCGTGTACGTGTGCGTGGCCGTGTCTGTCTGGGTGTCAGAGAGCGGACGTCGACGACGCCGCGATGTTCGTTGCTTTCGATATCTAGGAAGAGAGGGGTAGGACAAAGATGAACAGGGTGAGAAGGTTGAGCACCGGACGATAGAACGTAACGCGTTCCTCCGAACGGAGATCGCCAGTCAGTGATCGAGGAGGAAAACGCAAGCTGTCGTATGGAACGCAACGATTTAGCAAAATATCGCGTTGCTTGTCGCTACATGCGTCGTCCTAATCTACTTACCTTATATATACATACACATATACACGCGTGTGTACATATACATGTACGTAAACACACATATATATATATACACCGCATGTATATTGCAGTTTTTACGAACCGTTTCACCATTAATTAAGATCACAGCCATAGCTTTGAATACGAATACGTTTCGTTCCTATGTTTAAGATCGATATAATTATTATGGTTAAGAATTTGCCTGGCAATAATCGTAAAGATAGAGAGGCTTTCCTACCGTGTTACATCTCTCTCTAATAAAGTGGCTACACATCGATTACGAGGAGTCTCGATAGTCGTACGAGATATGGAACGTGGGGGGAGAAAGGAGGGGATCGGTAAAGCGGTACGAGTAGCTGGAAACGAAACGGGCTGAACTACTAGACGAGAAGCGGACTACTACTAGTCGAACGAAGCTACGTTTTCTACGTTTTCTACGAATAATACGTAAGTATAATACGTAAGAGACTATCGGGGAGTTCAAAGAGAAATCCGACGGTTTTCCGTTGCCGCGACGAGCAGTTGTACGCGCTCCGTCCCGCCGAGCTCTTGCCGATCGACCGTGTTTGTCGGCTAGAAAAAATAAAATTTGCCGTTGGGACGCGATCGTTGGGCCGGCAAACAGGCGACTGGCTGAGCTCACCGATTTCCGTCGCGGAACGGAATTCGGTCGGACGATGACGACGAGAACGACGACGGCGATGACGATGACGATAACGGTAACGGTAAAGGTAACGGTAACGGTAACGGTAACGGTAACGGTAACGATAACGATAACGATCACATCGAGTTTTCCTACGACCACTACACGATACGTCTACTTCGATAAATCTCTCTACGTTAGGAGCATACAGAGCTTCCTCCTTTCCGTCCGAGTCATCCTTCGAATCGCGCTTCGAGTCGAACGATCGCCGAACGGAAGCTCGAAAGTGGGAAAGATTAAAAGAGACTGACTAGGGACCCAGTGTGCAGCCGACGGACCTAGGATACGGACCTACGGTCGGTTCTACCTCTTTCGATTTCGACGAAAGTGTGCATCGCTGGATCGAAGCTACGGCTAAGTAGTTAGGAGGGACCGTGATATCGGACGTATACGTTCACTTAAACCGCTATCTACCGATCTAAATCGGCTGGCTAGTCGAAAAGAAGCGAAAACACATCGAGACTGTGTCGACAAGCTCTTTTTTCCGAGCGTGCAAACGTCTTATCTATGTAGACCGGTGGAGACCCGTGCCGTTTCCGTCTCGGCCGAACGATATCTTATCACGAACGCGCGAAACCACGCGAACGGACTTCCCATGGTCGAACAATCCCCCGAGACTTCTCTCCTCTCGATACACCACCATTTGCGCAACATGTTTATTCGTTTCGCGTCCAGAGAGAAAGAGAAAGAGAAAGAGAGAGAGAGAGAGAGAGAGAGAGAGAGAGAGAGAGAGAGACTTCGGAGGGACACGCGAAACTGCACTCGGATCTCCGGAACGGGATCGAACGAATCTACGATCGAATCGCGCGCCTACTTATCGCGCGATTCCTTCTACATCTAACGACTAGAATCTGCTAGACCAAGCGTTACCTTTCTACCTCTAAACTAATCATCTACAACATCCAGCGAGTTTTCTCCAAACTTTATCTATCAGCTTTTTAAACGAACATTTGTACGCTGTCTTCGTAGCGATTCTCTACTACGGCGATTCGCGAACCGACCAGGGACGTACGTACGGGCAAGCGAAACTCTCATCCACACGAGGGAGCGTAAAACGTCTACGAGAAGCGAAAAGCACAACTTTTTCCACTAGCAGAAGAGAAGCGTGGGAGAGAAGGGTCCGAGAGAAGGTTGGTTGAAATGCAGCGCGGGACGTCGCGGGTAAGGGAGAAAGGGGTGAAAACGATTAAGCGGAAAATGGCTAGCTCGTCCCTGGCGAATCGCGAAAAACCATTAAACCCTGTAACGCGTAATAGCACTCGACTAAATGGCACGTGGAATCCTATCGGATTCGATCGGCTTCGTTTCTCCTGGCACGAGAGCTACGTTCGATAAATAGAAAGACGAACGGATGTGGAGAGAATGGATGGACAGATACGTGTACGGAGGGAGAAATATGCGTATATGCCTAGACGATAAATTCGTAGAAAGCGACAAAGCGTAAGGGGGGAAGGAAGCTGCGATTAGCCTTAGTGCTGCGCGTGCTACGATAAAAACGAAACGCTTATATCGATGCGCGCGCGACTCGTTAATCGGCTACGGCACGCAAACTTACACACATATAACTAAGCCGTTCGCATCGGCCGTAATGTTAGTATCGGATACATCGTTGAGCAAAGCCGAAGGTACTTGGAGAAATTGTCGGAATCGCGATTACGTGTCGTGTAAGAGGCGCGTGGCGCGCGCGCGCGGTTTGTCTCTCTACTCGTTAATAAAAATAAGTGTTTGC
>NW_017100239.1:317286-322220 GCF_001263275.1 Habropoda laboriosa
ATCTCGGTACCAGAAAAGGAGAGAGGGAGAGGATTCGATAATGGTTGGTGGAAGCGCGCGACTACTTCCCGCGACCCGAACGGGGGATCGCCGCGATGAAGATCGAAAGCGCGAGAAGCACGAGACGATCGGCCCTTCGAGCGTTCTCCTCCGATGGAGGGGCACGATCGTCGATGGACGAGAAGCAGCGCGTACCACGAAAGAAGGGCGCATAGGAAAACTGATCGCCTGCGAGATTCACCGGCGCAAACTTACGTGCTAATACTTTGGAAAACCTTGCCTTCCGCGATCACCGTTGCTTTTTATATTCAACTTCGGCACCGTTCGTCGCTAGTTAAAAACTACTTAATTCGACCTAACTTTAAACGCTACCTTTGGACGTGTTTTTGGCTTTTGCTTGTTTGTTCGCTCGCATCTTTCGTTCCGGTCGATCGATCGATCGATCGATCGATCGAGTGAGTGAGAAAGAGGAAGAGAGAGAGAGAGGGGGGGAGTGGGAGAGGGGGGAGAGAGAGAGGGGGGGAGAGAAAAGCGGAGGCGACATAACGGCCGCCGTTTAATTCGGTTAACACCCCTTCTACGCGTAGTGTTCGCAATCCCCACACTCGGAGAGCGTGGGTGTGGACGGGCACTAGGTGGGATTCGAATCCTCGTAGGCCTTTTCGTAGTCACGCCGGCGAATCACCGCAAAGTGAGTCATCTGGAAGGAGTTGGTCTTCTTGCAGCCACGCTCCAACGTGCCCGTCATACTGTAACCCATGTTGAAGTCGCTGGACGACACGTTCGACGTCAGGTACAACTGCCGGTGGAAAGAAAAGAGTGGGCGTCGTTTAAACTTGGAACGCGATTACGTTCGCGGGAGCGGAGAGATACCAAGCTGCTGGTGGCGATACCAAGAAGCGATACCTTGAAATCGGGATCGGTGGTCATTCTCTTGAAAGAGCCGATAATGTAAAGCGTGCCCGTTCCCGTGTCCACCATTTTTGCCTGAGTGCTGTACCTGAAATAGCGTTAATTCGATGAGTAACGCGTTGGCGTTCGGTGATATCGGCGCGGCGGTGCGGCGACGAGACGCGACAAAGTGGAAAACGCAATTTCGACCCGTTTATTAACGGTGCTTGTCACTTTTGTCGATTTATACAGGTCGGGAAACATTCAATTGGGGCTTTTAGAGGCGGTGAGGAAAGCGCGTGCGGTGATATTTATTCGGGGCAAGCAATTGCACCGACGAAATCGCGGCGATCGGACGCGCAGCGTACGTTTCGGATAAATTAAGGGGACAACGCGGGCCGATTTTCACGGGTGAACGTTTTCCAGCTGTCGCCGACACTGAACAGCACGCTCGCGGAAAAACACGCGCCTGCTCGCCTCTCCGTAAGCGCTTTAGCGTTTCGTAAATCGGTAATGCGATTAACGTCGCACGCCCCTACACACCTTGCACGAGTAGGAGGAGAAGGATGGCTAGAAGAGCGTTACCGACGATTAAACGAATCGACTGGCAGGGTTGGAGAAAAATCGCGAAACGAGAATAAAACGTGCCGCTACTTGGCCGTAGACTCGTGCGCGCGAAACGAGCCAAGAATAATTAATAAGGGAAGAAAGGTCGGGCGGAAAAGGAGAAAAGAAGAGAAAAAGAGGGGGAGGAAGTCGAAAGGGAAAAAGTGGCGCAGGAACGGCTGGACCGTTTTCGGAAGCAGAAGGGCAGAGGGTAAGCGAAAGAGGGGGAGAAAGGTAGAGAGGGCAGCCCTCCCCGGTGACTCGAGGGGCTTATTCCGGCGAGCGCTTCAGCCGGCGACGATCATTAAAAGTTTAAACGCTCTCCATTGAAGTGCGGCGGATCCAACACTCGGTTTAAAATCCACCATGGCTGGTGCTGGTGCTGGTGCTGGTGCTGCTTTGACTTTTCCTTCGGTCCTCGATTCGCTTCACAAAGGAAAGTTCCGAGCCGGAGGGAGCACCCTTTCGATGCTCCACGTACATATATGTATACAGGGACCGATTGCCCGCTCGCTCGTTCCTCCTATTCGTCTAGTCGCTTTATCGCTCAAATCACGCCAATGTCGCGCGACGACTACTGTTAAATAAAACATGGACCGAACGCGAATTTCAATCGACGTTGATCTTCTTTCTTTCACATGTAATGCCCTTCCTTCCTTCCCTCCCGCCTTCCTTTTACGGGGATTCAAACGGCCCGTATATATTCTACGTAGGTAAGTTTACCTAGACTAGAAGTGGGTACCGTAAAGAAAATAAGAGCGATCCGGATTTAATAAGTGATCCGAAAGTTTCGGGGAGTATTGTAAGTACGTGTTATCCGGGGAAGGTATGTGCGGTTCGTTTAGGCGAGGAGACTAAACGCGGCGAATCACTTTGACCGGTGTCGCGTGCGAACACGGCCCGAGCTCGCAAACACCGACATATTTGCCTCAGCGTACGAAAGTTCCACGCTGTTTCAATCGAGGATTCACCGGGCAGTTTGTTTGCCTTGACTTAACGCGGGGTCTCGCTGCCGCCGGCGAGACCGACGACCAAATTACCAGCCGGAGAACACTTACGAAAGCTCGTCTCTTTGCGCTCGAGTAAATATGTACTACGGCCAATTCCTCTATCTTCTTCTCTGTTATGGAGCACAACATTTCTACCTATTTCCAATTTTTTTCGCCCTCCTTTTCTCTTGTTCTCGAGAAGAAGAAAGGTGACGATCGCGCGAACACGAAACAGGTGCAATTAGCCGATGGACGACGCGTGTCGTTCGACTGGAGGATCGTTGTCGTAAATGGAAAGTTTGCACGCGACTCGACGCTCTCCGCCGCCAATCAGTTTCTCGATTAATTGCCTCTCTTGGCAAGTTTTGAAAGTAATTAGCCGTTCTTCGATGCTCGGACGATCGATCGAGTCGAACGAACGAACGAACGAACGAACGAACGAACGAACGAACGAACGAACGAACGAACGAACGCTTATTCCGCAACTATTTTGCAACTAGCTTGCACTCGAGCCTTCCAATTTCCCTTCTTTTCGCGTCTAGCAAGGAGCGTCGCTAAACTCGAGGAACTCGAGGTGGAACGATGGAACCGTAATCGGCAGGGCGGAACGTCGAAATCCGTGGAAATGCGTGGAAAATGGAGCGCGAACTCGAGGGAATAGTTTGCGAGGAGGAAATAAGAGGATACCTACTGAAATTGCAGATGCATCGCCCCTGTAATTCTCGGCTAGTAGCGCGGCAAGCAGGTCATAGGCATTCCAGACACGTAACCTAAAAGCACGAATTTTCGTTCGCGGCAGGAATACGATTATGGCAAAACGTCATAACGGTGTACGTGTGCGTCCTCCCCTCCGATGACCCCGTTAACGTCGTCGCGACAACGCTATTATCGCCGCGACACGAGTCTTTAAACCGATTCTTCCCTCGTTCGGCAACTCACCTCCTGGTACCAGCAACTTCAACCACCTTGCATCGACTTCGACTCCACCAGAACGGCGTCAAAGTCCAGTAGGAACTGCTCGCGCTTCTCGCCCAGCCCTCCTCCGGAAACAGAAGCACCTGCGGCACGCACAAGTCTAAATTGGACGAAACGCGGCATGGAATGCTCGAGCGAGGTGCTAAGGGAGGTGGAAGTTTTCTCGAGAAGGCGCGACAAAGGAACAAAGGTTCGGTGTGTGCCTGCCAGCCTTCTTCTCGGGCAAACCTTTCCTTCCTGCTCTCTTCAAATTCTCGAGAAGAACCTGAATATGTACTTAGGTGTATACGTTGCAAACACCCACCTAATTTCTCCCATTCGCAGATTACACCTGCCGCTTGTACGCGATCTTCGAAGCCAGGTAAAAAATCCACTTTTTCTTTGTTTTTTACCTTGTCAGTCGTTTCGCGCGCCATTCGGTCCGCGTTAACTACCGAAACGGGCATCCGAGTTTTTACGGCCCGTTAGAGTCGCTGTTTCGCTAGGCCGGGAGTCGTTCGAGAACGTGCCCACGATGATTAATCTTGCTCCCTGCAGGGAGGACCACGGCGAAAGCAGAGAGGACCACGCGAACGAGAAATTATTATTATTATATCGTTCGATAACTGAAACGCACCACGAATAAGGAGAGTATCTACGATACTTGTAGCCGTGCGTGCTCGTACACATAATTGCATTCTCCGAGCTTCGCGCGCGCGCGTATATTCGGCGAGGAATTTTCACGCGACGAGAACAGCTAACGAAAAAGGGTGAAATTGACGGAGGGGAGTAGACGAGGTGGTAGTAGACGAGGCGACGGGAAAGTTTGCCGTTTGTTTGGTAAGCCGATAAAACTCTGTCGATGTATTCGCGTCCCCAGCTCGATGGATAGCCGAGGAGGAAACGGCAGTTTCGCCGTTCGGCTTATTTAAGCCCGTATACGCGAGACTCGTAGCGAGTCGACGCGACACGCGACAAAGCGGAAAATACTTTCACGGGCGTTTCCTCGGGCACGCGCGCGCTCCTTTGAATATATCCTCCAGTTTCTCTCGCTCGTTTTTCCGTCGCTCGGCCCGGAGCATCGACCTCGCGTTCCGTGCCACGGAGAAAAAGTCGCAGACGTGTGCCCAGAGATATCGTCGATTCGGCGAGAATTTTCCTACCGAATATGGGACATGTGTTAGATTCCCCCTGTGACAGCGATACGTAGATCCAGTTCGACGAGGGACGAATTCCCCCCGTCGACGAACGATAGTTGGCGCGCGCGTACCGCTTCCAACCAGCCTGTCCGCGTATACCTTGCCCACTCTACGCACACCGGATATACCGGTTAATCCGATAATCCGCTGCTTCGGTCCATTGCACGGTCGATCGCTCTATTCTCGTCTCCGCCTCCACGCGCGCTGCCTTCCTTTCTCTACATTCCCACCTGCTCCCGTCCCTTTACCATCGGTTAACCCTCGCTTTCCTTTCCTTTCCTTTCCTTTCCTTTCC
>NW_017100239.1:322269-353672 GCF_001263275.1 Habropoda laboriosa
GCAACTACCGGTTGGTTCACCGACTTACCGGTCGAATCGCCGACGAGACGGCGCGTGAGGAATTTTAACTAGAATTCCAAGTGGCGTGGAATTTTCTCAAGAAATTTCTCCTTTACTAATTTTCCTCCCCCGTTCCGTTGGCAGCTCGAGCGGTCGAGTTCCCGAGGACAAAGCACCGGGTATTTTCTGGGTTAGTCGCTCGAGAAAACGGTAGCCCGGTAACGCGATGCTAAATAATATATAGGTATACAGGTGGATGCACGTGCAACACAGGTACAAGCTAGATTAAATCCGGCTCTCTACGAAATCCCAGAAATCGCGGTACCCACCGATCCATGCGACGCCACGGTCAGCAATACTTTACACCTGCCACGCTACAGACCTAATTAGATACGACGGACTTAATCTTGCACGCGTAATGGGGTCGTTGAACGAAACGGGTGTAACAATCCCTTCTCTCGCGACCCGGCTATCGCGACCGACCTACGAGGGATTTCGTCCAAGAATATGAACCTGAAAGTGCCAGGCTCGTCCAACAGGAATAACTTCCTAATTCGAATCTATCTATTTATCCATGTTCGATTTAATAAACTCGACTCTACAGATTCCGACGGCTAGTTTTCGTCGACGAACGAACCTTCCCTAAAGAGGGAGTCAATCCTCGAAGCCACGGAGGGAGCCCCGACTCGATTCCGATCGATCCCTTTGACATTTACCTCCCCTTTAAATTGGACCGCTCCTTTCCATCCAGTTTCCCTTGCAGTCATCCATTTGCGAGCCACGGAATTACTCTACCGGGGAGAATTCGTTTCCATCCTACTACGCTAGATCGATTCGCGATCGTTGGAGTGTCGCGAGTCTCCTTCGTTAATCGTTGAAAAAGTTCATACGGTACGGGAAGCAATTAACCGGTGCATCGTGGACTCGTTAGCGTTGAAATAACGCGTTAGGCTACCACTCGTGTCGGCTTAACGACTCGACTTTGACGGACCAAGTCATGTTGTACAATATTTGACGAACCGCGCGAAGAAACGTCGGCGGAAGGATGCGGAAGCGATAAAAAAAAAAGCACAAGCGACGATTCGATCGGGGAAGGGTTAAGCGAAGAAGGATGGCGCGAAAAGAGGCGCGTAACGGACAACGGGTGATGGCTGAGGAGCGACAGGAAACGGGTTGCGGGACAGAGTAGGCGGGTGACGGAAGCAGAGGTAGGGAATATCGTGTGGTTGAAGCGCAGTGTAGGGGCTTAAACAAAGGAGAGTCGTTAGAAACAAGTGGCGCCGATTAAAAACGCCGACGCCGCGACTCGCCGCGATGCATCGACAAACACGTCGTGTTTTGCTCCGGCTCCGTTTTCCTTTCTTCTCTCGTTCGCGTTCCCTTCTTTCCTCACTCGTGACCGATCGACGAGCGAACTCGCGGTTTTTCCGCCCTGCTCTTTCCGTTTATCCCGACTTGATCCGCGCTGCGCTCAAGTGTCCTCGTGCGCGTAAACCCGGCATACCTGGCGGTGATCGGGAATGGAAAGCTAGCCCTTCGTAGGGAAAAACACAAGGCGTAAAAAGGTAAGAAAGTGCGGTGGGTCAGAGTATCGCAAAAAGGCTTGTAATACCAAACAGCGAGCGAAAGAGAAGAGGAGAAGGTGGAGGAGGAGGAGGAGGATTCCGGTGGTGGCGCGGCAACGTCCTGCGACCTACATCAACGAAAGCGAGGATACATTATTACTATCATCGGAAAGCAAAGCTCCGATGGTGCGACGGCCGCAGGGTGTTTCAGGGTCGGTTGCCATGGCAATGCGCTGGGACAGCCACGGGGTGCAGCCTGGAATATCCACCCTCTTGCCTCTTTTCCGCGATTCTCCCTGCTCCCCCTACGTTCTACTCGCTCTCTCGCTCCTACTCACCACCCCCTCTATCGGCTCTTCCCCGTTTCCTCGCTCCACATCCTACCCCGGCACAGCCCCCACGCGCGCCGTTCTCATTCGGTTGCCGTTCCTGCTCCTGCCGCCGCTTCCAATCCTCCTCCGCCGCTGCTTCTGCCTCCTTGTCCGGCTTCCATCGTGGATCTCCCTCTCTCGGTATCGTTAGCTCCCGGATGGATCGACTCTCTCTCTCCCTCTCTGTTACACTGCCACTACTTTACGCTGCGTCTCCGCTGCTCCATCTAATCGTGCTACTCGTGCGCGCTTTATTTCGTCACACCGGATATCATCCGGTCGCGCGCTTTTGTCGCGTTACGAAGCGCCGCGCCGTCACGATCGATCACGCGCCAGACCGTTTCGCCGGCGTACGATGTAATGCTTACGTCGCGGTGTAGATAACGCGTAACGCGCGTTCCCGCGTAATTGCAAATGGAAACGAAGAACTACGGCCGTCGATACGCGATAACGAGTGTCGTCCAACCTCAGCTCCACTTCTATCGCTTAACCCTCGCGACACCCTTCGGAAAAAGGTCCAGACGTTTCTTTTGCCAAGACTGCTTTTTCATCCGGCCGAGAGCCTTTCCTCGAGCAGCTCGTCCGTTATCGCACACCTTTACCAACGTCCCCCTTGGCTCGAGAACAAGCCAGAATCTCTCTTCGATTAAGGCAGTTGGATCGATCCCGATACCTCCATTCCCTCTCTTCTCCTTCTCCTCCACATCTCCACGCACACACACAGTCTTGCCGTCGTTACGTTCTTTCGGTCCTTTGTTCAGATTAGGCTCGAAAGTTAGAAGGGGACGAGGGGGTAGTAGGTTTCACGAGACGGTCAGAGATTTCTCTCCTCGGAAATTTCGCGACTTTTTCCTCTGGCGTTTCGGTTAGGCAGAGTCTCGCGAGAAAAGAGAAAGCTGCCGCGAAGGAAACGGAACCCTTTCATTCGAGATATCTTTAATCGCGCCGACATAAAGAACGTCTGCGACACTGAAAGTCGGAGAGGTCTCCGCCTAGACCATTCAACGAGCTAGACAATGCTCCTTTTTATCGAGACTACCAACTCTCCTCGCGCAGATACCGCCGCGGCGTCACAGCTGCACGCGCGCATACTCCTACGTAAGTACATACATATATACGCGTGCATTTCTCCTCTTTTTCCTGCGAAAATAACGTGAAATGGAAATCCACAGACCCAGCCGAGAGATAATGGCGCGGTGAGCACATTTATTATATTCTCCCTCGTCTTGAAGGAAAGTTGAAAAGGTAGCAGCGCTTCTGCACGATGGCGATCCATCGCCGCGACTATTTAGTCGCGCGTACCCGAACAAAAGGATTCTCTGTTTGAGAGTCTTTAATATGCGGCTAATGAAATCATACTCATCCATATTCAAAAGATTCCCTACGAAGAATTACCATCCGCCTGGAATACGGATCGCAGACACGAGAATGGATTATCCGGTCGTCTCGCGATTCACGTCCGTGCGTGTACCACCCTGTACCGTGCAAACGAAATTCAGCGTAGGACGTTTACGCCAGGCGACGAGGGGCAAATTAAACGGGCAAATTGCGCTCTATACGCGTCGGACACGAGACGGGGAGGGAAGGGATGGGAAGGGAAGGGATGAGTCGTTGGAGGAAAGTTGGGAACAAGAATAGGGGTAGCAGTGAGCTCGAACGATAAGATCGAGAGCGTAAGCTTTTCTTCGCGGGATCCGGTGCAATATTTTACGGGCGATCGACGATCGGAGTATCCCCTCGTAAAAATTCGTCGGATACCCTTTTCTGCTTGGTCCGCCGCGACCTCCCCCTTTTGGAAAAGGAAGATAGCATTCGCGACGAATCGCAAGAATGTCGGCGGTTGGTTAGCGCGAAACGGTAGATTCGATCTGAAGGGCCTCGAGAAACGGGGAGGTGGAGGAGGGGGGAGAAACGAAACGAACGGTGGAACGAATAGCGGCGGAGGGTAATAAATGGCCAGGATGAATAATAACTCGGTTATTGAAAGAAAATTCCGACCGATACGAGTTCCGAAACTCGGAAGCATTAGCCCAGTTCCAAGAGCTGCGCGGATAAGGCACATCCACCCTCCTTCTCCTTCTTTCGGCTCTCGTCTTCCGAGGTTTCCTCCGAGTGTACGCTTTGGCTGGCTCCGCTACCGACGAGCCAACGTCCCAACCTACCAACCTCCCAGCCTCTTCGTGCTTGCCTCCAAGCCACGTCCGCATAATGGCTATTCAGATAGCGAATCGATTTATTTCCCCGGGGGCTTTCGGATACTTTCGGAGCTACTCTCTCGCCGTGAACTTGGAACGGTTCTTTCTTTTCCCCGGTTCTCCTCGAGTAGCGAAAACTCTTCTCGCGAGTAACGGGACGCGACCAAAGTTCTTCGAAGGTGGCTACGATTCGCGATAAACGAAGGGCTTACCTTGTTCGGATATCCGTTGTAACGGAGGAGCTTCTTGCAGCACTTGCCGCGATTCTCGTAGTAGAACATCTGGACCATTTCTGCACGATCGGTCGCCGCGCTGACGGTGAACGGTGCACCGTCGTTCCCGAAGCTCCTCGACGAGGAGGCCGATTGTTGTTGCTGTTGTTGTTGTTGTTGCTGCTGCTGCTGCTGCTGCTGCTGGCCCGGTGATTCCCGGCGGCCGATCGGCACGCACGGACACCACCCCGAGACCATCACACCGATCGACCTGGATCCACCTCGATCCACCTTTTCGTCCCTTCACCCTTCGCCAATCCCTCTCTACCTTCGCGCAACTTTGCTTCTCATCCTTCTCACCTCCTCCTTTTCTTCTCGATTTCTTCCCTTCTTCGCAACCCGATCCAACACACTTTCGCCCCTTTCTTTCTTCCTTTGCTCTCCGTTGGCCTTCTCGTTTCGCGCCCTCCCACCGACCGGCCAAATTTTCACAGTTCTTTGCCACTTTTTCTTCTCCGATCATATATACACGTATAAGTATATAGATAGTTTAGGAAAAATTTGATCGACGTTTGGACGATCCACCTCTGTCGCGGCTAACGTCGTGGTCGTCCTCGCCGCCGCCACCGTCGCCGCCACCGCCGTCGTCGTCGTCGTCGTCGTAATGTTGAAATTTTGTTAGCCTCCACTGGATTATCGAACTTTGCCGCCTTCCTTCACGCGCCACCGTTAAGCACCAACTGAAAAATATCGATATTGCTTCGCAAAAGTGCCGGGTGTATATTATAGAAGAAGAAGAGATAAATGGAGGTAATAGAGGTAACGTTACGCTACGCGAATATCGATTCTTTCGAACGGCTACGGCTACGGAACGAAAAAGAAACCCGTTCGGGGAGAGAAGCGTGTACGTAGAGGGACGGAAGCGAAACCGAGGTGAATCCTCCGAGAGATTCGATTACGCTCGAAACTATCTCCTGGTAGAATTTCGCGACATTCGCGAAACTCGAGGAAACCGTTGAAATCGATCGCGCAATTACCCGATTCCGGATAAAGTTAACTTCGAGGCGGATGGAAGTGACGCGCGAGTTCCCCCGAAAAGAAAAAGGGTAGGATTTTCTAGGGAACGATTCGGCGATCGAAGTTAATCATTTTCTTCCGTCGCGAACGTTATTCCGCGGAAGAAATTCCAGCTCGACCACGCGGCAATACCGGCAACGAACGCGAAAAAAACAACGCGCGAATTTGCAATTCATGAGAGGAGTCGACGGTATTTGTCGTCGGCGAAGCAGCGATATTTGCAGGATACGCTACGCGACCTAGTTCAAGGATGGCGCCGCCTCGCCTCTTTTATTTCCCTCCTTTTTCTCTCTTCGCTCCCTTGCGACCAGCAGCTTCACTTCACACACACGCGCGCGCGTTACTATCGCGTACACCTTTCCATCGAGATATTTCTCACAAAGAAGGCAGGCGAAAAACGATTAAATTGAAGAATTCCGACGGTAAAGGCTAGCTGTCTGCGAGAGATAACGCATCGGTAAGGGACTCGGATTTGCACTGATAACGAAACGATAACGCGTATTCCGTGAAATAAAATAGTTGGACTTTACTATAGGAGAAATCGATGGTTCGATTGCCTTCCATAGGCGGAAGTTTCGCGCGTCGACTGATTTTTTATTCGACGCGGGAAATTCTGCAAGAAAATCTATACGATGATCCGGACGTTTACCGACTGCGGAAAAAACTATCGGAACGTTTTATATGGAGCTTTCGATAGAGGACGACCGATTGGCTGGCCGCGGCGGGGCGTCCGAGAGACAGCAAGGGGCGGATGCGGCTAAATGGAAACCGCAGGTTCGGCGAACTCTCGGAAAATCGGACGGAAACTCGCGCTTCTGACCGATCTGTACACGCGGCTAGCTTCGCCGGATATAGTAAACCGGTATCGAGCGATGCGGTTTCATTCCCGCTAGAATCGAGCGCGTCGAATCGAACCTCCGTGCAGATGGGACAGCTCGATCCATCCCCTTACATTTCCCTGCTTTACTTCATTTACCTACGCGTACCCAAAAGTGCCGCAATCGCGATAACTGCAATTCGAGCCTCCCTCTTTTTCCCGCGTATTACACCAACCTTCTTCCATCCCTCCTCCCACGACAATTACACACCTCTGCCTAATCTGACAACGATAGATTTCTCACTCCCCCCCCCCCCCCCCCTAATTCCGTACTCCCGTTTCATAATTGCTACACTTCCTATCAATTACGCCTGTTCTCACTGTACGTCGTTGACAAGTAGGTAAACTCATTTTCTAATCAGAGGCGAGTAGATTTTCTTTCCGTGTTCTATAGGTGCCTGAAGGCATATAGCTGGCGATGGAAAATTGAAAAAGTGTCGTTTCAGTGGGCTTTTCACGCACGAAAACGTGACCGACGTCTTTATCGTTAATAATACTTTTCTGTGGTCGTTGGCAAGGCAAACTCCTAAATACATAGAAGGCCGACGACGTTTCTCTTTTTTTATCGGTGGAACATCCGTACGAGTAAAACTCGAAGGTACAGCCCTGTGTGGCTTGGATGAAACGCGGTTCGGAGACCCATTTCTCTCGCTGCGTAATTACGACCGTTGTAAATACGCGCTGGAAAAATTGCGTTGGGAACGTGGATGAACGGTTAAGGGCGATTTCGGAAAAGGGGTTGGATTTGCGAGAGACGCGACTTGGACGAGAACGTAGAACCAACATAATACATATACAATCAATTAAAGGAAGGAACGACGGAGGAATTTGTTCTGGACAAGGATCGTGCGTGGAGCATGGAGCGTGGACCGTCCGTGATACGCTTTAATCCGATAACAATCCGTCGAAGGTGGAAAAAGAATTACGTAGGAAAGAAGGAACGTATGAGACAGACGTACCTCGATTGGAAGGCGGTCGATGCACGGCTCCGGAGGAAATTCGTGGAGAAAAATCCATCGTTGTTTCGTTCATTGTTTCCCGGGGAAAATCCAGCCTGGAAGGTTCGCCTCCATCGCGTCAACTCGGCGATTGCGTTAAAGTGGCACGAGCCATGGGAAACGTGCAGAAGAGTACGAGATGGAGCACGCAAGGAGAAGAGGAAAGAGTAACGGAGTGGCAGAGGCAGAGGGAGAGAGAGACAAAAGGGGAAGAAAGAGAGGAAAGGTGGAAGAATGGTAAGACGAGATTGGAATGGGATAAAGGCGAAAGTTGTCGTGGTGATCGGTCTAGCGGAGAGAAAGAGATTAAGGGGAAGAGAGAGTGAGAGGGACGGGGAGGAGGAGAAGAGGAAGCGAGAGAGGAACGAGGCGCGCAATCGAAATAAAGCGAGAAAATGTCGCGCTCGAGACGGCGAGCGAACGCGAACTAAGGGGGCACGGGCTCGTCGGCTCGTCGCGCTCGGCGTCGCGCTCGACGACGAGCGGCGCTTCCTTCGATTCGACGGCGCAGGACAGACTGAGAGAACTCGCCTACCGTCCGCTCACCCTTTCCCCAGCCGACCCCCTATAGCCCACCCGTTCTCCTCTCTCCGCTCTTCGCCGCTCTTCTCGCCTAGCTGACACGCGTGCCTTCCTTCCGTTCCTCTTCCTTTAGACTTTAGACGCTCCAATTCCTCGCTCGACACCGACCGACGACTCTTCGATTTCCTTTCCTCTCGCTACCTTCGTCTTCTTCTTCTCGCGCGCTCGTTAACGACGCCAGACACGAGACGCGGCGCGGCGCGCGCGTTACAAGACGATATGCCACGGGAAACAAGGGGATGCGCTTCTATTCGCGGTCCATGTGCGGATCAGAACCGCGCACGCGCCACCATAAATCACCCTGTGAACTCCACGAGCCGCGTATCCGCTGTTCGTCCGTGCGTTATTGTCGCGTGTTACGCGATCTCCTCCTTCCCGAGGGACGATTCTTCTATTTTTTTTTCCTGCCGCGATTGAAACGTTTAAATGCTAATAGCTAAATTTCCCTATCATTTCGTCGACTGTCAGACGAAAACCGACAGCTTGGAAACACCGACTGGCCGTAGACGAAGAAGAATTTCGAGGAGGAATGGTATTTCTATCTTTAGACACTGTCGGGGACAGGCAGAGCGAGTGTCGCGTAGGGTCGTTTGCGAGGAACGTGTCCGAGCGAGAGAACCGCGTTTTCGTAAAGCCGCTGCATTCGAAGGCAAGCGAGACGGTGCCTGAGCGGCGAAGGAGATTATATACCCCTGGCAACCAGATCTGCCTACGAATTTCGCGTAAACGCGTGGCCAAGCTTAACAGAGCCCTCACGTCTCGAGGTCTAATCGAGGAAGAACGTTCTGACGCGAGTGAACTTGACGTTGACGGGGAACGAACGCCAAGCGACGCCAATGTGGATAACTGCCGGTGAAGTTTAGACAAAGCCGCGTAATCACGCGATACGCCGCGAGAGACTCGAGTTTGCTCCAGGCACGAGAGACGCGTCGAAAACCAACTTATCGATATCGCGGCTATCGTCCGCGTACATCGATAATACCGTTTCCTTGCTCGAATCGTCATTGTACGTCTACCTGTTGCCGTGCGCAGCCAGTTAACCAATCGGTTGACCGCAAGGTACGTCGACGACGAATCACACGGATCGGTGTATGAAAGGAAAGGAAAGGAAAAGAAAGGAAACGAACCGAACGATTTCGACACGAGCATCGAGCGAAGAGGGGGGGAACGGGAAGATTATTTCTCGCCGTGCTCGGTGAGACTGCCGCTTAAAATCGCCACCCTAACGAACCTATTTACATTCGATAATTAAACGAACGCCCACGCAGCGAAGCGTGTACGCGCGCACTCGAAAACAAAACTGCACCCCCGACTCGTGAGGCTGCCCTCCGTCGACGATCTCGATTAATGATTCAAGTTTAAAACCCTTCCTCCGTTGTCTTAGGAACATGAATGGACGCGGTATGAGTCAGGTCCCTCTCACGTAATACAGAAAGGCATTGTCCTGCCACCCTTTCTGCCTCGATATCACCGCGAGCTCGGAGAAAATCGCGCGCGAGAGGAGGGCGCGTAACTCGTTGCATCGGCAAACGAATAAACACGAAAATAGCGGGAGCAAGAATATATAAACGGAGGCAGAGCGATGTAACGCGACGGAACAGCATTGGCCGTGTTCCAGATTTCCCTAAAATCCCCGCGGGAAAGCTATTTGCCGAAGTTATGGCGGCAGGAGGGGGGCGTAGGGTCGATACTCGGTTTCGCCGAGGATATAAGCGGATTTTTTTACACGCGCGATAATTGAAGCGCGCTCATTGTTTCCCGGTCCCTTTACAGAGAGAGAGAGGGTAGCCCCTTTATCTGGCGCGCCTTTCATCGGTCGGCTTTTTCGTAAACAGCGGCCCGCCGACTGGGCTGCCGGCCGGTTGCGCGAAAAACGAGCCACGTTAATGGATAAACGGACAGCATAATGGTGTCTGCGATTTCGAGCATTGTTTCAATTTCTAGGCAGCCGCGCGCGCCTACACCACGCTCCGACGATAGCAATTTGGCTGCTCGATAGACCGGACGTAACTCGAACGATGCCCCCACCGATTAATAAAATACGCCTCCTCTCTCTCCTCTCTGCTTTCCACCGTCTTCTACGTATATATGTACATAGGTATGTAAGTATGTGTGATATACATATGTACCTATAGAATAGGCGGAGGAAGCTCGGTTGAAAGAAACGAGCGAAGAAAAGCAAATGGACAGGACATTGTTTGGTTATTAGGTTTCGCTTGTCCCCGGGGCAAGTTCGCGGTCGCGTTCGACTCCATTCGCGTAATTGAATTCCGGCCGTTGGCTCGGGGTCGGAAGGCCGGTTGCGTATTATTGGGTCAGAGGATAGGAAGGATCTTCTTCCCATCGACATTATCCATGCAAATTGCGCGCAAGAGGACGGCAACGGTGTTTCTTCCTGCCGTTCTCTTTCGTTCCGCCTTCCCTCGGCAACTATCCCGTGGAACTTCCCCCGGGCGAGCTTCTACTCCGACGAAAGGAAAGGAAAGGAAAGACGCGACTGGACGTTACGTTTGTTTTGAAAGTTTCGACGGGAAACGTGACCGTAAAAAAGAGGAGAGGCAAACTCGGGAGCGAGGGAAGTTTCACGATGCGAGAACAGAGCATTCGGGATTACGTGGAAACAGTTGGCTAGAGTCTAGGGTCGAATCGAACAAAGCCGAGAGTGGTGGCCTGCGCGTTCCAAAACGAGGTATTAACGCTGGTCGTAGGTTCGCGTGAACTCGCTTCGTTCACCTCTCCGTCGAGGATACGGAATTTCTACCTTCTCGGCACGGCTGACCTTTACGAGGAAACTTACGATTCCTCTACTTGGATCGGTTCGAAGATTCGCGAGACGATTCGAGGGGGTGGTGCGACGTCGAGCGGATCGTGCGTCGCGATAACGAAAGTTCTTCCTACTTTCGTTCCGGCCGTCGCGTCGATCGGTCCACGTTATTCCGACGAAATTCCCGGCCGGTGAACGTGCATCGTAAGCTCCCTTTATTCCCTGCTTCGCGTCTCCGTCGAACCGTTCCATTCCACGCGCGATTTATTGATCCACGCACAATTCCAGTATACCTCGACCGCCGACTCAAACTCGACTGGACCAGTGGCGCTCAGCTTAGTGCCGATATCTTTCGTAAACGGTATAGGTTCGAAAGAGATGGAAAGAGCGAGGTCGAAATACGAAAACGGCGAAAATTCGACCGCTTTATTAGGCAGTTTCCATTACGAATTTAAATATTGATTCTCGCCCCGCTGGCGGACGTAATGGAATCTGAAAAGGCTGGAAACTGGGCTTTGGAGTATCGGTTGGTCCGAGCTCGTGCGCGGCTGGGACCCTCCGCCGCTTTCCTCCTGTGCATTCGGAATGGTAGATCAAAGTTGTCGGTAACTAAGCGAAGTCGAGAGCTATGCCAGTTAATCCACGCTCTCTTCCGTCTATGCGATTCATTATTGTTGAGGGGTTATATTAAATAAACTCGTGCGGAGTAAGCTAGGTAAATAATTATATTTAAAAAGATGTTCGGACAAGACGTAGACAATTGTGTGGCGCACAATTAGGACTGCTTACGGAGCGTGGTGACAGTGTGCACTCCCATACCTGGGGTGTTCGCAGGCATCCCCAAACCATATTTTTCGGACGTATCATAAAACTTACCAACACTCCAGGATGTCGATTTGTCATGCAACACTCATAAACCATTTGCTTCAACAATTATTGAATCGGACATTATAGAAACGGACTGGTGAGACGCGCGCCTCCTCCTTTTCCTCCTTTCGCTTAAAGACACGCGGAAAAATGGAAGGAAGGAAGGAAGGAAGGAAGGAAGGAAGGACGGACGGAAGGAGAGAACGTATCGATCGACGCGTGCGTCTCGGCCGAAGGAAAACGTATTTCCGCGAACGCGAAAATCACTGTTTTCCTTATTGACATTCGGTATTCGGGTTAGAGTGTGTGCAGCACACCAGAGAGAAAAGCAATTCATCTCGGACAGCCATCATCGGCGTTCGTTATCGGTTTCCAGATTCGCGTCCACCCTAACCTACCGACGTCCCTCGAGGGACGGATAGGTACATACATAGGTGTATACACCGATGTTACGCGCGAGCACGTAAGGGACGAACGGTCCTTTTCTACTCCTATCTTGTCTCGTTATGCCCGTTCGTTCGTCGATCGTCCAGAGGCTACTTCTACCTTATTCCCGCGACGATCGGTTTGCTTTACCCCCCTTCTCACGTCTATCCTCGATATTCCAAACGGTTGCAGATTAACCAAGATCCGTCTTCTTCGTATCGATCCCTCCTTTTCGAGACCGACTCGTGTCCAACGAACCTATCCTTGCCCTTTCCTAGTTGTCACGTGGACAAAGGGTAAAGGAATAAATACTTAAATAAATAAGGGTAGCAAGTGGAGAAACGCGATCGTTTGGCGAGCTGCCTGATACGCGTCGTTCCCAACGTGGCCAAGCTTTGCTAGGAGCACTCATTCCGCGTGTAGCTTGATGCGATTGGAGAGCGTGGGAGAGCGGAGCGTGTCCGAACCGATTTTGCGGTCCTCCGAGGCATTATTCTCCGTATCCACATCCGCATCCGCATTTTACCATTCCGGATGTAACGCGCGTAGCAAGATTAACCATTCGTCAATTACCACGACGAACGTGTTTATGGGCCAACTTTCTCAATCACCGTTCCTCTTTTCGATTGGAATATCGCGTCACCTCGAGTACGCTTCGAATTTCCGGAGGTTCGCCACAATTATGCGTCCGTGCGTCCATCTATGCGTATCTGTGGACATTCTGAAGTCTGGACCCTCTGTTTCCAAAAAGCTTCCTCTCCAAGGCTCACCCGCTACTTTTATTACCATTTCCCTGCGGCCTCCCTGCGGAATTCCCTGTGGAATTCCCCGTGGAATTCCCTGTGGAATTTACCGGTGGTTATCGTTTATCCGGAGGGAATCAACGAAGCGCCGGATATTTCGGAAACGCGAACATCAAGAGCCGATATTTTGGTAAGAAGAACGGTGGTAGGTAAGGGGCGGAGGTTAGAAACTAGTTTCTTTCCGAATCTAACGCAAACTTCAACTATTCCAAATATACCGCATTTCCATTAGGTTTCTCGTTAGCGACCCCCGTGAAATCCACTCCCCCGTAAAAAGAATAGAATCGGAAATACTACGGAGTAACCTCCGGACTTGTTCTGTAACGCTGTTCTTCGCTTAGCCAGAGTCTATTATGTCTCTGACAGTGTCTGTCACGGTTGAACGAACCCCGGTTGCCTCGATATTGAAAAGTCCCAATTGTTGCTTCCCTTTCCGCCTTCTTTCCCGACTTCTTTCCTTCTCCCCACCCCACCCCACCCCACCTCTCTCTCTCGGAGAAAAAGGGAAAGATTCCCGATCAACGTTCCAATCGCGTTGGGACGAATGGATAGAATAGATTATTCGACGGAAGGGAGGGAGGCTGTTTTCCCCGGGGACGATTGCGATCTTGCGATCGAAAGGAGCTGCACGATCGCGCTCTCGTTACGATTAGATTCTCTTCGAGGTTAGGAAGGAACACGCTTGTTACGCCCGGTGTCTCTCGCTCGGAAGCCTCATCACGGATTTCGCGTCGAATCATAATATATTATAATTGGACAATTCATAGAGGGTAAGTGCTCGTACTCGCGCCTCTGAAGCGCCCTATTATCACCAACCACCGGCTTTGTAATGCAAAACCAATTTTCTCCTCCCGTTTCACGCGTCGCGCCGCGTCGTCTCGCGGTTCACGACCTCCTCCCTTCTTCGTTTCCTGATCAACCTCTCCTCCTTCTCCTCCTCTGTCGCGCCTCTATTAGAGAAGTGGCTGAAAAATTATCGGAGACTCGTCACCCTCGTTAGATAGAGAAACAAGCGAGACCGTTCGCAGTTTCCTAAATCTTCGGGAATCTTCCTTTTTGCTCGGAACCGCGGCGTTAATTTATAGTGTTACGGTCGATACCGTACGGGCGAAATAATCGAAGGAAAAGAAAAAAGGGGGGACGGGTGAAGCGTGGCCAAGAGGAGTACCGCCTATTGGAAAATCTAACTATTATACGATGCGTCGTCCTGTAGGAGCGGAGCCGACTGACCCCTTCGGGGGCTAAGACCGTGTTTTATTTTGCCTCTCGGGGAACCCATCCGAGGGAAGACGGTATTTTTATTCAAATTTCATTCGAACTTTCCGCTCTACCCACTTCACTCGGGATCGTATTATGCGGCTTCTCTTCAGTAAAATCGAATAGTCCCACTCTAATGCCGAGACTTTGTAAATTTATTCTATTTGCCAAAAGCCGATCGTCGCTTCTATAAATTCCAATTCTCCTTCTCCACTTTGCTCTCTCTCTCGTTCCCCTAATGGACACGAGACGTATTTACGTGTCGTTTTCTCTAGTTCGCGAATAGACAAGACCCGAGGCAGTCCCGTACGCGATAAGAGTTGCAGGTGTCGGTGGCAATGTCAGCGCTGAGTTATCGTTTGCCGCGAAGTCGAGCCACGTTTTGCCAAAGGCGGCTAAAGCCCAGGGGAGGAGCAGAGGGCGGGTTTGAACGAGGCCGGAACGTAAGCCAAGACTCGTAAACACGAGTCGAGCTTTCAAAGGAAGAGAAACGAACGAGAGAGCCCAAGTAATTTCATTCCTCGATGAAGAGCCGCTCGTCTCGGTCGTCTCACATTGTCAGACGTAGTTGAGCAAATTCGAAAATTCTTCGAAACACTCCCCGACACCGACGCTGACATTCGATATCGCGGGGATGACACGGTGACCGCAAGGCCGAAACGGGAAAATAGCTCGAGACGGGAGAAGAGGAGAAAAGAAGAGAAAAGGACGAAAGGGGGAAGAGTAGAACGGGCCGCGAGCATTCGTTGCGACAGTAGTTGCAGGCACGAGAAGAGTTGCTAATGATTCGCTAACGAGATACGTGCCCGGTCTGTTTCCTACCGAAACGAAAGAAAAACCGGGTGCCTTAGGAATAACGGAGATGCTCTCTTCCTCTTGAGACTTCTTCCCTCCCTCCCTGGCTACCGCCGGTGACGAGCTTCGTCTTTGTCTTTATCTCCTCGTTTCTTCCTTATTTCCTCACACTTAGACTCTGTGTCGTCGTCGCATCTTAAATCCACGTTGCTTCGCCGTTTTCTCCCAGATTCGCGACTCGTGATCGCAAAACAACTAGCTAGAGAGTACGACAAAGGAGATCCGACTTTACTCTCGATCCAGACTACATAGTTTTATTTCCGACCACTTTACCTCCCAACTTTTATTCACGTGTCGCCGGAAAAGCATTCTCGTGTCTCGACATCGACTGCGCCTAATCTATCTTTCCCTTGGAATATTTTAGACACGATCCTGGCCCAACTTCCCTCCGAATCAGAAAAGGAAGAAAAGGGAAGGCGGGGCCGCGAAATGGTAGTTTTAGAATTTCGGGGAAATGACGAACGTCGATCATCGGGATGACCGATCGGCGACAATTCCTATTTTTCCCCAATGTCGTTCGACGAGCATTCGTATTCATCTGTCACGACGTGCACGGAGTAAAAGTGATTTCCTCCTGTCAGCATTGCCGCTGCTGGACACCGACATTGAGCAATCTCTCTACCGCGTCCCATTACTCGTCAATTACCGATAGAAATCCTTCTTCTCTTTGTGTCAATTATTTTACGCCAGGGTTCGCCTTTCCCTAAATATTCTAAACGAACCATTTCACTCCCCTTCCCCAACACACCAAACAGGAATCGCCGACCGCCTGCCCACACTTTTTTACCTTAACTTCCCTCTTTCCTCTTCCTCTTCCTGCGGCTTTTAAAAAGTCTGAAATATGGTGAAACTTTCAGTCACCGACGACCGTTATACGTAAACGGTTCCCGCCATTCCCAATCCGTTCGTAATTTACAAATGAAACATTTTCCATCCTCTCGTTGAACTCGTTAAACCAGCAATTTTATTTTGACCAGACGAAACCCACTCAACCTTTGCACGTCCGTTTTCTCCTATTCGAATCATGAAACAGTTGCAACGCGTTAACGAAGAATAAGTAAAAATCTAATAACGAAAATACGAATTCTCACTTATATGTGTACTCGACGCTTCTTCTACAATTCCAATCAACTACGTGAAAACCATTGAAATATTTAAGAGGCAAGGGCTCTTTTGTCGATGTGCACGATCCTGGTAAACGAACCCGCTCAAGTAGAGCCGTGTAGGGGAATTCGTAGCTCACGAACTCATACCAACCAACGCCCCATGAATCACGTTAACTATGTGCGTATAGTGGAAGCATAGTAAAGTAATAACAATCTTGTTTCGACGTTTCTCGAGATGGCAGTGCAGAACACGATCGCGAGTGTTGCTTCTTTCCTATTTTTATTTGCCGTGATAGGTGGTAAGCGGAAATTTGTTTCGGTAGAAATTCTTCGTATTATCGAATACAATTCAGTGAAAACTTGTGACAACGTACAGTGTTTAAAGCGAACCATGTACACACATTTGTAGTATTTTCCAGAAAAGTATTATGTTCGCAACCACGGTGCTTGCGACAAATATTCACAGATTACGATTAAAATCGCGTTTTGACAATTGCAGCGAGGAAAATTAAGCACTTCGGTTACGCCCAGTTTTAGGTTATAAAGCAACGTTACCTTCCGTCAGTCTTCAGCTTTTGTTCGTTCATTTTAGGTACTGAGGCGGTTCGTTGCTATCAATGTAGTAGTGACACTGACCCGAAGGGCGAAGATTTATGTGGGGCTTATCAAAAGTTTGACAAAGAGAAAAATATTGCTATCGATTGCAACAGCGAGGAGTCTCACATGCCTGGCACGTTCTGCGTCAAAATAACGCATCAGAGCCCCCGTGGTTTTATTTGTAAGATACATATTCTTTTTTAACGTCGCATCTCTACACGCGTTTGTTTATCTTTTTTTCCGACTACGTTAAATTCGCGTACTTTCGATCGTTAACCTAAACTGCTGATCTAGTTTCGTTCAGTTTGTTATTTCGAATGATTTTTCAAGGGGACGGTAGATGGCGGCAAGTGATCCGTCGATGTTCTTCCGTGGCCAGTACCGGAGTCACGGGCGTTTGTAACTGGGGGGTATACGAAAATGGGGTGTATTGGGAAGAATGTTCCTGTTCGGAAGATTCTTGTAACGCAGCCTCAACTCTACCATCGTTTTCGATTACGATCCTATTATTGCTTGGTATTTCGATTGCTATATTTTCTTCGAGATAAATATGTATAGTTAGTATGTATAAATCAAACACGTTCTTAAATATCCGTCCATTTTATATCACATTATTGTAAGTTTTATCAATAAAAAGCCAAAAATCTACACTGTCACCTATCATTTTTATCTCTTTTCAATTAAGTCGAAATTGTATTTTACATTTAATATTCCAACTATGTATAATCTCTAGATCCGATGAATTGTATTATTAACAGAAATTACCGATTACGAAACACCCTAATTGACGATGAGGTAAGATACCACCATTTCACTACTTATGTATATTCTGTATTTATACTGTGGATATGTAAGCATGCGTGCATATATGTATGTACGTAAATACGTTACGTTAAAAGAATAACGAACACGTGCATGAAGGCAATAGCAGCAGTGTTGGTAACAGTAAATAAAGAAATGATTTATCTAATTTATATAAGAAAGCAATTTCTAACATTTGAAACGGCATCTTAACGTCTTATAATATAATTTGTATAGTGTACTGGTATATGTGTACCTATGCATGCACACATACACGTGCCAAGAACGCGCTGCTTCGAGCACGTGGGTCTAATACCCTGTATGCAAAACTCGAGTCACGCTTAATTAGATATTATATTGGTAGTTCTGACTGTAGTGGGGAATTTCATATTAAAACTGTTAATACTTCGTGTATACATACGCAAACGATTTGCGCATGCTATACGCTTCCGTCTCGTTTCATTGTATACAACTATTCTTTCTGTAACGAATCCTTCAAGTTACAAGTACGAGCAGTGTTTAAAGTGGCATGTGATATTCGTGAAAAGAGGTTTTAGCAACTACTGTAACGAACACAGTAACTTGCAAGTGAAATTCAAATAAATTCGCATAAACGATGAATATTGCGGATGGAGTTGGATATACGCGGTCAGAAGTATTCGTGCTTGTAGCTAGAGTAACTTTTATTGCGGCTTTTGGATTCTTCAGTATGAAATGGCTTATGAACCAACTTGATCCCACGAACAATGCAAAAAAGAAAGCGAAAAAAAAGGTCACACATTAATCACTTGATATTTGTACAATTTCTCTCTTACATAACCTTCACTCTTCACGCACCAAAAATATCACTTCATTTTTGATACACTTTCTTCGAAGAAACACTTTTTAAATCTTTCGTAGGCACGAGAACAGTTACGAAAATTGGCTAAAACCGATAACCTATTATGGTCAGTAGACATGGATCAATTAACGGATTATGAAATGATGATAGCTAATCACATAGTGGATCCTAAAGATATTCGGGTTTCATGGGGAAATATTGCAGGTCTTGAACATGTTATACAAGAACTCAAAGAAACGGTTATATTGCCCATACAAAAAAAGGAATTATTCGAAGACTCTCAGTT
Organism: Habropoda laboriosa; assembly: GCF_001263275.1. Taxonomy (NCBI): domain Eukaryota; kingdom Metazoa; phylum Arthropoda; class Insecta; order Hymenoptera; family Apidae; genus Habropoda; species Habropoda laboriosa. The sequence goes on from NW_017100239.1 coordinate 340,750, forward strand.
GACTCAAGCACCAAAGGTACATGTATATGCCGTTTAATTACTAAATAATTTCGTATTCTAACCTATAAATTCGTTTTAGGGAGTATTGTTACATGGACCACCAGGTTGTGGCAAAACTATGATTGCCAAAGCAACTGCAAAGGAGACAAAAACATGTTTTATTAATTTAGATGTAAGCATTCTAACTGATAAATGGTACGGGGAAAGCCAGAAATTAACTGCAGCTGTCTTTTCATTGGCTGTGAAACTTCAACCATGTATCATTTTTATCGATGAAATAGGTGTGTGCGTGTGTGTGTGTGTGTGTGTGTCAGAAAAGCAAATTTATCCATTGTACACCTTTGGTGTTTTCATCTTTCCCCCCTTTTACAGATTCATTTTTAAGAGCACGAAATTCCCAAGATCATGAAGCAACAGCAATGATGAAAGCACAGTTTATGTCCCTTTGGGATGGACTAATCACAGATCCTTCTTGCACAGTTATAATAATGGGTGCTACTAATAGACCGCAGGATTTAGATAGAGCTATTCTTAGACGTATGCCGGCTACTTTTCACATTGGTTTGCCGGTAAATCAAATTTATGTAAAAATCGACTGCTCTCGCTCGTATGCACGTTTCACATGTTCGTGTGTAGAAATATTTCCGTTAACATTCTACGTGATACGAAATGCCCGGTATTTATACATGTATGTGTGTATATATACATATGTATGTATGTATGTATGTGTATATTTCAGAATGAACAACAACGAATGCAAGTGTTGAAACTGATATTAGATCGTGAGCCAATAGCTGAAAATGTGGATGTAGGAAAACTGGCAAAAATGACCGAAGGTTTTTCTGGATCGGATTTACAAGAACTTTGTAGAAATGCATCTATTTATCGTGTTCGAGATTATTTACGGTCCCACGCACAGTTAATACTTGTTTTTAATCATCGGTCTTTTAATCATCAAATTTCTTACACAAACTTACAATCGATATTTTGTTTCAGAGATTCGGTTGGAAGTACCGATGCATGCGGTGAGGAATATCACGACGCTGTGCGTCCTATAACAATGGAAGATCTTCTTACATCGTGCAGAAAAATAAAAACATCTAAAATACATACGGGTACTTTTAGTGCGGTCAAATCTGATTTAGATTAAGCAAAAAATAATATCTATGTCAATTTAATTTGAAATTTTATTTTCCAAAAGAAAAAAGAAAAAATTTAGAAAAATATAATTTTATAATAGTATTTCTTATTTCCATGTATTTCAAATGTTTTGTGTTTATATGATAGAAAAATTTATTATTGAAAGTGTACGTTCTTTAAATATGTACACGGCGCACCAGAAAAAAGGACATACATATACGGATGTATGTGTGTACAATATGAAACTTGTATCCATGAAACAAGGAAAAATTTGATTACGATTAAAAACAAAGCAAATCTTCCAGTACTTAAATGTTGTCGTTGCAATTTATCGCGTCGAGGTTTTTACTATTTAACGGATTCAAATTTACTCTACCGGAAGTTCTTCAACACATGCGCAATTTTTTCGAGAGTCACTTCTGTGTGCATGATATGTCTGTGCGTGAGTGTGTTTATGTTTGTATATGTGATTCGGAGTAATATCGTACGAAATAATCAAATACATCTTAGTTATTATTATGTAAATTAATCCGTACTATTTTTAAATTTGCAAGTATAAACTTTTGTATCTATCATTGTACAGATAACAGTTCGTGATAGTCGGTCAGAAACAAGCAGATGTTCCAAATGTTGTTATTCTTCGCAATTAGTACGAAGAAATTAACACTTACACAATAAAATGAAACGATTTTTATTTCTAGTATATACAATTAATTTAAACTCGACGGGGTTAAGAGATCAATTGTATTGTGCCATATAGAAAATTAACATTAATTCCTCGAAAGTTAACTTGCGTGAAAATGGACGATATAATAAAGCTAGTAATGTGTAAATGTTTAGAATACAAAAAAAAAAAAAAAAAAAAAGAACTACAGATTCGCTTGTGAAATAGGTTGTTCGATTACGATCGTTACCTTTACTCAGGATTTACGGTATGAGATTGAAAAGAAAACACACACATATCTATTACGAGTTATTACCCTGCGCATATTATAGTTTATACATTCAAATGCACAAAGGGCGAGCAGATTATTAGTTTAATAACGTTGAATGTAAAGAATGAATATTTAAAACGATACTGGTTAGTTTTTCGGAGAGAAAAAAATGCAATTGTTGGTTGGTAAAGAAACATTAATAAAGTTCGATTTTGAGTTTAAGGAAGTTGCATCAATTCAAGCATAAAAGAAACTCGTTCAAAGGGGATCTTTGCGAAATTCGGAGTAAATATGTAATAAAAAAGAAAAGCGAAAAAATATGAGAAAGAGAAAAAAAAAAAAGAGAGGACGCATGCGCAGAAAAAAAGGATACTAACAGAACGTCCCAGTGAAGAACGAACGAACAGCAGCGAAAGTTTGCTGGAATAAAAGTTGCGAGGAGAAGGAAGCCTCTGCGAGCCTTTATCCTTTCCCTCCTCCTTCTTTCGATCGGTGAGATAGAGCCGTGAAATCGTTAACACGTGAAGAAAAGAGGGAATATTTTGCCGAGGGTAAAGGTAAATGCAGTTACCAACAGTGAGAACGAGAAGCACAATCAGGCGCGATACAAACGCGTCATTGTAAATGGCGCTCCTAGTGACAAAGGTGATTGCGGGAGACTTTCGATTTCATATCAGATGTAAACTGTGTTTGAAATGGATGTTATAAAGAATAGTTCCATTGGCTGATCAAGCTTAACTCCCATTCCCTTTGGTATCTTAATCGGCGGTACTTGGTTAACGTATTGACGAAGAAATGAAAACAGGCGGGAAAAGAAGAACGGTGGTGCCGACGATCGGATCCCGGTACAATCGTCCGTAAAATCCTGTGTAGCATCGTGATGGTTCGTTCGCAGAGCGGACGACCGTTCTGCAACAACGGCGGTGCATGATCTTATGCGTTAGTGGGTGAGTGGCCGTGTCGCGTGTGCGTGTAATATTCATGTTCGCAAAGTGAGGATGCAACATAGAGATTGTTGTTGTTCTCCTCCTCACAAGCGTATCGATGAATATGTGCGTTGAACGCATTTGTATAAGTCCTATATATCCGAAAACCACTGTACCTTGGTGATATAGAATGCGGATTGAATCGAGTTACTACTTTGACACGATGACACCAACAAAACGTGATCCCCTTCTGTGAATGAAACGTTCTAAACGAGTTTATACATTTCTAACGAGTGATTAAAGAAAAGCTGTCGATCGTAAAGAAATTAGAGGAACGAATTGAATAGATCTGTTGAGAAAGTTCTCTCGGTGTTAACATTATTTCTTAGAAATTCACCGTAACTGGGAGTGCCGCTAGATCACAGTTGAACATGCTCGGGAAGGACTCGAGTGAATTTTACGTTATACGCGTGAAAAGATTGCTTTTTTACTTTTCAAATGCAGTATGGTATCTGGAAGGATCTGTTTGAAATCGATCAAAGCAAGTCTTTCGCAGACGACATGTGAACTCTGAATTAAATTAAGGAGAGTACGAACAATGTTTCGGTGAAACTGGCATGAAAATGTACCGCGGTGTTAAGTGGCCTCTGTGATGTACTGCGAACGGTGCTTAACCTAACTTTTTCGTCGACGCTTCTACACGGCGTTTCCTTGCGTGTAACGTTCTCTTTCGATAACGAACTTGTAACTAAGTGATCGTAAATCGCGAATGTTCGTCGTTACTTTTTTCTTTTATTTAATTCTTCCCCCTTCCCCCCCATCCGCGCCCCTTTATGTATCAAGTGCGATTCTTCCTTGCCGCTTTCTTATGCGTTTTTAATTTATCGTAAAACATGAGACTGTGATCGTTACTTTGTAAAAGATTGAAAATGCTTTTTATCAACTGTACTTTTGATTTTGTCGTGGAACGATATAAAGATTAAGTTCACAGTATTTATGCGAGTATGTTTTTAACGGTTCTACGTTTACCGTTTATGTTCAAATCGAAATATAGGTTTATTTTCATTTTTTTTTTCGTTCTCCTTGGACGTGATTTTCCTACCACTTGCCAGTGCTTGTATAACGTATTTCTTCTTAATATTCGTTCTAAACACACGAGTTAATATATAGATGTACATTTGTATCTATCGCAATTGGTGATCAGTCACGAGATTTTCGTTATTTTTCTTTAGCAGTGGTGATGGGTAATCTTGTCATTTTGTTACCAACGTTTTTCGCGTGCAAAACTAGTTTTGAATAATGTGGTAAATGTGTTTTCGTTGCCACATACTTGTGAAGTTTCCTAGGAGGCATACGACTGTTGGTCATTGAACTGCTGTTGTATCGATCACTGGTACAGTGTTCATTAGTGTATTGTGTTACGTGGTGTGCTCAGAATTTACAGAGTTTCATTTTTGTGTAAATTACAAAGGTTGTCGTTACACGAAACTGGTGGTGGTGGTGGTGGTGGTGGTCATGACGACGTTATTATGGAATAATAACTACGTGGCAAGCAATTGCAAAGGAAGATAGAAACTGGACGAGATGGATGATAGGAAGGACACATGTTCTGGGAATTAATGGGTATATGCTTTTCCTGCAGGAGACCTACAGGCAGCAGGCTGAATAATAAAATATCAGAGCATATTTCGGCATCAGTAACACCCCTCCATGTTTGTCTGGAGGAACAAAGAGGACCAGAATTGGGCTCTTGCGGAGCCTTGGCTTGTAAGCCACAGGTATATCTTATTACTTGAAATTGGGTAAAGGTACAGAAAGATTGGCATAACGTATAGCTAGGTAATTTTCCGAGCAGGCAAAAAAGTTGTTTAAGAAGCAGAAAAGGGAAGGTAGGTGCGGCGAAGAAGTGGAGATTGAAATTATCGGAGTCGAAGGAGGAGATTTGAAACTCAGTCAGCCGAGTATGGCCAACACGATCAATATGAAGATGACCAACCGTATAAAAGGGATCGTGAGCAAAAGTCGTAAACGTTTCACGGAAGATGGTTTTGACCTTGATCTCACATGTATCCTTTTACAATTGTCACCGATGCCGGTAGAACGTTTCGGTAGACGTTACGACGACGTTTATTACATTGGACCGTTGTTATCTTCTTTAACGATAGATATATGAATTACACACAGATATAAGAGATAATTTAATAGCAATGGGTTTTCCAGCTGAAAAATTAGAAGGCGTATATAGGAATCATATAGACGACGTTGTTAAACTGTTGGAATCTAGACACAAAGATCATTATAATCTATCTATCTATCTATCTATCTATCTATCTATCTATCTATCTATCTATCTATCTATCTATCTATCTATCTATCTATCTATCTATCTATCTATCTATCTATCTATCTATCTATCTATCTATCTATCTATCTATCTATCTATCTATCTATCTATCTATCTATCTATCTATCTATCTATCTATCTATCTATCTATCTATCTATCTATCTATCTATCTATCTATCTATCTATCTATCTATCTATCTATCTATCTATCTATCTATCTATCTATCTATCTATCTATCTATCTATCTATCTATCTATCTATCTATCTATCTATCTATCTATCTATCTATCTATCTATCTATCTATCTATCTATCTATCTATCTATCTATCTATCTATCTATCTATCTATCTATCTATCTATCTATCTATCTATCTATCTATCTATCTATCTATCTATCTATCTATCTATCTATCTATCTATCTATCTATCTATCTATCTATCTATCTATCTATCTATCTATCTATCTATCTATCTATCTATCTATCTATCTATCTATCTATCTATCTATCTATCTATCTATCTATCTATCTATCTATCTATCTATCTATCTATCTATCTATCTATCTATCTATCTATCTATCTATCTATCTATCTATCTATCTATCTATCTATCTATCTATCTATCTATCTATCTATCTATCTATCTATCTATCTATCTATCTATCTATCTATCTATCTATCTATCTATCTATCTATCTATCTATCTATCTATCTATCTATCTATCTATCTATCTATCTATCTATCTATCTATCTATCTATCTATCTATCTATCTATCTATCTATCTATCTATCTATCTATCTATCTATCTATCTATCTATCTATCTATCTATCTATCTATCTATCTATCTATCTATCTATCTATCTATCTATCTATCTATCTATCTATCTATCTATCTATCTATCTATCTATCTATCTATCTATCTATCTATCTATCTATCTATCTATCTATCTATCTATCTATCTATCTATCTATCTATCTATCTATCTATCTATCTATCTATCTATCTATCTATCTATCTATCTATCTATCTATCTATCTATCTATCTATCTATCTATCTATCTATCTATCTATCTATCTATCTATCTATCTATCTATCTATCTATCTATCTATCTATCTATCTATCTATCTATCTATCTATCTATCTATCTATCTATCTATCTATCTATCTATCTATCTATCTATCTATCTATCTATCTATCTATCTATCTATCTATCTATCTATCTATCTATCTATCTATCTATCTATCTATCTATCTATCTATCTATCTATCTATCTATCTATCTATCTATCTATCTATCTATCTATCTATCTATCTATCTATCTATCTATCTATCTATCTATCTATCTATCTATCTATCTATCTATCTATCTATCTATCTATCTATCTATCTATCTATCTATCTATCTATCTATCTATCTATCTATCTATCTATCTATCTATCTATCTATCTATCTATCTATCTATCTATCTATCTATCTATCTATCTATCTATCTATCTATCTATCTATCTATCTATCTATCTATCTATCTATCTATCTATCTATCTATCTATCTATCTATCTATCTATCTATCTATCTATCTATCTATCTATCTATCTATCTATCTATCTATCTATCTATCTATCTATCTATCTATCTATCTATCTATCTATCTATCTATCTATCTATCTATCTATCTATCTATCTATCTATCTATCTATCTATCTATCTATCTATCTATCTATCTATCTATCTATCTATCTATCTATCTATCTATCTATCTATCTATCTATCTATCTATCTATCTATCTATCTATCTATCTATCTATCTATCTATCTATCTATCTATCTATCTATCTATCTATCTATCTATCTATCTATCTATCTATCTATCTATCTATCTATCTATCTATCTATCTATCTATCTATCTATCTATCTATCTATCTATCTATCTATCTATCTATCTATCTATCTATCTATCTATCTATCTATCTATCTATCTATCTATCTATCTATCTATCTATCTATCTATCTATCTATCTATCTATCTATCTATCTATCTATCTATCTATCTATCTATCTATCTATCTATCTATCTATCTATCTATCTATCTATCTATCTATCTATCTATCTATCTATCTATCTATCTATCTATCTATCTATCTATCTATCTATCTATCTATCTATCTATCTATCTATCTATCTATCTATCTATCTATCTATCTATCTATCTATCTATCTATCTATCTATCTATCTATCTATCTATCTATCTATCTATCTATCTATCTATCTATCTATCTATCTATCTATCTATCTATCTATCTATCTATCTATCTATCTATCTATCTATCTATCTATCTATCTATCTATCTATCTATCTATCTATCTATCTATCTATCTATCTATCTATCTATCTATCTATCTATCTATCTATCTATCTATCTATCTATCTATCTATCTATCTATCTATCTATCTATCTATCTATCTATCTATCTATCTATCTATCTATCTATCTATTATATTTTTCGTTAGACTTTTCAAGTACTTTATTTCGATGACTGTTAATTTTAACTGTTCGAAGCAGTTGGATGTATCCAATAAGAGAATTGTTAGTGTTGAAATGAAATGTGGTGTCTTCTGCGTTAATGCAAATGTATAATAACGTACTATGTACGAGACTAGTATTTGTTTTTAAAATTGTACGACAAAGCTAATATCTAGAAGATAATTGTGACCAATACGATAAGTACGGGGATAAGAAACGTGACAATTTGTATTTGTAACAATTTTACCGTTTGTGCTTGTATTCTTCGTGGCATTATGAAGAGAACGGACGACTTAAATATATCCCGATTGCCTTATATCCTGTGATGATCGTTAACACTTTGCAGGTAGCCAAGCTAATTCGTGTAGATTTTAGTGGAGGGTTGTTGTAGTCGAAGCTTGTAAGATAACGTTTACATGTACAGAAAATTTCATTCTTTCGATTTTCTAATAGAAATATGTTAAATGTTAACAGGCTGTGCAATTTTCTAAACTTTTATTCCTCGGTGTCAAAGCAAGTGTGACTTCTTTTCATATTGACATCGAGGTAAATTTTATTTCAAATAAGGTATGGTATTTTATCGAGTAAATTATCGCGTGTGAATTTTTATTTTGCAACTACGATGAAAAGGTTCTATCCGTGTACGGAAACTACCTATTCTCGAGTAACGTGTTACTTTAAGATAACTCTAGTTTCTTTTTCTCTTCTTCCTCCTCCGTGTTTTCTTCTTTTTTTCATTTTTTCTTCTTTTCCTCTTTTACATGTACATGTACAAGTTTCGTCACTGTTTTCCTCGTGTTTTCTGAATATTGTGGCAGATTTTCAATTAGATTTTCAACGTAGAAGAATAGTTTGCGAAACCGCATAAGGTTCAGTTTTAAAGAAGCGGTCTTAAAACTGATATTTTACGCGCGTTCTTACCGCGTTCTTGACAGTAGGAACAATAACGACGATAGTTGGGCGAAATTTGTACATTTACGTATATAGAGAAATGTCGCAATAAGTTTACGAGAGTTAAGAGACTTGCGAAACGGCATGAAAAATCTGGTGGTTTAAGTAGCAACAAACTATATCGATAAGTAAATTAGAGCTGAAGGTCGTTCGCGCTCCACCTGCGCACACTTTCGTTTCTGCTTATCACTTTCCTTTCACAACGAATTCCCGCGGATGGTACGTACGACTTTCGCACATTCGCACTATTCTCCTTTTCCGAATCGAAGAAAGACGCGACCAGAAATCAATCGATTTATCTCGGCAAAACTGACAAGTGTTTCTTTCGATGTAATCGTCGTTACTAATGTAATTTCATTATTTAAAGGACGGTCGGTGTTAAGACGTATTCGAAGCTGTTGATGTAGCGAATATTCCAACAATCGGGCAATTTTTAAACGACTCAGATGTTCCGACGATTTTCACTTTTTCCAAATTCTACTACCGCACTCGTCGACGGAATCTTTTACCTTCTCTACGTAGATTACTGCCGCGTAGATAGAATACTTGTATACGTTGTCGTCGTGTACGAGTATGCGAAAGTTCGAAGCACCTGGCAATCCTCCAAATTCAAAACACACATATTCAACATTCTATCTTGTCTCTTGTCTTTTGTCTTTCGTCTTTCGTCTTTCGGTGGATGCTTAGGAATACCATGTGAATATCAAAGCCCTGATACATTTTAATTTTACTCTGGTTTTTGTATCGTTGCATGTTGGTAGTTCATAATCGTAGATATCGGATGTTTGTGAATATTTGAAATTTGTGAAAGTGATACACAGCATCTTTATTACATATTGTGTAATGATTATTTTGTGATACTATTATACTTATGACTATTAATTATATCGTTGTTATATCTTTATTCGTATTCTTATTTCTATTACTATTATTTTTATTACCATTATTATTACCGTTGTTGCTGTTATCATCATCATCATCATCATCATCATCATCATCATCATCATCATCATCATCATCATCATCGTCATCATCATCATCATCATCATCATCATCATCATCATCATCATCATCATCATCATCATCATCATCATCATCATCATCATCATCATCATCATCATCATCATCATCATCATCATCATCATCATCATCATCATCATCATCATCATCATCATCATCATCATCATCATCATCATCATCATCATCATCATCATCATCATCATCATCATCATCATCATCATCATCATCATCATCATCATCATCATCATCATCATCATCATCATCATCATCATCATCAAACGAATATTTTAAGAACGATATTATACACGCATTACAGTTACAAAATAGTATATTTGTAGTATTTTCCACTTACGTCTTCCGATTCTCTGTAAAGCGTAAAGTTCAGTTTGAAAACTGTTGCTCTAGGACGATTTTGTTTAGTTAGTACTGACCTGGTCCCATACTCCACACTTTTTCTGACAAATAAATATCCACAATGGTTTGCAATGCTTTCTCCTTGTAGCATCCTACTTGCGGGAAGAGACTGTGGAGCGTTCGGCTCGTCGACTTGGCTCAAACCTTGTACGTATTCGAAGCACATTCTAGAATGTGTACGGCACAGCTTGACAGTTTACCTTAGAATGTGCTTTCGCTGAATACAAAATTTGAGCTTGATAGATCTCGGCGTAACGGTAGAAACTGCTATCCTCGCACGGCTATTTTTCTCTTCCAATCTTTCTCATATGGTCCACTAGAGCCCCCTCCATCCCGGCCACGATTTAAAAAGGAATGCGCTGTACTTCCTTCTCTGTCGCATGCCCAAATGTAATGCCAAGTATCGTCTCGCGTAATCGCGCTCGATCCTTTTGTAAATCTGATACGGTGAGGGTACGAGAAGAAGAGAGAGAGGATACTTTTGGAATAGAGGAGGAATTGGAAAGAAAAGAAGATCGAAGACCTCACTTTGCCCTCCACCGCACCGTATTTAGATGTAGAATCATTCTAAGAACACATACACGATACTGACCGATTGATTATTCTGTCTCTGTGTGTCTGTTCACCCCTAGTGGACATGGACCAGCGTGTTGGACGATACCGCCTTCTCTCAGACGGAGGAATGATAGATGTTTTGTGAGTTCATCGCCATTCGTCCCTCGGCATTGCTGTTGTTCGCATATTGACGGGCGAACATTGCAAACTCGGATCGATCGACGCGTCCCTTTCACGATCTGCACTAGACCCGACGAATCAGAGAAACGGTCCTTCCAACGAACAGTACTAGGCCCCGCGACCAGAGAAACGTTTACACCTTCTTTTCAAATTCGTTTTAGCAAAAATGCCTTGTACCTTCTGTCTACGTATGTATGTTTTGATGCATTATCGATGCATTGTCGATGCAACATCTCTGGTTGTGCGAAAAAAAGCCGAGATCGTGTTGCGACTTGAAATTGAACGAGCTTGGAAATTGTTTTGATTTTAGTCATTCGGAGTCTGGTTTGTGAAAGAAGAAAGAGAAGTTCCAAGCTCGGCACGTTAATTCGAGTTTCGCGTCTTTGCTAATACGGAACGTTGGCTGGTGTTTGAACGAATACCCGCGTTGGATTGTAGGCTGACAAAGAAAGTGTGTTTATATAGATTACGGATCCAGATGGGAATAACGGTGTAAAAAAAAGAAAGAAAAGCAAGATTATTTTCGTAACGATGATAAATTGTAAGTGAATAAGGACAGTAAGAGAAGAACTGTAACGACGATAAGAAGAAGAGGAGAGAGGAGGAGGAGGAGGGAGGAGGAGGAGGAGGAGGAGGAGGAAGAATATCGAGAGGAACTACTAGTATATGTATAACGATATATCGACAACTAGGACGGTGGTGTTAACGTCTAGAATCTAGAAGAAGAATGGAATTTCGTCGCGTCGCTCTTCGTTCGACAACGCCGGTCTTTAGTATATTCATTTTCTCGCGTCTCCTCGCCGTAAACAGTTTCTCTCTGTTCACCAATGATTTATCAAACTTCTATTTTTCTACGACAATTGTCGTCGCGACGATCGGGAAGAAATATCATATATGTAGTTATTGAAAATCTGTCCGCGCCAACAGACGAAGGTTTTTACGAGAATTTTTGCAGTACTTGCACAGTGAGAGATAGAAGTTAGAAATAGCGTTGGGAATCGGAGCTGGAGGTATATTTGTGTCGCGGTTGAAAGATCGATAGTAATACGTTAGGATATTCGCGGGCGAACCAAGGATACGAAAGATACGAAAGAATTGGGAGAAGAAGGCAGGCAACAACAAGTATCGTTTCTGACGCCGTCCTTTCTTAACTCGTAGCACGATAAGAGAGGAAAGAGAAGAGTTCGTTATTGTTCGCTGGTGTAATTTCTCATTCGTATCTCGTCGCTCGTGGATGTAACGTACTATTAAGTAAGATTATGAAATTTCGGTAGAATTAGCGACGGGAGCGCGCATTCTCCACAGCGCTTTTCCCCACCGAATTCCGATTACGCGTATCGGAACGTATCTGAGTATTCCTACGTGTTCGGACTTTCTTTTTGCCATCGAAACGAGGTGTACCACTGGAAGAGAGAGAAAGGAGAAACGTGTGTCTGTGTGCGTGAAAGAGCGAGAGCGAGAGCGAGAGCGAATGTGACGATTACCTCGAACGGATTAGTAAATTTACCTTGCTCGGACTATTTTCGAATCGCACCGTTCAATTGATATCAACTAACTAACTAACTAACTAACTAACTAACTAACTATCGTTGCGATACCTCAGTTTTTTACGTGTTAAAGAAGGAACGAAGAAGGTAAAGTTACTAAATACGTTTCTACCCACCAATAATTATTATTACATACCTATGTACGATATTGTTATTTCGCGTGAACGTACGCGCTTCTCGGACATATTTTTTCTCGTACGAAGCTCATGAACACGGTTTTATAAGTGACACACCTCTTAAAATTAACTTTTATATGATTCATGCGGAATGTTCAAAATATAAATAAGATGCATTATTTTCTCTGTGATATTGTATACGAATATAACTCTCTCTCTCTCTCTCTCTCTCTCTCTCTCTCTCTCTCTCTCTCTC
>NW_017100239.1:353792-364611 GCF_001263275.1 Habropoda laboriosa
CCGAAACTCTTTCTTCTCGTTTTTCTTTCCGTTCCTCTTCCCTTCGAAAAGTTGGCGAGCATCGGAGGACGCAAGTAAATATCTTATTTATATTCTATTATTCTCTTTGTTTCTTCGCTTCTTCACCTACTTATATCTTCTTTTGTTCTTCCTTTTCGCTATTTTGCAGGACGACGTAGGTGCCTGTTGTTTTAACGATGATTTTTGTTTGTTCCTATGAAACACGCTAGGAACCCCCATGAGTACAGTAGGAAACGAAGAAAACCGACATCGTAGCCAATCGCAGTCGCAGCAGTTTAAATTCATTATTACAGGTACGCATCTGTTGGATTTACGTAAAGATATCAGTATGTATATCGTAGATTGGCGATAGTCGGTATCGTACGCGAATCACACACCCTCATTATTTACGCTGACTCTGCTTACAGGGGAGTCGACGTATTTGTGACTTTCGAACTATAGACTGATCTCCAACGTAGGCCGATCTCTCAGAAACTGTCCATCCGACTGCAACTCGTCGTTCGATCGATCGAGGCCACACAGCTACGCACGCATATCCGTATTCTTCTTAACTGCTGGGTAGAATTTAACGCTTTCTCCGTTTCTTTCTCTTCCTCCTTCCTCTTTTCAAATCGTTCGTAAGTTCTTTCTCCTCGTTTGCACGGTATTTGAAAAGGAAGAAAAAAAGAGAAGAAGAACTTAGAAAAAGGAAGCGCGGGAAGGGACGCGACTTTTAACGATTTACGTTTTCGACGATCGATGTGTGCGTGCGTATGCACATATCGCTGACCGGTTTTATTCTTTTCGATAGGATATTTTCCTGATTTTTATACCGATATTCTTTTATTCGCATCGACGAACGTTCACGTTAAGCTTGCTTCATTTTTAGAGCGATTAACGACGCGATTGCCGTGTACGCGGTCTCTCGAACATTCTTTTTATACTACATTAGCATAGTTAGCTTAGTTTTATACTTGGATTCAGCGACGAGTACCACAGATATACGTTATTATCGTTCAACGAATGCCTCGCGGGGGAATAGTTGGAGGAACGAGAGCGAATCATTCGTCGAACATACTCGTATTTTTTATACTACCGGAAGCTTTACTGGGGCCAAGAAATTTGTTCGTAAGTTCCCGCGGATAGTATCGTCGGATAGAAGTTGTAAATGTAGTTAATTATCGTAAGATCTATTTATAGGAATTTAACGTTCGCAACACACAAAGTACAAAGTAACACGACCGGATCTCAAACGTTTCGAAATAATTACGTTCTCGTTTTTTAAGAATGCGTATACTTAAGATGTTTTATACGATTGTTGTTAAACGATTAGTCGAAAATGTTAAGAACGTTGTAACGGCAAGATGCGCGCCGTTCTCCCTATCTCTCTCTTCAACGCCGGTACGGACCGGCTTCGCCGCGAAATGGACGTGTGAAAATTGCATCCATATTCTCGATCATCTTCGATTCGACTGAATTTTATTTCTGTACGTTGATTCGCGTTACAAAATATTCCAGACGCGATGCGAACGCACACGGTAACAGTGTACACACCGTCTGTTGTTGTTCACGTGGCTCAGGTATTTTTCCCGTAGCAGTGGCGCGCGCGCGCGCGCGTGAACGTTGCGTTACACAAAGTTGAAGATCATTGGAATATTGGGTAGCGCGGTACTTTCGAAAGCAACTATATTACAATATGTAAAGCAAAATATCGTACAATACAAAGGTAGAAACAAGTTCTCTCCGTATGATGGAGAATTGCGGGGAGAGAAATAATATTTTTTTATCGGTTTGGTACACCACTCTCTGTGCGAGTGCGAGTGTGTTTGTTTGTTTGTTTGTTTGTTTGTTTGTGTGTGTGTCGTGGAAACGGTATCGGAGGAAAGAGGGCGTCGTGTTGTATCGAGGCGCAGCAGCGTTTTACCTTCCTCTACCTCGTCCTCGATTGAAACCGCCTCTGCCTCGACCGGTCACTTTCCCCTTCGGTGGCGGAGACTTTGGCCTGAGCGCTTCGATTCGTTCGGTGCAGCCGGTGGTAATCTGACCGTTGGCGAAATAGCTGGTGTAGAGGTCGGCGTTGAAATTGGTGTTGGTCAACTCTGGACCGACGGTGAGCCATCCTGGTCGAATGGTGCTGTCCCGACCGAATAAGTGCAGCCTGAGAACAGAACGGGGAAGGATGAGCGGTACCGGGCTTCGTTTCCGAGACCAGAGCGAGCGATCGTCTGGCTGTCCGTGTTCTCTCACCTTCGCCTGCCTAAGCAGAAGTGCTCGATTATGTGGAAGATCTCGACAGGCTTCTCGATCGAACCGTACTCGGGCTCCTCCGATATGATCAAATCGATATCGACGTTCGCGTGAATGAAGTCTCCGTCCGTGGACCGTCTAACGGTCCCCTTGATGCCCATCAGGCAATGCTCTTTCGTTCTCTGGAGGACAGCTTTGCTGTCTAGATTTTTACTGTGGCCCGGATTATTGATGTTGGTGCGAATCCAGCATATGTCTTCGCATCGTCTGAAACCCCATTTGCGAAGACAAAAACGTCCCATATCTAATCCGTCGCTACTACCGCACCAGAGAAATACGAAGCTTCGATTGGCCGCCACTTCGCCGATATCTAATTCCATTATCTACGAAGTTGTTTTTAATACGAATAGGCCGCGCGCTCTCTTTCCATCTCTCTCCCCCTCCTTTAATCCCTACTCACCTGATCCCAATTCCAAAGTTGGACGTTTGTCGCACCGCAGGTGCGTTGATACTCCTCCAACGGGGGTTCGATCAGGATCACGTCGAACTTGCAGTTCAGCTCTTTCAAATTGTACGCGAGCAAGTTTGTTTTCAAATACATGGGAGGCGTTGCAGTTTCCGCGATTAAATCGTCCTTCAGCTTGATCAGCTCCCGTAATTTCGGGTACTCCTCGAACCTGTCCGCCAGGCCTACGTCCCTGATAAAATTCTGCGGTCGCTGACCCGTGTCGATGAAATGCTGGCAGTAATCGTTGTGCGGATTCGACGATTGCGTCCCCTTTGGAAACCATCGACATACGCGTTTAGCATGGAAACGAACCGCCGAGCAACAGGAATCTACATACCTTTAGGAACGTCGAGGAATCTTTGTAAACGATCTCGTCGGTCAGAGCTGTTTCACTTTTCGAGTCTTTCACTCCGTTCTCGGACCTTTCCCCTACAGATTTCATCTTTTTCTTTTGCGCATC
This sequence comes from Habropoda laboriosa, assembly GCF_001263275.1. Classification (NCBI taxonomy): domain Eukaryota; kingdom Metazoa; phylum Arthropoda; class Insecta; order Hymenoptera; family Apidae; genus Habropoda; species Habropoda laboriosa. Next base: position 357,008 of record NW_017100239.1, read on the forward strand.
GTCGATATCCGTCCCGAGAATCTGCCGCAACTCGTCTACGCTCGAAACACCTAGCTGCGTGGAGAAAATACGACTTTTCACCTCTCCTAAACTACTACGCAGAAACCTAACCTCGAGGGAAGAACTTTCGTACGATCGAGAAGCGTTTTACCTTCCTCTACCTCGTCCTCGATTGAAACCGCCTCTGCCTCGACCGGTCACTTTCCCCTTCGGTGGCGGAGACTTTGGCCTGAGCGCTTCGATTCGTTCGGTGCAGCCGGTGGTAATCTGACCGTTGGCGAAATAGCTGGTGTAGAGGTCGGCGTTGAAATTGGTGTTGGTCAACTCTGGACCGACGGTGAGCCATCCTGGTCGAATGGTGCTGTCCCGACCGAATAAGTGCAGCCTGAGAACAGAACGGGGAAGGATGAGCGGTACCGGGCTTCGTTTCCGAGACCAGAGCGAGCGATCGTCTGGCTGTCCGTGTTCTCTCACCTTCGCCTGCCTAAGCAGAAGTGCTCGATTATGTGGAAGATCTCGACAGGCTTCTCGATCGAACCGTACTCGGGCTCCTCCGATATGATCAAATCGATATCGACGTTCGCGTGAATGAAGTCTCCGTCCGTGGACCGTCTAACGGTCCCCTTGATGCCCATCAGGCAATGCTCTTTCGTTCTCTGGAGGACAGCTTTGCTGTCTAGATTTTTACTGTGGCCCGGATTATTGATGTTGGTGCGAATCCAGCATATGTCTTCGCATCGTCTGAAACCCCATTTGCGAAGACAAAAACGTCCCATATCTAATCCGTCGCTACTACCGCACCAGAGAAATACGAAGCTTCGATTGGCCGCCACTTCGCCGATATCTAATTCCATTATCTACGAAGTTGTTTTTAATACGAATAGGCCGCGCGCTCTCTTTCCATCTCTCTCCCCCTCCTTTAATCCCTACTCACCTGATCCCAATTCCAAAGTTGGACGTTTGTCGCACCGCAGGTGCGTTGATACTCCTCCAACGGGGGTTCGATCAGGATCACGTCGAACTTGCAGTTCAGCTCTTTCAAATTGTACGCGAGCAAGTTTGTTTTCAAATACATGGGAGGCGTTGCAGTTTCCGCGATTAAATCGTCCTTCAGCTTGATCAGCTCCCGTAATTTCGGGTACTCCTCGAACCTGTCCGCCAGGCCTACGTCCCTGATAAAATTCTGCGGTCGCTGACCCGTGTCGATGAAATGCTGGCAGTAATCGTTGTGCGGATTCGACGATTGCGTCCCCTTTGGAAACCATCGACATACGCGTTTAGCATGGAAACGAACCGCCGAGCAACAGGAATCTACATACCTTTAGGAACGTCGAGGAATCTTTGTAAACGATCTCGTCGGTCAGAGCTGTTTCACTTTTCGAGTCTTTCACTCCGTTCTCGGACCTTTCCCCTACAGATTTCATCTTTTTCTTTTGCGCATCGTCGATATCCGTCCCGAGAATCTGCCGCAACTCGTCTACGCTCGAAACACCTAGCTGCGTGGAGAAAATACGACTTTTCACCTCTCCTAAACTACTACGCAGAAACCTAACCTCGAGGGAAGAACTTTCGTACGATCGAGAATTGTCCTCACCGTCTGGGCGAGCAATTTCTTGCGTTTCTGCGAACGTTCACGAAGCGTCTGAAGCATCTTTCGTTAATTTGGCCGGCAAAATTAATCGGAAATCCTTGGGAAGACGTATCGCGCGTTCACGTTGCTACTAGGTGTATTCGGTATACAACTGTAGCTCTCACTCGGTGCAACGCACGCGTTCATTTATCGACGCGTAGATTTTTCATCGTTTTTTACCGCAAAGATTCACCACGTTTTACAGACGGAAATTTTCAAATTGTTCGTTATCTGTAGGAATACATCGAATCACTAGCCGAAGCAAAAACAAAATAGGCACAGACCCGCCATCTTGTACGATCGAGAGTTACTTTTCAACAGGCGTACTACCGACATCTGGCGGATAGTAGCGCAACGAGCGAGACCGTTTCAAGTTCGAGGGAGATTTAAAATGGAAGACGGCGGGTCGTCGATCGAAAGTATCGAAGGAGGAAAAAAGTTGCGCCCGACTTTTTACTCTTGAAGAATGCTTGGAAAAGGATAGGAATCTGCGCCGTAGGAAAGGAACGGATTGCGAATGCGCCACTAATCGTAGAGATAAATGAAATAAAGAAGGCAAGAGCAATACGTGGGCAGGGTGGCGCGTAGGTGGTGACTGATACACGAAGGATACAGGGGCGACTGATCGATGGCGAATAGCACGGAGGTAAGCGTTTGGTTAACGAGGGGGGAGAGGATGGAATCGGCGTTGATCGTTAGGAGTCGGTGTTAATTGGCGGCGGCGGGGGGGGGGGGCCGGAAGTAGGTTAGGTGAGGAAAGCGATCGAGATCGAGATCGAGGCTGATCGGGGTTCGTAAATCGTAATCGTGGAGGAAAAGAGCGACGGTGAAATTGGGATGCATTGTTTTCGGCGAGGGGGCATTCGCGACACGGTATGAGTCACGTACGCGTGCTCTCGGTTGTTGGCGAAAACAATTTTTTGCTCGCGTTCTCGCTGGCAAAGGTGTTGGAGCGAGAGGAGAGCGGCGCCGACAAGGGGAAGGTAAAGGACAGAAGCGGTCTGGGATGTTCGAAAAACCGCGCGGGCTAGCACCGTTCCGATTGGTCGGTTCGTCGAGCCTCTTCCACGAAATCCGGCCCGAGTTCCGAGAAATCGGTCGCGGCGCTACGCTCACCGGGCATCCCTTTAGCTGTTTGCACGTTCGTTACAACCGTCCACAGTCGTCGGGCCTGGATGGTCGCGTAACCCGGAACACGGAAAACGAAGACGACCCGTTTCACAAGGTTCTTGAGGGGGTTAACGGGAATTAGGGGAGATCGATTATCCAACCGTTTACCTAAAGGCCTACAGCGTAGATGCGCCTCTACGTTCCCCGTGCCCTTTCTGTCCTTGACACGCTACCAAATCGCCTAAAGAAAGGGTTCTTTTCTCTCGTTCGCAGGGAAGAAGACCGTTGGTGAGGAGAGAGTAGCAGGATTCGGACAAGATGAGACCCGACGAGGTGATACAGAACGAGAGAAGGGCGACGGAGACGATGTCCGAGACGTCGGAGGGCACCGTGGCGACCAGCGTTTCCGGTAAATCTGGCTGCGAGAGTCGCGACGAGTTGTTCGAAATCGCGGCCGTGCTGGGCATAGTGAATCCGGACGATCTCTACCAAGAGAGGTTTCGCGTCGATCGCCGTAAATTGGAACAAATGCTTCTAGGTGAGTCTCCCGTATCTCTTTCTCGGGTATGAGTGTGTGATAGATGGGAATCGCGCGACTACGATTTAAACCGGTACACGTACGTACACTTGCCTGTTTCGTCTGTTTGTAAACGGAATTACAGGGACTGTCAAGCGGTGGATTTATTTTGATCGAGAGAAACAGCCATGTATTTACGCCCGAATCACGTAAATACCAGCGATAAGTTTATCCTCTCGGCTGGCTCGGTCGAATTTCGGAGTCGCCGTTAATTAAATATCGCGCTCGCGTGCGATCTATCCTCGAGGATGGAATGCTGGAAAAAGAGAAAGAAAAAAGGGACGAGAGTTCGTTGTACCCTAACCGTATATTTTTCTTTGTTTACAGGTGATAATGACGTACCCAAGCCAGCGGACACGTTTTTTCACAACGTAAGTTACGTCTCGTCCGCCTTGCTGCCGAGTTGATACCTATTCGACAATGAATCGCGTCCTCCGCTTCGTTCGTTCGCTCGCTCGCTAGCGATATCGCGACTTGTTCTTTTTCGGCAAAAATACTCGCCGGCATCGATAACCGGTCGCTCTTGTTTTCACGTTTCGATTCGTTCACCGTGAGATAATGCGATTGCGCAACGGACGAGTCGTCCGTCCTCGGGCCTGATCGCTCATCACGGAGAAGATTTTTCGAATCGCCATCTCTGACCTTGCGCTTACACGAAACTGAACGGTGCTATTTTTATCGTCGCTGGCTACTTTTCTTTCGATCGGGGAATCTACATGCTTACGCGCGTAAATACGCGGGTAGAAGGTTCGGCAAATGTTAGGAGGACGATAAGCGTGGCGCAGAAAGTGTGTACGAATGCAGCGCGTTTGGCGACGAGGTTCACCGAGAAGGCAACGTTCGTGCTTATCCTTATCGTTGATACGTTGCGTAAAAGGGGGCCTGGAAATACACCGCTCGATTATTTATAGACCGGCTTTACTCGACTCGCCGGTACGCACTGCCCCCGCAGCTTCGCCAATAATTCGCCAAACAACCCGTACCACGAGTAGAGTAGAGTATTCCAGCGGAATACTAGTTTTCTGCGGTGTATCGATAACACCGGGAGACACGATCGCGGGTCGGCCTGCTTTCCGATTCGACACGCGCTCGCCTACGACGCAGCCGCGTCACCGATTACTTTCTATACGCGACTCGGAGAACTGTCGGACGATCGGCCTCCTCTAAATACCACGTTACACGCGCTACGTAATTTTAGCGAGAGTCACTGGAGCTCGAGCTCGATTATTCGAGCTTTAACTGACCTTTACGATCCCCGGGGTCGTTTTCAGGTCTGATTTCGGTGGATAGTACCCGAGTAGGCAATTCGTTTTCGACGGTACCCGCGCGCGCGCCTTCCAGGTAGCTAACCCGCGCGCGCGTTCCACCGAACGACCGACCGTGAAACTTTCCGGCCGCGTTATTTCCACGTATTTGCCCGGTGGTGGTTCGCGCCTCGTTCCACCTGCCCGTTCGCGTTCGGTTTGCGACTGCGAGTTTGAAAACGGAGCGGAAGTTTGGCGCAGGTGAATCGCTCAGCCGAGAAACTAGCTGTTCCCGCGGCCGGCTCTTTAAATCGTCGCTAGAGAGAGAGATACGTCGCGGTGCATGGTCGTAGTCTAGCCGTCTCTCGGTATCCGGCCGGTCGTTTCTGAGCCGAGCCGCTGCCAGCAGCGTCGCCCTCGGTGGAGGGAGAGAACGCGGCCAGGCCAGGCCAGGCCAGGCCACGGAGGAACGGAGACGGCTAGAATGGTGACGGCGCGGCGGCGAGTGGGAGGCGGTTCACCGAGCCGTCCCGTTACATTATCTGCTGTTAGTCAGTCAGTCGTGCCAGCGATCCGGACGCGGTGGAAACGCCAGAGACGACGTGGCAGTTGGAAACGTTCGAACCGGTCACGGTGAAAGCTGCTCCGAGTTGCGTTCTTCCTCCTTGTCGCAGTTGGTTCGCGAGCACCGTGACAGTGAATCGAGTGTACGCGGTGACCGACTGGTGTGCGAAACAGTGTGCGCTCTCGGCTGTCGAGCCCGCGACCGTGTCTCGAAGAGTGAAAGGAAACGTTCGACCACTCTGCGGTGGATAGATTTCACGGAGAAAAAGCCCGAGAGAGAGATCGGTCGCCGGTCGCCGGTCGCCGGTCGCCGGTCGTCGATCGCGCGTGTCGGCTAGTCGCGATGAAGTGAACGGGCAACGAACGCGGTGAGACGTGTTCCGCGGCTCTCGATAGTCGCGCCAGTGAAAGTAGATTCCGTTCGCCACGTCCTCCGCCGAGTGATCGTACCGTGTCTCTTCCCCGAGCTTTCGACCGATCGAACGAACGGTGACCGTGAAACGAGACTCTTTCCTCCCTTCTCTTCTCTTCGTTACGCCTCGCCTCGCCTTGCCTCTCTCTTTCCGAGGCTGTTGTTGTTGCGGTTGTTCGACGAGTCGACCGTACCGATCGGGATATCGCACCCCCAGTCGACAACGATGACCGTGGTAATGTCGAATACGGTTCGAGCGCGCTAACCTAACCTAACCAGTTCGATGCTAATCCGTTCCTTCTGTTCCAGGTTATGGAGGAAACAAACACCTTCGTTACGTGGCCGTCCCGGCTCAAGATCGGAGCAAAGTCGAAGAAAGGTAAGCGCAGCGCGTGTAGTTGGGGCATGTACGTTCCTCGAGGCACGTTCCCAGTTGGTCGCGCGAAATCGGTATCCAGCTGGGGGGCACGATAAGAACTCTGCCAACACGCGAGCTCTTCGTCCGAGCAGATGAAGCGCGTTAGAAAGTATGCGTCGAGGAGAGTGGCGGCGCGCGGCTCGAGAGCCGGAAACGACGCGGGAACCAATCGACTTGTCGTAGGTGTAACCAGGTTCGACGACTCTGTCGACCTTGGGGGACGGATCGCGTGATCGTTTCCTGGTTCGGTTCCACTTCTTTCTCTGCATCTGCGTCGCTACCTACGTCTGTTTATCGTTTATCGACCGAACCTCGTTCTATATACACGCGGCGCGATTACGTCAGCGGTAGGTTGCGCTGCCTTGCCGTGGCTCGCCAGCTGACGTTGGGTATCGCGCATTTTCTTACGTCTATTTGCGGCTGATGTACGCAAATTCTTCTCTCGCGCCGCACGCTCCTCCCTAGGCGTACGTGCGGTGAACGAACGCTCTCCGGTGTGTAGAGTCGCCGCCGCCGCCGCGCCTCTCGTTCCCGAACGCAGGCAGGCAGGCCCGATAATTAGAGCGCACCCATTAATCGAAAGTGATTATGAAACGACTCGCGTGCCTGCTCTGGCGCAGTAGCGCGTGTCGGTGAACGCGAGCTTAAAACGCGACCGGCTTTGCTCGTAGAAACGAGCAACGTCCGGTCTCTCTAACGTAGTCGCGAGCACGAAATTCGTGAAACGGAAAGGTTCGCTCGTGGAAACTTTTCGGTGATTCATCCCTCCCTCGTGACCTGAACAGCTGTTTGCGGCAACTCCTCTGCCCTCCTGTCCCGACCAACCACACAGATTGCGCTCGGCAAGCCACGTAATCCGGTGTAAATATAAAAACACCTCTCTTACCGATTCTTTCACCTTCCTTCCAACCAATTGTTAATAAACGATTTAACAAGATCCACGGGACGGTTCGTCCTAGTTTGAGCGCGAGGCCAGCCGTGTCGGTATCGGTATTCGTATCTCTCCTCTCCAAGAACGTCAAGCTATGCGGCGGCTTTGTATTCGCGGAAAGCGTCGCGCATCGACGTCGCATTTTTGCTGGAAGAGTTTGAAATTCGAACGTTGCGAAAGTTGGTTCGCGATACGCGAGACTTTATCGTTGCTTGCATAGGCTGCTCGTTCAGATAACTCGATTTCGTTTCGAAACAGCGTTCTCCTTGGTCGAAGCGGAAAAATCGCGATTCGTCGAGGGCTGAAAAGGACGAACAACGGGATTTATCGGGTGTTGCGCAATACGCGGAAGAATTACAGAGGTGAAAATGGTCCGCGGTTACTCCTATCTCGCCGGTTCGTCGCGTATTTCACTCGAGAACGGATAAAGCGTCGTTCGATCGCGATCGAACGGTCGCGCGTTATCTCGGCCGAGTGGGGCTAGGAGAGCGCGCGACGGAGATTCGCGAAGGTCGTTCGCGCGCGCGATCTTTCGCGTCATCTATTTCTGGGTCACGCTGCTTCGATTCGGCCCGAGTTTTCTTCTCTTAGCAACCGGCTTCTTTCCTTTTCCTCTCCCTATCCTCGCTATTTTTACGCGCTGGACTCGTCGCACCGCGTCTCCCTCTGCGTCGCGGTTCCGGAGAATCGATCGGCGATCGCGAGAACAACCGAACGG
>NW_017100239.1:364801-371402 GCF_001263275.1 Habropoda laboriosa
AAAGAGAGAGAGAGAGAGAGAGACGCGAACGCGCCACCAGTTCGATTACGAAATACAGTGTTCCTTACTTTCCACGGTTCTCTCGCCGCTTCCTGGTTTTTCGCACAGCCTGTGCGTGCGGTAGAATAGAACCGGTCGATAAAGTTTCCGCTCGCGTTCCCCACTTTTCTCTTGGACGCGTTTCTCCTCGGCTCGATACTTGGATCGATTCACCGCCGAATGACTGCGAGCACGACGCCGCGTCATCGTCCTCGTCCCCGTCCTCGTCCTCGTCCTCGTCCTCGTCCTCGAGTTTCCTACTGCAATCGCGCAGACTGCCTTCCACGCTCGTGTCCCGTCGCTCCAAAAGATTATCGCCTTCTTGCATAATTCCCGATCGACGTTTATTTTACAGATCCGCATATAAAGGTCGCAGGTCGACCCGATGACGTGCGAGCTGCGAAGGAGAAGATAATGGAAATTTTGGACACGAGGGTAAGCATCTTCGCTCGGCGAAGGATTCGCGACTTTCACCGAAACGTTACGCGATCCGTGTTCGAACTTGGTACAAATATTACTCCGGCTGTTATCGCAGATAATCAATCCGTCGAGCGGACGATAAAAGGTTGTCGCGTACCGGGAGGAGACCTTCGCAACAACGCCGCGATATTCTTTCCTCCGAATCGTTGGCTTGCCAGAGGTCGACGCACCCTCCGTGGAGCGTATTCCAACGGAACCGTCCACTACTCTGCTTGCTAGCCATTCCTCGATTCAGGATCGCTCAACTATCGCGCGCGATTCCTCCTTTTCCTTTTAATCGTCGCGAGACAAGTCGTCGGACGAGGTGGAGGGGGCCGTGTCTAACGACACCGCGCTAAGGAAGAAGGCAATCTATTTATAAGCGGACGTGGTCGTCTCGCGAATTCCCGGCCGAGAAAGCGACGGACGTCCTGCGCGGCGGCCACTTTGGATTTCCTCGCCGCCGCTACTCGCGAACCGTTATCTCGAACGCGACCGCCCGCGCGCCCATGCAAGCCTACTCCTTTCAATCGCGTTTCGATCAACGAAACCAAGAGTGAACGGAATTTCCCGGCTCCGTCCTGCTTCCTGCCCACCTAATCTCGCGGCCTTTACGTAACGCTGCTGGACTCGAGATCGTCTGCATACTCGAGCCGAATAGCCGTTGCATACGTAAACCTCGAGTGCAAAAGTCAATGTGCCGCGCGGAAAGTCTAACGGTTCTCTAACGTCGCGAGGACCTTGCGTACTTTTCCACTGATCGTGTAACGCCGAGCTCGACGCCTCTTTATCGAAATTTATCTTTCCCGACGCGCTCCTCTCCTCTCTCCTCGCCCCGACTGTGCCCGCGCCGCGCCGCGCCGGTGTGATATACGCGGCGATCTATCTGCAAAGGAAATGCGTCCACTTTGAACCCGTTTCAGCAAAGCAACCGTGTCACCATGAAGCTGGACGTTAGTTACACCGATCATTCGCATATCATCGGAAAGGGCGGACTAACGATTAAACGGGTGATGGAGGAAACTGGATGTCACATCCACTTCCCGGACAGCAATCGGAGCAACCATCAAGAAAAGAGCAATCAAGTGTCCATCGCGGGCGAGATGGAGGGCGTCGAACGAGCCCGTGCTCGCGTCAGGGTGAGCATTCTTCCTTCCATTTCCTTCGCAGCTCGCCTCTTACGCATATCAATCTCCTCGGTTCCTTTACCTTCTTGCAGAATCTTACGCCTCTCATATTTTCGTTCGAGTTACCGATAATGGGCTCGTCGCAGACCGTGCCGGATTCCACGTCGCCGTACGTGATCAAAATCCAGGAGAAGTACAACGTTCAAGTGATGTTTCGCACCAGGCCGAAATTACACGCCACCTTGGTCGTGGTGAAGGGTTGCGAATGGGAGGTGTCTCAGGTGAAGGAGGCGACCGTGCTTCTCATTCATTACATGTGCCAAAACTTAGCTGTAAGTCTCTACGCTCTGTTCGAATCGATTAGACTACATACGTAGACACGGTCCAACCCGAACTTTCCCTCTTGCGCGCAGAGTCAGATACAAGTACAAATGTCGATGGAGATCTCGCCGCAGCATCACAGCATCGTGCTAGGGAAGCAGAGCGGTAACTTGAAGATGATCATGCAACGCACAGGCACGCAGATAATGTTTCCAGACGCCGGGGACCCGAACATTCCCAGTTTGAAAAGGAGCAACGTTACCATCACAGGTGGCATCCACAACGTTTACTTGGCCCGGCAACAGTTAGTGGTAGGTCGTGTTTCTTCCGTCGCTCTCGAGATCTACGACGTCGTACGTGTTGTAAAAGCAAGAGAAACTCTCCCTTTCCTTCAGGGCTCTCTACCTTTGGTCTTGATGTTCGACCTTCCGGAGGAGGCGATGTCCTCCGTCGACACGGAGAACATTTCCCAGTTGATGCAATCGTTGGACGTGTTCATAAACGTGAGGCACAAACCGAAACAGAGCACGCTTTCCGTCATCATCAAGGGAATCGAACGGAACGCCAGCAACATTTACGAAGCGAGGAAACAGCTTCTGGGCCTGGACGAACCTAGAGTGCACGCCGAGATACCGGCCACTTATCATATTCCGAACATCGGGAATATCTTTCAAGGAGGCAACTCGGGCAACTGTTTGAGTAAGTCTTAACGGAAAACTGGAACGAGAGCGAATTAAACGATCGATACGTCTTCCGACACACAGGTCCGAACAGTCTGGTCAGCAATCTGTCGGAGAACTTGTCGAATATGCTGGCGGTGAATACGCAGAATCCTCCGTACTGCGTGTCGCCCATGGCTCACTCGCCAAATCCGATGGGCTTGTCACCTCATTGGGGATTACCACCACCGATACCGTCCATGTTTTCGCCGCTACCACCGCTTCATCACCCCTACCCCTATCCCCACCTTAATCATCTGCTCACGACTCAGCACGTAATGCACAACAACAACGGGATGCCTCATCATTCTCACGGATTGCACAACCATGCTTTTACCGGACAACTTCATTCGGACGTACATGCTGCCGGGTTTCACAGTATTCACGGGCTGAACGGCAGTTCGTTGGCGGACAGCAAAGAAGGCAGCGGTAAGCTTTCGACTATCCTCGCTGTATCGTAAAGCGTCTATTCTCATTCTTATATTTATCGCAGCCTACTCGTCGTTGAGCAGCGTTTCCAGTTCTCTATCTAGTCCGGCTATCAGTCCACGTAACATATCTCCGGTCAATCCTACCGAGGCCAGCCCTAACTTAGGTGAGTACCTCTCTTCGTCTACTTGCCTCGACGATCGTCGAGCAGAGGCGTCTGAATGTTCTCTCGTACGACAGATCTATCCAGCATGCTGTCCGATCTTTCGGTGTCGGATCGTCGAGCACCTGGTTGCGAAAAGAAGTCCCTCGAGATGGCTGTGCAACAGAATTTCGCGCCCTTCGATTACGAGCAGAAGAAAATATTGGCGGCGAAGGCGATTCAAACGAAACCGAATTCCAGCGATTACCGCGTGCCAACTTCCGCATGGTCTGGCTACGGACTCAGTCAATCCATTCCTCCGATAACTACTTCCGATTTGACCAAGGTATACTTGCATTCACCGACTAATCGACTAACGCGCCAGACTCGAGGATAATCGTTTTACCGAAATGCAGGAGTTGACCACCTCGCATCCGTCTGATTTGTGGAAGGAACCAACGACGCCTGTGTTCAACAGAGAAATAGACTTTGGAATCGGGTCCGGGAAAGATCGCGTCGGACAGATCGGCATAAGTTCCAATTACATGGAACACACGCCTACCTCGCACTTGAAAAAAATCACGTCTCATCGGTACGACGACTTGACCAGCATGTTGACCAGCGTTGGACTGGAAAAATATATTCGTGAGTAGAAGACTTACAAGTTCCTTTGCATCGCTTGCATCGCTTTACACGCTCAGCTTCTGTTCTCTGTTCTCTGTTCTCTGTTTGTCAGGCCTGTTCACGTCTCACGAGGTGGACATGGCTACGTTTCCCTCCTTGACGGAGAAAGATCTCTGCGAAATTGGGATAAACGCTTGGGGTGCGAGACGCAAAATAATGCTGTTAATCGCTGGTACGTAAAACGGTTGTCAGATTGTCAGGCAGCAGTTTCGCTTCGATTTCTACCCTCTTTCTTTCTCTCTCTCTCTCTCTCTCTCTCTCTCTCGCTTTCACAGAAATGAACAAACGAACGAGTCCGTTCAGCGGTAGCGCGGCTCCCGGAGCGGAACGCAAGACGACCACGTCAACGACCTCGTCGTCGATGGAGAAGTGTAATTTGGACACGAAATGGTAAAAAAGACGAAATAACGTTACGAGTATCGGAGAATTCGGATAGGAAAGTACGTGGTACTTAATAAAACTCGCCTCGGTTTCCGAAATCGAATTTACGCGTGGGCCCTCTCGCCGACTCGACGGTAGGATCAAGGTATAATTAGTATGTTAATTTCCGATTCTAGGCACCGAAAGAATAGCCGGTTGATTCTTTTTGTGGTCGAGGACCGTTTGCATTTTTTTTTCCTATTTTTTTCCCCACAGCCCTCGATTCACGCGGACGGAAGGTGCCTTAGGTTAAGAAACTCGTTGCTACTTTCGTTTCGTTAACTTTTTTTATGTTGCTAATGGTCTTTCTATCGGTCGTGCGATACTCGACGAATCGATGCATCTTTTGTCTCGGTTCGTACGGAGCGCGAAACCGCGATGCTCCAAAAATAGTAGTGGCGTTCGACGCGCGTTTTCTCGTGTGTGTATTTTTGTATAACGGTGATGTGTTCGTGATGTGATTGAACGATAGGCGTATACAGTATACATTTAACGATAACGGTTCTACTGGTACAACGAAGCGCGGGTACACCGACCACGACGCTTCGAAACTCGTTACGCGCGATGGGCGAGGAATGTCCCGTGCGTTCGGCGGCCTTTCGCCTTAGCGAAGTTCAAATATTTAATCTCGACTAAGCTCGAAATTCGGCTAGACGAGACACGCGGCTCTTGCTTCTCTCGCTTCTCGTCCTAGTCGCGTTTTCGAGTTTTACAAAGTAACCAAGTATTTATTATTCACTCGCGAGGGACGTCGAACGTACGCCGAGCAACTGCAACTGCTTTCTCTGCGGAACGAATCGAAGGGGTGCCGATTAACGAGACCTTGCACGCTTCGAGGATATTTCGAGTCCGAGTTTCTTTCGGTGTATCACGATCGATCGTTTTACAAGCGAAACACTTACTCGAACTACCCTCGAAAGACCCTACATTTACCCAACTATTCTGCAATCTGCAGCTGAATAATGCGCGACGGTCGACCGCCGTTCGGTCGATTATTTCGTGCGCATCTTCGTTTCTCTTCTTTTTCTTTTTTCCCCTTTCAATTTTTCCTTCCTTCCTTCCTTCCTTCCTTCCTTCCTTCCTTCCTTCCTTCCTTCCTTCCTCCCTTCCTCCCTTCCTCCCTTCCTTCCTTCCTTCCTTCCTTCCTTCCTTCCTTCCTTCCTTCCTTCCTTCCTCCCGCCCCTTTTTCTTTCTTTCTATTTATCTATCCTTCTCTCCATTTTTTTTTTTTTAATACCCAAGTACTCGATGAACATACGAGGAACGATATTTTTGTTGCTATAAGCTGCACGTACGTGTTCGTGGTCTATTTACACACAGTAGCTGTTTTACGAAAGTAAGATACTCGTTCGATATAAATTATTCGTATTTTAAACCATTTTTTTTTTCCTCCTTTTTGTGAGCATGCGAATGGAACTGAAGCGTTAGGCAACGAGCTCAGGCTGTGTTCACTATAAGTGACAACATTCACGGTGCGAACGTATTCGAAAAGTCCATCGGTCGATGCGGTTTGGCAAAGAAAGATTCGTGAGAACGTGATCGATCGAGAGCTGTGATCGAGCTTACCGGGAATGCCTAGCGAGTCGAACAATTTTACCGTTAAAAGTTCTTGACTAAGTCTTTTGTGAAGTCTTTTTAAGCATAAATTATTGTTGTTCGGTACGGCACGAGCGTGTGCTCGAAAATTGATCGGAAATATTTTGAAAAGGGAATAGATACGTATATTCTGTGTTTTCTACGTGTGTCTGTGTGCGCCTGTGTATGATGTAACAAGACTGTGTTCGATCGTCCCTGTTCCTTGTGCTCCTATTGTGGAACAGTGTTCATTTCGTTCGGTGAAAAGAAAGAAGAAAAAGAAAAAAAATAGAAAAAAAACCGGAAGAACGCTCGATTCGGACGATTTCCATTGTTCGTTCGTTGCGACGATCGAACAATGCGAATCGTGCTTTGCCGTGTGCCTTCGTAACGGAGCATATGTCGTTTTGTGTTTTCGCGATAACGATGGGACGTCGCAGAGCGTCCGATCGCTGTTTTTCTCGAGAAAAGGCTTGATCGATGCACGCAAGATTCCTCTCGACGCGAACCAACCCGTACGTTTCCACGTTTACCTTTTTTCGCGACTTTACAAGTTTGCGCCGCGCGAGATTCTTGCACGATCGATCAGAACTCGACGAATTTTTTTAAATGAAATACGTCACACTGTTCTTCGATGTTCCTACCTAATATATCTACACATACGCGCGCGCGCGTGTGTGTGTGAG
>NW_017100239.1:371471-402607 GCF_001263275.1 Habropoda laboriosa
CTAATCATACGCGATTCAGCGAACCAACTAGTTGTTATGAGAATTAGAATTAAAATGAAAAAAAGCAAAAGAAAAGGAAAACAAAAAAATAAAAGATACGATGTAAGGCGAGGAGGCGACAACGAAATAGCAATGCCTAACGCACGGAAGATCGCGGTACGTACATAAGTGGAAAAGATCGTTCTTTCGGACGCGTTGCAAACGGTAAACTTAACGACGCGTCTCTCTCCCTTTCTCCTTCTTCTCTTCGAGAAACGTGAGTTACAGGTGAAATTTGTCAAGGAGATAAGAGAGAGAAAGAGAGACGGACCTAAACTATTCGGACCGAACGTGCCTTTTTGGTGCATGCTTCTGTGCATAGAGTGATGATGATAAATAGCATCGAATTAGTATCGATGGTGATGTATTCCGCGACGTGCATTCCGAGGAAACGCTTCGTTCGTTAAAACGTTCCTATCGCAACGGAAATTCGACCACGGGTCATCGAACGTTTCACGGAATTCGTATATGTGCGACGATCTAGAAAGATGCAAACGAAGAGGGAATATATGCCACGTTCCGTCTTGTTTCGAAACGTTAGGCATTTTATTTCGTACACTTGGCCGATGCGATCTCGCGTTTCTTTCGACTTGAAGAGAGAATGGCGTATACCTAACACAATGTGATTCGATATAGCTTTCACTAGTGCCTGTAAGAGTTACGATTAACAGATTTAATATTACAATGGGATACGGTAACGTTTATTGTGTAATATGTATATCTCAGGTGATCGTATCAGGTAGTTGCGTTCGCGCGTGTGCGGTACGGTTTCTTTATATCGTGAAGCAACGAATTATCGTCGATGAAAGAGAAAAAAGGAAAGGAAAGGAAAGGAAAAGAAAGGGGGGAAAAAAAAGAAGAGGAAAGAAGAGAAAACATTCCAGTCGTAGCTAGGATGACGAGAAGAAGAAGAAGAAAGTGGACGAAATGAAATCGAACGCGTTTCATCTGGACTGTTGCTGTAAGATGATCGCGAAGGACGTGCCCGCCTATCGAGCAAGCGAACCAACTATCAAAAGAACGAATCAACGACCAATATATTGTAGATATGTAATGTGTATTACCTCGGGTGTACGAAAGGGAAAAGCGTCTTATGATATTTTTTATATGGTAATCCAGTTATTCCGAAAAAAACAGCGAATATATCACGTAACTGATCCATTATCGTTTGTTTCGAAGGAAACGCCGAGTAAAATCGACACGTTGTATCAAAGTGAACGAAGAAAAAAAATTTTGTATTGCTATTTTTAATAAAAAAAGAAAACAACATCAACAACATAATACACGTGTAATATTGTAATATGCGGATAAAAAGCGCTAAGAAGGCACCGAGGAATTTGTTTGGTACGTCTTCATATGCGCAACGTGTAACCGAGTGCTGCATTCAGGGCACTGAAATTCATCCACCGCCGTGAAGTGAGCCTTGAGACAGTAGTAGCAAAAGATGTGCGGACAACCGGCGTGCATCGGTAAGATCGGAGTGTCTGCGCAATAGGCACACTTGCTGGACGAGTCCATTTTCGGAAAAGAACGTCGCAGGTCGACGTGTTTTTTCTGCGTAAACATCTTTTGGAACGTATGCTTGAAATAGTGGAGATTGATCATGGGCAAACCTGTGGTGAACAATTCCATGAGACCGTGCCAGAGCAGTTCCCTCGTCATGTACGAATATCCGATGTTTCTGGGCTTGTGAGTGGTCACGGAACGACTCGCGATTCCGAGCAAGTATTCGACGATGCGAGGCTGCGTTCCGCGATGCAAAAAGATCAACAAATTGATAAAATCCAAGAGCTTGGCGACGTTTGCGAGACGATCGAGAAGGAGGGTTAAATTGCGATTCGTGCCGCTGTCCACGAATTTATCGCGCACGTACGCCGGGCCGATCGTTAAAATCAAATAGAGAAGAGACTTTGCACCGGTGATATTCTCGTAATGCAAATTTAGCAGTTGCTGTCCAAAGGTCGATTTTCCGTGGCGCAGCGAAAAATTCCATATGAAATACTTGAGAACTGCGTCGATCTCCGGCTGCCATCGATCGATCTTCTCTATCGACTGATACTTGGTGATCTCCTTCACTTGATTCCTAAGCACTTTGTAGATTTCCTCGTCCAGCTGGACAGCGTCGATCTGATTGACTCGAGAGACGTAAGGTGACGCGGGCATCTCTTCGCATCGGCGAGAACGGAACGGAACGGAACGAATCATCCGGACGTGACACGACGCGCGACGGTATGGCGCAAGGTCGTGGTCAGCGATCGGTCGAGGAAGCGATTATTTTCGTTGCGACGCGATCGCCGTTGGGAGGGCAAAGTGGGCAAGCGAGTCAACCGTTCGATTCAGTTCGATCCGGTTCTTGGTTGGTGAACGAGGATTACTAACGTAGGATTATTGCAGGTTACGGTAAAGTCGCCGTGAATACGGAACGGGCAGACTTTTGAGGAGCACGAATCGAGATCGAACGGTATCGGAATTCAGCTGCTTCGCGTTCGAAGCATAGAAACGAAGGAAGGAACCGCGAACACGAGAAAGCGAGGTTAGAATAAATAGGACGACAGTGGCGTTGTTGGGACGATACGGCACGGCACGGCACGACGCGACACGACCTAGCACGATCCGTCACGACTCCGGACGACTCGACGTCGGCTCTGTTCGGGCACCGACGAGTTCCCTCTGTAGGAGAAGCAGAGGAAGTAGCAGCGCGTCGCGCAGCTTCGATTTCGAATCTCTGGTTTCCCGCAGTGAAGAAATCGCAGTCGCGGGGCGCGCGCGCGCGACTGCCCTCTGTAGCGGTCTCTCGGAAATCACGTGGAAAAAGGAGCGGAGTGTATTCTAGTCGCGGACAGTGTGTAGGTCTGGCAGCAGGGTATCTCTCGATACTGAAGCAGAAAGGGGAACGAGGAGAAAAGGGGGGAAGAACGAGCGAGAGAGAGAGCGTGAGTGTGAGTGTGTGGGTGAGTGAGTGAGTGAGTGAGTGAGTGAGCGAGCGAGCGAGCGAGCGAGCGAGCGTTCGTGAGGGAGGGAGGGAGAAGGAGTGAGCGAGAGAGAGAGAGTGAGAAACGAGGTATCGGTGGACGGGAGTCGGTCGTTGTCAGTCGCGGCGGTCGAAGGGTTCGCGTAACGTATAGCGAGTATAGCGAGCCGAACGGAGCGAGCGAGCGAGCGGTTTGAGGTTAGCTCGAGGGACAGTTTGGATCGAGCGCGACCTAACTCGAGCTTCTCGAGTCTCTCGAGCCCGCGTCCTATCGCGTTTTGGGCTCCATGTTGCCGCTGGTGGAATGACGTCATCGAGTGTTGGTGCTTCGAGAGTGAGCTCCTTCCTCAGCCGTTCTATCAAAGTTACTCGATCATGTATTCGTGATAAGTTGTAAGATTTTCTGGTGCGGCAGACGGTGAACTCGGTGAACTCGCAGCGATTCGCAGCGGTCGCCGATTAGCGCTACCGTACTCGGCCTGCCACGCATCCACCACCCGACGGTGAGTACTTCAAATTATTATATAATATAACGTCCGGTTTTTGTCGCTTTCACGCGAACTCATCACGCTCCCTTGAACCATCGATCCGTCAACTGACAGGTTAACCTCCGATCCGACCTTCCGATCTCTCTCACTCTCTCACTCGCTCTCTCTCTTGCTCTCTCTCTCTCTCTCTCTCTCTCTCTCGCTCTCTCTCTTGCTCTCTCTCTCTCTCTCTCTCTCTCTCTCGCTCTCTCTCTTGCTCTCTCTCTCTCTCTCTCTCTCTCTCTCGCTCTCTCTCTTGCTCTCTCTCTCTCTCTCTCTCTCTCTCTCGCTCTCTCTCTTGCTCTCTCTCTCTCTCTCTCTCTCTCTCTCGCTCTCTCTCTTGCTCTCTCTCTCTCTCTCTCTCTCTCTCTCGCTCTCTCTCTTGCTCTCTCTCTCTCTCTCTCTCTCTCTCTCGCTCTCTCTCTCGCTCTCTCTCTCTCTCTCTCTCTCTACCTTCCTCCCTCTCTGCCTCCCTTTGTCTCCCTTCCTCTTCGGTTTCTCGCTCCGTCGTCGCGTTCTTTTTTCCTCGATACTGTACGAATTTCGCGTTTTCCTCGATTCCCGTGTTCCGCGTTCCTGGTTTTCCTGTTGTCCGCGGCTTCTCGCGCCTCCATTTCGAGGAGAACCGATTAATCGACGGTGAGTCTAACCTCTTACGGTGTCCCCGGTCTCGATAACGGATTGCCTTAAAGCGCATTAGCAGCGGTCCGCAGTAGCACGCGTTATTTTCGTGTCGGCCACTTGTTCGCGACCACCGATCGCCTCCGGATTATTCACCTCCGGAACGGACCTTTTGCCTGCGTTCGCGATCGATATCGAAAGCGTTGTATTTTGTTCGTTGTGCTGCATACGTGTCGTTCACCTTTTCGTTCGTCGTCACTTCTAGTCGCGTCACTCGATCCGCCGAATCGCGTTATTCCTTCCGGCGTGTTTCCCAATTCGGCCCACGTTGTTTGCTCGGCTTCGTTTTTATCGATGCGCCAGCTATTCGTACCATCTACGGACACCTTCTCCTTCACCTACGTTTCGGCCACGCGGTTCCCGACCTCTTTTTTTCTTCTCGTTTGTTATTTCTCCTTGCGTTGCCGCAACATCCTACGTATGTATAGTACATACGTACAACACGTAGGGACGAAAGAGCGACCGGCTGTGTCTCGGTCGTTGAAGGAGCTACGATAAAAACATACGGGCATATCTTGTTTACGCAGGTCGAAACGCGACACGCGCCACGCGTTTTCCGAGGATCATTTCGACGCGATATCGCGCATAGGTATGAGTGCGAGTGTACAACCTTTCCTATCCTTTTCGAAAATATATCGTGCATCGCGTACGCGGTTTTGACGGAAGGTGGGCGTGGCGTGGCGTGGAGTGGAGTGGAAAAATATCGCAGCTCGGTGCGTATTCGGGCAATTCTTATTTCCTCGGTTCGAAAAGAGCGTTCGAACGCCGAGAGGAAATTTGCGATAATGAATGGCGCGGCGTGGTAGAGGTTAGCCTAGTCAACGCATACTTAACGATCGTGTACTTAATTTAACGCAAATCAATCATCCCGTCTGCTTTCTTTCCTTCTGGCAAATGTGCGCGTTACTTTTAATTAGCATCTTCTCAGGGAGAAAAGGGAAACATTCGGAGGTGGTTCAGCTGCGTGTCTTCGGTCGAACGTTTCCCTCGGCGATCGAAAATAAATTCGTATCTCCTTAAAAAAATGACAACTTGGAATGAACTGACGTATCGATTGGATTCCAGCGATGTCTTAGTTCCTCCGTTACCGCGCTCTTGACTCTCCGATGACCTTAATTTATGGGCCGTGGCGCGTTCAGAAAAAGGCGCGCTCGTTGTTCGACGAGTTAGGGATTATTGGTTTGTAACGGTCTCTATGCTCGATCTCGGTGGGTGGAATTATCGGGGCGCGCGTATTCGCAACGATGTTTGCGAGGAAGATTCTAAGATAAATTTGGTTTCGGTATCTGGTCCGTTAACGAACGGTTTGGAAATTAGGTAAATAACGGATGGACGGTAGGAAATGGCAGTAAAAAGTTTTTGTTTGACCGTAGCGTGCTGCCATCTCGTGTTTTCGCGTTCCCCTGTATCGTGACCCCGTGGAACGGGGTCACGTGTACCTAGCCGTCTGGTAACGTTTCGTCGCATTCGCGATCGTTTCGGTCCGATTGTAATTTTCCTCGGGATGAAGGTGAAAATTAGCGCGTGCTCGTTTTCTCGAAGGAGCGTAGGCGGTGGTTAGGACAGATGGTCGGTGGATGGTGTAAAAAGTCGGCTATGGCAAGTGGGTGGTGGTTGTGTGGCGGTTGGGCGGACGGGGAGAGGGCGCGAAACGGAGGTACAGAGCTCCCCTTTGTGGAAGCGCGCGATTAATGCGGCAGCAGGTCGCGTACGTAGGTGAAGGACGGAGAATGATTGGGAAATAAAGAGAAAGAGAGCCAGATCTTTCTGGCCATCGAGGACGGTTTCCATTCTTGACCGAGAGACGAAACGGTCGGGAAAGTGAAGCTTCGCTCCGGCAGCAAGGATAGGTGGTGGCGCGAGGCGTGGCGAAGTATTGATCGTCGTTGCGATTTCCCTTCCTTCTTCACCCCCAACCAACGTCATCCACCGTTTCGAACCCTCTCGCTTTCTCGCTCTCCCTCGCTCTCACTCGCTCCACCCACCTTCACCCTCCGATTCGTCCCTCCTTGCTACTTTCACCTCCGCACCCACCTTCGCTCTTCCCTTCCCGCCGGCATTCACCCTCTAGTCCGGCCAACGATTCTCCACGCGTCCACATCTCTTCTTTTCCTTCCTTTCCTCCTGCCTGCCTTCCACCTATTTCCTCTCTTAGTTTCCTTCTCCTCCAAGCTAGTATTCGCAAATTGGAACCGTAACGGACACCGTCCGCCCCCTAATACGCTCCCTTGGAACGATCGCGCTCGCCAGATCGGTTCTTCGTCCAGCGGCGGAGGTATCTTCTTTACCGATGTCCACCGATCAAACTTATCGCCATCTGTGAAGGGGTAGCTCAGTTACGCCAATCTCGCTAATCACCTTTGTCCCTCGCTAACTCGATTCTTCCTTCAAATATACATACCTACCAGAGTAGGGATATTTTTCATCGATTTGTCTTTCCTGGACGAAAAGCCTACGTTTTCACCCTGAACAACGGGCTTTTATTTAGTCGTTGCATTTAATTAACCTCCTTTCTTTTTCAACTGTTTTCGGCTGTTTAATATACTCCCCCACCTGCTCGAATCCTAAACTAACATTTGCGTGCATTTTACTCGAAATTCAAGTTCCGCGGAATGCCGCAAAAAATACAGGCACGATCGAAACAGCTCTGCGTTTGTTTGGTGGCCTTACAAAGGGGACATGTTTCATCGTGGTTTTGTTATTATTCATACGACAAACCTGTTCAACGAAACTTGCCGGTTTACGAAGCGAGTTCGCGTTGCTCGGCGCGAGCTTGTGATCGGAATTGCTAATACGAGATCTCCTCCTATTGGAAATTCTTGCCGCGCGTGTACGATACGCCGCAGTTTTCCCAGAAAAAGTTTGAACTTTTATTCGAATCGGTGCCGGATATCTCGTTAAAATTTAATCGAGCTTCTCTCGGTGCGATCGAAAATTTCTCGATCGTTCTTTCCACTCGAATGCCCACGCTGGCGAGAAGCTCGGAAACTCGGCTCGGAAACGAAACTCAGTTACGTCACAACGACGTAAATCTTGGCGGAGATAATAAATTTAGGGCGCGGAGGGGCCACGCGGTTAACCGAAAAGTTGAACGGTTCGTAATCGTATGGCGGTTAGGAGCGAAGTCCCGCAATCGCATCAATTCGATCCTTTTCTTACCCTTCGCCGAACAAACTTTACCTGATATCGCCTCTTGGACAGGAAATTAATCGTAGCTTCCTTCACGATCCTCCCGATGGAACGTGCGTGAGCAAAACGTACAGGTCGAAATTTCGTTACGCGATATCGAAGCGTCTCGATCTTAAGACGCGAAGGCAATTGACTGGTTAGCGAGCCTGGAGGAAATTAGCCGTGCCGCTAATTACTCTTATCGGAATGTCGCGGTAGAGTCGATGCGTTAAAGCTGATACGTCGAAAGTACGCGACTTGACTTAGGTTCGGGGTGTGAACGAGAATGTCGCTTTCAATTAGAGCGGATGCATCGGTATAGCATCGACGAATGGACGCGGAAAGGACTCTCCCGAACCACTTGTCTCCCTACGGAGTCACTCGTCGGAATCTCCCCTAACGACCGAAGAAACCCGCGCTCACGAAAACAACATCCCCGTGGTCCGTGGGGATGGAACCCGGATAAATCCTGCCAGTCAGGAAACAAACGGGAGTCTTGGCGTGTACGCGACCGGAGGGTGACGAACGTTCCAAGTACCCTTCTTTTTCCACCCCGCACAAACTGATGCGCCCCCTCCTGCCACAATTATACGATTTCACCGCTTCTGCATCTCGAGTATCTCGTTAATTTGATTGTTTCGCCTTGACTTTTTTATTTCAGAGATCACTGGCGAGAGGGACATGGAACTTGTCGTAGTTTCCTGAATCGGTGAGTGCTCCTAACCCTTTTCTCTTCTTCACTTGGAAAATCGTTGGCGCGTTAAGTCTTAATTCCATCCTTTGAAGAGAATCCTCCGTCACCCTTCTCGATTGATCTTTCGAATCGGTTATCGAAGGAAGCTTTTCCGCGTATCCCGAGGACGAGGATGTCGTGCTTTCTTTGATACCGGGGTGAAATCGCGCAAGCGCGACACTCGGTAAACGTAATGGGGATGGTTATGGATTTTCGGGCTGTGCGACCTTCGCATGTCGCATCCCACGCTTTTCGCGTTTCGGACATCGTCCTCCTCCGTTTACTCGCCGGTCTGCGCTCGATCTTCGAGCCTTCTTCCTATCTCGGTCTACCTGCCTACTTCTCTGTCGAAGGATCTCGGAGTAGCTCGGCTTTAATACTCGCGCCCTATCGCGTGACCAAGCGCATTCGTTCAGGGAGAAGTTACGGTCGAGAAGAGTCACCGACTTTCGCGCTTTCCCTCCTCCTCTATTCCACGTCCTTTCGTTTGCCTTTTCTGTCAGTGTGTAGTGCTATACATTTACCTACGCAACGTAACGCGAAACTGCATGGTCTGATCGCAACTGTGGCTCGATCACTGCCGTCGGATACGCGTCGACAGTGCTGGTGTAGCTAACGAGTGGCGCGCGATTCTTCTAATTGCGGCCACATATCCTATCTATATCCTATCTATATCCTACAGGTTGCAAACAACGTTGTAAATACCTAGGCATACGTAGCTAGAAGTTTCGCGATTACGTTGATACCGGTAGGGTAGACGTACATGCGGTGGTTAGGTAGGCAGGTGGGTGGAAGCTAAGTAGGTAGGTAGGTTGATAGGTAGGTAGGTAGGTAGGTAGGTAGGTTGGTAGGTAGGTAGGTAGGTAGGTAGGTAGGAGTAGCAGCGGAGGATAATCTCGTGGTAGCTAGGCTGCGGTACTCTGCGGTACTGTATGCCGCCATGTTGCCCTATCGATTTTGACCCCCACCCTCGCCTTCCTTTTTCGAGCCACCAATTCCCTCCTGTTTCTTCTCCACGACTTCTTTCCTCCGTCTATTCTTCATTATTACCGACGATCACCGTCCTTTCCTGTCGATCGACGCTTTCCAACGAAACGTACAGTGTCTCGAGGGGAGACAAGAGGAAACGCGCGATTTCTCGATCGCAATTGGGTTAGACGTGTAGGAACGGTTGAGAGATGGAACGTTGGAAATTTTTGGTAACGCTCCTACGACGATTAATTGCAAAGGAGCATCGACTGGTGCGCGCGGAGGGAATAGGATTGGGGTTGTCGCATCGTCGAGGGAGTGTTTATTAATTAACGAAGCGCGCGATGCATGACTTGAATCGCAAATAACGTGGCACGACCCTCGGACGGCTACGAGATAGAGCGACAGCTAACGCGAGAACTAGCTTTACCTTTCTCCAGATTTTTTCGACCACGTATCGACTATTCTCGAGACGACGCTTTAATTAACGTTGATCAAATGTAGGATAATTTCAACTGGACCGGACTGGGGTTTCCCTCGGGCGTGTAACTCGGTAAGCTCCTTATTGTTAGTCTACATAGCGTAGCCCGGTACGGGTTTTCGGCTGCAGTGGTTTCGGCTTAGGAACGAAGGACAATGGTTATCTGGGGCGGTAATTCTGCGACACGTGTCGATCCAATCGTCTTTCCCCTCATAATTTCCTCCCCTTTAACCTTCTTTTCGTTCTTACTTGCTCTCCGAGTGAATTCAAGTCGGTGAAACGTAAGAGGCGAGAGGTGAGCGACAGAAGACGAAAGGAATGCGCTGGTGTTCCCTGTGTCTCGGGGGAACGTTAGGGATCGTTAGGCATGGTATGCAGTCACGGTAATAAACAGGATCTCCGTCGAAACAGCATTTGGAAGTATCGGCGTCGTTGTACCTTGTAACAACCGACAGGTGGTCTTAGCAAACGGCCTTGTTGTGCCCCGACCATCGAACGTCCTGCAAATTCAACTTCCCTGCTAACTTGCACTCTCGGGGTAATCGACCGAGGATGATCTCTATTCGATGGTGCCACTGCCGCAGAAGATGGACAAACGGTGGGAAAACGGTACGAACGGTACGTATCGGATCGCGTCGGTGGCGTTGTGAATATTTCAACGGAGCGAGCTAGGTACCGACTAGAAAGGTAGTACGTTATAGCGTAAATTTCCATCCTGACGCGAGTTTAACTTGCTAATTTGACAGGCGTGTGCGAGCGGTTCGCGAAAAGTGTTGGTCGAAATGATTTTCCCTGGTTACTTGGCGGTCCTCTGCCGTCTAACGTCAGATTTTCAACCGTAAGGGACGCTGTTGGAAGCGGAAAAATGTTTCCTTTCGTAAAAGTAGGAAATTTCATTTGATCCGATGATCGTGAGAACGAGTGGTGGGCGTTCGATGTCTCTCATTTCGCGAGAGCACGCTTTTAACCTATTTCGACTGGTTGTGGCGCGCGCGCGCGCGCGCTCTAGTCTCCAAAGAGAACAATATCGTGGAAATATGTAAGTATCGGTAATTGAAAGAGATGCGTAGGCTTTGCTCTTTGAATTTTACGTGGTACAAGTTAGTTAGGCGGTAATCGTAGCGTGCAGTTGGTGATATACACACATACCGTCCCAGCACCGCATCCTACAACGTGTGACGTAAGTACTTGGGCCCCTTTCACGCAAGAGGGTGAAACTCGTTTCAAAGGGGTTATTTTAGGAACAGGAAGGTGGCTGGCCGACCGCGCATCCGCTTCAACACACACGCGCGCTCTTTATCTCTCGCGTCCCCTTTCCCTCCCTTCCCGTGTTTTCATATTCTTGAAAAATAAAGAAAGATTCGCTCCGAGAGGCGACGTCGAATTGTCTCGATATTCTTTCGCCCAGATTAAGAGGAACGAGATTAATCTAGACCGAGAGTCTGGTATCTGGCACGTGTTTCGACCGCATTCCCGTAAATACGGTTGCCCGCTTCTTCGTATGCGCTAACTTCCTTGCTCGCGTGTTCTCCATAGCTGCATACCGTGCGCTCGCCGCGCCGGTCTCGATCGATTTCTCGTTAATCAAACCACTCGATTCCTACCTTTTATCCCTCGTTAGATCCAATACGGCCAACTACGGCCAACTGCGGCCTTTAAACGCGATGCTTCCTTCTTTGTTCGCCGCAGAGGAGAATCGTGTTCTATATTATATAGTTGAGCAGTTAATCTCTAGGTAACCTTGGTAGATAACGCGTCGCGTCGACGCGATATTCCGGTATTTTTATCGGCGCGTAATTCGGTGAAAAAATGTGTTTGCTTCTAACGTTGGTCGGTTTTCTGGATCGCGGAGGGTAAATGGCGGGCGCGAAAAAGGAAGGGAAGGGAAGGGAAGGGAAGGGAAGGAGGAAGAGGTAAGTATGTACACGACGGAGTTGACGCGTTGGTTCAAGGGAGCACTCTGGCCAGCACTCTGATATCGCGAAATCATCCCGAGATAGTCGGGATGGCGTCGGAGGGGTGGATGGCCGCGATGGTGGGGGTGTGTCGACCGCGAGCGAGGACGAGCGCCTACGGGTAAAGAAGGGAGGGAGAAGGTGTCGTCGGGTCGCGCAGGCGTCAGCCTCGAACTTGCTTCGAGCCGATCA
The DNA here is from genome assembly GCF_001263275.1 of Habropoda laboriosa. Taxonomy (NCBI): domain Eukaryota; kingdom Metazoa; phylum Arthropoda; class Insecta; order Hymenoptera; family Apidae; genus Habropoda; species Habropoda laboriosa. The sequence continues at coordinate 383,188 of NW_017100239.1, forward strand.
GTCGTGCGTGGCACTTGACACGCGTTACGTCTTTTCCTTTGTTTTCGTCTCTCTCTCTCTCTCTCTCCCCCTCCCTCTCCCTCTCTCTCTCTCTCTCTCTCTCTCTCTCTCGTTCTCGGAGTGCATTACCATTCGCTCCGTCTCCTTTACCACCGTCCCTCTCTCTACATTTTCCGCTCTTTTACTCGCAGTCAGTGACACGCGTTTTCCTTCCACGTTTCAACGCCTTACCTGTTTTTCTTACCTGCTTCCCTCCCTCCCATCCCTCCCACCGTCACTCACTCACTCCGTATCATCCCTCCCACCCTTCCACCCTCCCCTCCATTTCCTCCATTCTCTCTTGCTGCGTTTCCAAACTTTACTCCGTTCGCGAGACGATAGGAGAGTGGTTGAACGAGATTCTTTGGTGCTGCGTTCTCAATGTGCATGTGTTTCGTTTGGAAAGTCCTCGCTACTCGGGCCTCGGTGATTAACGTGATTACGAATCGCGTCGAGTCGAGTTTAAAGGGACTGTAAATCGTTGGTGATATCGGAGTGATCCAGTGACGGGCCAAACGGCCGCGTCTCTCGACGTGTTCTCGTCGGTGTTTGTTCACGGTGCTGCAGTTCCTCTGTGATACGTGCGACATTTGTTTCCGATCCTTGGAATCTTGGAGTGTTGGAATTGTAAACGGCGAGCAACCACGTGTAGCTCCAGCTGAACCGTCCATACGCCTCTCACTGTCGCGTTTCCTCCTTCGATTCGCGTTCGATCTTCCGCTGTTGTCGTTGCTGGACAACGTCGTTGCCACCATTTTCTCCCTGTGCGCCAGCTGTCTTTGACTCGATGCGAGTGGCGCTCCTACGAGGGAAACAGGGATCGATATTTACTTACGAGGTAAGAAGTGTCGTCCTCTTACCAGATATTCGGCTCTAACTAAAGAGTTAGATTCCGATCGAACGGTAGAGGCAACGCGTTGTCGCTTCAAGGCTTCGACTGGGTCGCGTGACGTCTGAATACCGCGGTATAGATGTCTAACTAAAACTTTTATCGACGAGCCTACGTGTTGCGCCGAAGGAAAAGTTCCGGAGGTAAATTCGTTTGGAATAGGTTCGGTAGTGCCGATGAAAATGATTGGTTAATACGATCGTGTAAACACGAGCAATCCAATTACTCCGGGATCATGGCACCCCGCTATGATTACCTCTGCGCGCGTTGGCCCCGTCCGGAAATCTGTGCAGTCGGAAATGTTACCGCGTTAGCTCTAGCTAATACTTATCTACTCGACTCTGTCGTTTCCCCTCCACGCGTATTCTTCGTAGAAGAATTATCGGTATAAATTTGGAAGGTTGGAGGAAATGTTTGTGCGAGCGAGGGAGGTCGGGGGAATGTGGACGGCTGGGTGAAATAATACTATAGCACACATAGAGTAGTTGGCTATTGATTTTCTAGCGACTAGGTTTAGCAAGCTGATGGTCGCGAGATGGTCGCGTCCAGCGGGTGGAAAATGTTGTCGGATCGTTGGACACGCGAGAAAACGATCGAAATCGCATTGGCTCGAGTCACGTTAAAGAGGAGGAAAGGGTATCTAACGTTACAATGTATAACCCCGCGTCGGAGCGGCGAGGTTGGCGAACGCCGTTCAACGAGTATTCTCGGTGCTCGGCGGTCGTTAGATCTGTCTTCGGCTGGTAATGACTCGACCGGTTGATTTAACGGCGTCGTTAGAACGGCGTCGTCGGCACGCGAAAGATATAGCGCGCGCACGCGTTCCGAGATCCTCACGACTCCATCGTCCACGGGTATTCGCTATCGCGGAGGAGCACGCGTTGGACATGGGTGGACTTTGGAGAATTAGGCAAGGCGGCTCGAACTTAATAGTCCGCGATGCTAGAACGAATGTGCCGTGCACCCAGTGCAACGTACCTCATCGGGGATTAAAGTGTAATCAGAGAAAATCCGCGCGGTATACTAATTTTTCCTCGTGGGTGCCAAGATTGATCGCGGTCCCTCGCAACCACCTGTGAAAACGATGCTGTCTCTAATTGGTAACGGCTACGCACTTGGATCGCGCGTCGATAACGAACGAGCGAGGGACGTTGGAGAGGTAATCGAAGGGATGAATTGATTTTTGCTAATCCGGGCTGCGGGTAAAGGACGAAGGGCAAATGAACGGAGCTCGCATGCGTTAGTAGACGGATCGATGTCTCGAACGAACGCATCTTTTTTCACCTCGGTTTAATCTCGATTATTGGCTACCACGTCCGTAATCGTACCGTATATCGGAGAGGTTCGCAAGTTTGCTTCGTCGAGGCGTACGTTTTTCCCGTGGCAGAAGTTAACGAGCTAGTACATGTAGAAGACCGATTCTCGTGGGATTCGTGCAACAGGGGTATAAACTCGGCGGCCCAGATTATTACGTTAATTTAGCCCGTTGTGCGCAAACAGTCGGTAGAGGATCGGTATTAAGATAACTGGTAACAAAGCGCGCACACCGATTCGAGTGAACGATACGCTGAAACTGATACCAGTTTCCGATTCGTTTCCCTATTACACGTTCGGGGGATCGATTTCTACGATCGTTAATTCGACGGTTAATTAAACGGAGTGCGTGCCGCGAATTCGGTATTCGTGGAATTCGGCTAATGTCTGGACAGCCACCTCTATCGATCCATCGTCGAGCTTGCAGCACACCGATTTAGGGTGGCCCGCGCGCGATCAAGGCCATTCCGTGAAAAGGAAAAAGCGGGAAACACTCGGTGGAATGGAGCGGCACCGCGAAATTGAAGAGGGTCGTTTGATTTATGGCGGAACCATTCTAGGATTCCCCTCTTTCTCTCCTCCTCCGAATTTCGCAAGTTGCTCGCACACCCTCTACTCTCCTCTTTGGCCCTTCGTCTCGCCCTTCTACAAACGGATCCATCCATCTCTCTCTCTCTCTCTCTCTCTCTCTACTTTCGCGATCGATTCTTTCTATCGAAGCTTTACCCTAACCGGATGACATACACTTTTTGTTTCAGGTACGTAATCGCAGGGGATTTATTTCGACCAATATCTCGAACTCGCGACTGCTATCGATCGAACGATACGTGTCGTCTTCGATGATATCTCTACGTTTAAAAGGTAATAATTGAACGTTCGTTTTGTTCGTCGTATCTGAGCGATTTCTTCACTCGCCACTCTCTTTCACACTTCAAAACGATTCCTCCTCGTTCCGATATCGCGAACACGTGCGATTCTTTGAATCCGTCGAGCGTCGTTTCTCGGAAAATAATCGTCGAGGTGAAACGATAACATTCAGAGGAGTATCAACTCTGAACGTAACATCCAGTCTGCCGTTGTTTACAGTTTTTCTCGAGCTGTGCGAGAAAGAAACTCGGAGGACTCGCTTTTGTCTTCTTCTCGGTTCGCCGGTTTTTCCGCGGTTTTTCTCGGTTCTATTTGCACGCAAACTGACTTTGCAGAGTATTGTAGCCTGGATAACGAGTGTTTCATACATAGATACATGTAAGTAGGGTTAATAGTGATTTTTTAGTTGCTACAATAAAAGTACACTTTCTGAAAAAATTTCTCCTGTCCTTTCTTTGTACCCGTTTCGGTTTGCCGACGAGAAAATATTGTTTCGTTTGTTTCCGAATAAAGAGAGATTTGCCGAGTATATTGCGCGCAACGTCGAGTACCGGGGTTGTGTGTTTGCTTGCTATACACAAACGCGATAATTAGCCCTGACGACGGGTGAATGAAACCGGGTGGGGTTGGATGGTTGGGCGTATTTGCGCGGAGCACAAGCGATACGAGGGTAATCGATCTCTTCTCGATCTATGGAAATGGAGGAAAGCCTATGGAAAGTGTCCGTCGAGGTTTGCTATACTATGTACGTACATAGTGTCGCGTGTCCCTGCCAATGAATTTGCCTGGCGCTCGCTATTTCGACCAATGAATATTCATCGTCTATCGGCGGGGACACGCACGACGCTTGTACGCAGATTGAATAATAGTTGCACGCGCAAATGTACCTACCTACGTTAGCTGTAATCGCAGAGTTAAAACGGGGATCGCTCGTACGTTTTCCTCCGTCTAAATCTCTCTCTCGTCGCTCGATTCGTTTATTTCGCCTGAAAATTTGAACCGTTGAAAGGTTACAAAGAGTGCGCAGAAATGAGAAGGGTGACTTGGTGGTGTAAAGATCGGCGGATAATAAAGTTATCGGCGACGAGAGTTGCCCTCGTACGTGAGAAGAATTCACCGATGCGAAATTCTCACTCGGGCATTCTTTTCAAAGTTGTACTCTACTCTACTTGGAGGGATTCCATCGGTCGAACTCGTCGGAGTATGCAGCAGCAGCAGCAGCAGCAGCACACCCTTCGTTATCGCGCTCGTATTTCGTCTCACGAGGAAATTAATTGTATCGTGTCTCGTGGAGAAAATCAGGAAGAGGAACGTTCCAGCTTCTTTATCAAGCATTTGCCGTAATTCGGAAGGAACGATCGATCGATCGAACTAGGTCCGAAGATATTACGCGATCGACGGTATTACAAGAGAAATTTGTAAAGCGTCGCCAGTGATGGTGCGAAACGTCGTCTCGATTTCGATTTCCAGGCATTGTTCGACGATAACGGGGAGGAGTTGTCGTTTAACAAAGTAGAACGAAAAATGCCTCGGGGGATCGATGGACGGAACTGGCGCCCGCCGTTTCTATCGGTGTAGTATTGTGTTCGCTCTAACGATCCGATCTCGATTATTTATCCGACACGGAGGGTTATCCATCCGGTACGAAACGAATTTGCTCAACTGGCCAACACCGTTTCCAACTTGGACAAGCTCCTCCGAAACTTTTATCAATTGTTTTATCTGTCGTTCGCCCCCTAACAAACTAGACTACCGTTCCACCGTGTAGGTAAACAACGCGCGAGAATTAGAAGCAACGCGTTGAGAGGCTCTCGGACATGTTTACTCATCGGAGTTGAAATTGGCAGGGGCGCGCGCTACTCTGCGTCAGACAGCTTTGCCTCCATTAGCTCCGTTTCGACTGCGACAGACGCGGCGGCGGCGGCTATCTTTGGTGTTTCCGACCTCGTCCTCGTCCTCGTCCAACTGATTTTTCTAAGATGTCGCGTTCGAAATACGACGATAGAACGGGAAGCGTTGCCATTTCTAGAGGTGGTCGGCGATGTCCTGTCCGTGACAAGGTACCTACGTGACATCGTTCTCGATGGGACAGTTTCTAATGCTGACCACTCGGGAATCGACAGTTCGGAGTGGTTTGTAACGCGGGGAAATCGAGGTGTCACGCTTTTCGATACGATAAACCCAAGTACGCGGCTGATTTGTAGTTAAGTAAGAAAGGAGACGTAGCCTGGCTTAATTAGCACGCGAGACAGCCAACACTGGCAATTAAAAGTTTGTCCATGGTATTTCGAACTTTTAGTTGTTCCGTTCCCTTGTAAACTGCGCTGTTTCAAAGGGACTCTTGCGTATCTTTCAGTTTTTTCTTCGAAATCGTTCTCGAAGGAAACAAATGCTCTGGGTTCCTGAGAGGGCGGGGCGCGTCGTTTCGTCGAGAGATTCTCGAATACTTTGTCGGATCGATAGATCCGTTAACGAAGAATCCATCGGGTTCGGATGTGACACCATTAACGGTATGTGGAACACGTAATCGGATAAAGGCGGAGTAGGTCTTGCTAGACACGCGACAAGTGGAGCGTAGTATGTAGATGTACTATGTAGATACGTACGGAGAGAGAGAGCTTTTCTATGGTTTGCAACGAACTTTATTATAATACGTATTTCACTCTACACAGCGCGGTACATGTACACGTATAGCTATATACATACTTGTGCATGTTTGAATTGTTAGTAAAGCGCGGAAGAATGGTGGCATCAGGTGGTTGCGTATCGACGGAGAGTAATTGGCGAGTCCGTGTGAGAAAGCATCCTTGGGCGTGATTGTTCGTGCATCTCGATGAAATCTGGAGAGCTCTCGGCGGAGCTGTCGAGATCGGTGCAGTGGTCGAAATTAGGCGGGCAGTCTGGTGCGTGGTCGGTTAGATTTTAGACGACGTAGTAGGGCGAGGAGTAGGCCGCGGCGTAGTAAGGGTAGCCGGAGTATGCCGCGTAAGGGTAACTGTAGGCAGCAGCGGTGTACGCGACTGGAGCGGTGTACGCGCTGTAAGCGAGGGGCGCAGTGTAAGCCGCACCCACCAGGAGCCCTCGCTTGTCCCTTGCCGCTGCATTTTCACCTTCCACCGCCACCGACTCGGGCTTTCCCGGTTCCAACGACTCGGTTTCCAGGGGTTTAGCTAGAGCTACGCCGACCAGAGCGAACAAAACGACAGCCTGAAATGAAATGAAATGAAGTTACTTGGCCCTTTTCTCTTAGCCGAACGAAGACGTAACGATTGAACGCGTTTACTCACTGCGATGCACTTCATGTTGTAGGTTGCTGAGTAGATGACAAGCTTGGAAGCCCGTTGAAAATCGATTGATGCTCGAAACACCGAAGTAGACCTCTTTTATACCTATTCGATCCCGACGTGGTCGGTACGTGCATCGATTCTCAATATTTGCCTCGCGTAATCGCGCATAATTATTAACCTCTCGGCGTTGCTCGGTCACGGGGCTGCATCTCGTTGTTGACGCGTGCTTGAGCAACGCGTCCTTGGCCATTGTCCAAACGTAAGAACGTGGTTGGACGTTCCGTCGATTTTCGACCTTTTCCTTCTTACTTTCTTTCGCTATTTTCAAAGTCTCGGTAGAGAAATTGGGCTGGATAAAATGGAGAATGGAAAGAAACGGTAGTGAAAGTTTGGTCTATTCGTGGAGCGATGGACCTTGCGGCCAGTAGTCGTGACGAGGATTCCTACGGACGAGTGGGAGTAGTCCCCCTATTGAAATTCCATTTGGGCGCGTTACGCGTAACCTCGTCGCTCGCAATAATTTTCACAACGACGGTTTAGCCATTCCGTCCTTGTGCCCAATTGGTCCTCGTTTGCGGCCACCAAGCCTAAATAGTAGTCCGGTAGTCGTAGTCGGGGTCGAACGAGGAAACGCGAAGGGCCTGCTGCTTCCGGCCCGTTAACGCCGCTTCAAAATTCCAAACTCCACCTCTGCTAATCGACTTCTACTTTGGTCAATTACGTTCTCAGAAGCGAGAAAGGTGAAAGAGAGTTTCGGTGGTTTAACGAGAAAATGGTGCACCGGTGAAATTGCGAGCTGAAAGTGTTTGAGAAGCAAGCAGGTCGCTCTCGTCGGGCCTCGTTTCCTCGTTATTCTCGGAGAAACGACGACGACGCGATGCACCACGCCGCGAAGTGGGCAATAACAACGTCGAGAGGATGGAAACGATAACGTTTAAGTAGCGCGTCGAGTATATTGCGCGCACCAGCTTCAAGGAAATTTGATTAAATACACGCGACATGGTACCACCTCGACGGCTTAGCCCGATTATATTAATGCTCGAAGAGAAACGGCGTTTCCTTTGCTCGTTAACTGGAAGAAAAGGGAAGAAAAGGGAAGAAAAGGGAAGAAAAGGGAAGAAAAGGGAAGAAAAGGGAAAAAAAAGGTAAAACGTGGAGGTGTAGAATTTTCATCACGTACATATGTAGATGCCTCCTAGTTGTATTCTTCTCCGTTACAATGGACACAGCGGAGAGATGTTGTACCTAGGATAGTTTAACGTTATCGTCGCCGTGGTGTTCCTCTCCCGACGTGAAGCTCCCCGAAAGTTTGATCAACGTCTAATGTCTCGATCGATAGAGCTATTCGTCGAAGAAGAATCGTTTCCGTCTGGTGTCCCGTAGGATTTCGAAACGGCTTCGAATATCGAATATCGAATATCGTATATGTATAAAGGTTCGGAGGGTTGGAAATCAGATGGAATTTCAGGTGGCAAAATGAAATTGGATCGAAGAATTTGGTGCATTAGCTTAAACGGAGAGTTTGCCGCGTACATACATGGGTACTTACATACACGGTCCGCGGCGATATGGCGCATGCACGGACGTCGAGCATCGCTCGAAGCGTCGTGGAAAAGGAGAATCAGAGCCGGTGGAGTGCCACCATTGTTTCGTCGTTCTTTAGAACACTCTCCGCATTAGCGTCGTGAATTGGTACAATGCCGGGAGCTCTCTCTTTTGCTCCTATCCGCACTCGCTTACCGGCTCTACCTCTACCACTTTTCGCTCTCCACCGTCTCGACGTTTCTTCCCTCTGCTCCCCCTCTTCTCTTCTCTAGTTTCGCCCTGAAAAATGATTCGCGAGGTCTTCTGGAACGGAAGGACTTTTCAGCTAACTGTTGGTAGACGTTTCTCGCAGCTTGCAACGTACTTATCGTTGGGGAAAACAGCGGTGGAAGATTGAATAATCGAATTGGAAAATGGCGGAAGGCTCGATCCTCCCCTGTTTCCGTAACGTTTCGCGAACCAACGGAGAAGGTGACAAACGACGGGCATTATCCGGTTGGGTCGTAGCTCGTCGCTATAATTAATAACCCGCCTTTGGTCGCATTCGGGGAGGGGTGAAGAGGATCTACCGGGTTAGCTTGAATGTTTTTCGAGCAAATGCCAGGACCTGCCGGTGTTTGCTCGGCAAAGATCCGCAATCCTAGGAAAAATATTGGCTTCGGTATCCGGCTAGACGATATGAAAGAGGGATCTCTAACCTCTGGAATTTTTGCGAATATCCGAGAGATGGGTGGCTGGGCGGTGGGGCAGAAGCCTCGCTCGCTTAGTCGGCAGTTTCAATTAAGTATCGAGCTTCCGCTGACGAGGCACGCGATCTTTCGCTCCCCCTTCTCGACGCACCCCCGCCGCCATCTTTTCCTCGTTAACTTTTAACGACGCGACGTGTATCCTTCGCGAGATAGCTAGCAAGGGGGTACTCTTCCATCCACCTTTCTCACATTTTCCACGAGAACGATTGTTTGGAAATATAGAGAATACGCGATGAGATGCATCGATAAAAATAGAATTGGCGGCGACCTAGTATAGGTATCTGACCGTGCATCATTGTCGCTGCGTTACGCAATATCTGCCAGCGATCCGTCGGAAGAAGCGAAAAAAAAATTCGATCGCGGATGTCGGGGGAGAAGATGGCCGGTGTTTTTACGCGTGTCGGACCGAGGGGATGGCATTTAGGGTGTCGTGGTGGCGTGGTGGCGTGGTGGCGTGGTGGCGCCATGCGAACCGAGAATGTCCCGCGCTCGTTCTTCTTCCGCGTCTGGTTGACGGTGCGAAAGATTTTCATTGAGCGTCGCCCGTCGCCGTCGCCGTCGCCGTCGACGTCGACGTCGTCAAAGGTCGTCTCGGTATAAATAACCGTGGCGCCGTTGTTGGCTCGTTCTCGTTTCTCCGCTTCGTCGGTCAATTCTTTGCCCGTTACACGGTTTGCCGCGTTTCGACGGTCCGCGAAATTCCCTATCGAGGATTTCGAACGTTCGAAGGATCGGAAATATCGTGGAGATATAAGCGCGGTTTCTTCTCGGATGTTCGTTAAGTGGACGAACGCGGCGACCTCGTTGTCGTTTGTTCGTTTTCAATCTGGACCGCGCATAAAAGTGTAAACCGAGAAGCGGTTGAAAAGGGGGAAATTTGATGGAAAAGTTTTCTGTGAATTAGACGCGGGACCGAATAGCCTTCCTATCTAAGCCGGCATGGCTGTTTCGCTGTCGGCGCACTCGACCCGAGTGCGTACAGCTCGTTTGCGAGCCTGGGGATCTACGTAGGGGTCGAGCTGTGCGCGCGCGCAACTTTCGCTTGCGCCGCTTCTAGATTTTTCGCTAATTAAAAATTTCCGAAAGGTCGAAATGAAAATGATTCCGGAGGTAAAACGTTCGACGAGCGATCGCGTCGCGCTTTCACAAATTAACCAAGCATTTTCCAGAGAGCTTTGAGAGTGCACTAGACGAGCGGTCGTCGCCGTGCTGTCATCGTCGACGTCGTGGGCGTTATCGCGGGGTAAGCAGACGGATGCCTGTACACTCCCTGGCCTCTTCTCACGAGCCGTTTAGTTTACCCGTGATATATCTACGTGGCGCGTTCGCAAACTCGAAAGCGCGTTCGGAGCTTTGAGAGAAACTTCTCGTTCGGTTCGATTAGCCGTTCGATAGTTGGAATAATTCCAGTGTGTTGGGAAATTTTCAAGTTCTGCCTCGCAAAAACTGGCGAGGGTACGACGGTCTCTCGATGAAACGACTGAGCCTGATGACGGATCGGCTTGCGCGAAAAAGGGGAAAAATTGGACGATTGCACGATTACTTTCGAGTAGTAGGTCACGGGGCAACGCAGCGACGATCGTTGGTTTATTATCCGAACGGACTGGACAGAATGCGAAATTGTGAGTTCGCGTGTCTCGCGTGGCGACACGTCGTTGAAGTAGGCTATCGGGATACGATCGGGAAAACCGTGACGCGACGACAACCTCCCTGCGATATTCCAAGGTCGCCGCATCTCGAGTTTTCCGTAATAACGCCTCTCGCCGAGACGTAATCGTAAGCGATAATACACGAGGGGGTTGGAACTCGGCAGAAGCGAACTGGCACGCGTGCACTCCTCGCCCTTTTCGCCGTTTCGAGTAGCGCCGCGAGTTAACGCGTTTTCTCTTGGGTACGTTCCGTCACGTGGAACCTCGGTGCGCCAAGAGGTGGTTTGTTCTCCCGAATTTTTGCTCGTGACAAAAGAAGAGCTAGAGCAAGGGGTTCTCCCGTTTTTCCTCGGGGCGAAACGGTAGCGTATTTTCCAGGAGCTAGATTAAAGATGCTCGGCCGAAATGGAGCTTCGGTTGAATAGCTACTCGTAATACTTTTTCGCAAACGACGACGACGACGACTTCTATCGGTAGCCCTTCTCCGCGATGCTTACGAGAGCGAACCCTCGGGTCGAACTTCTTGCCCACCGGCTTGTCGTAACAAGCCTCGAGACGTCGATCGACACTCGTAAATCCTTCGACCTCTCTCCAAATATCTTCGCCTCCCCAAAATCTCCGGGAAATTTCGGAAAAAGTTTCTCTCCCTTCTTTCGACTAGATTATTACTCGAGGATTCGGTATCGAATAGGATCGTTTTATAAATTAGACGCTTCTGGCGTGAGCTCGGGCAGGAGACGTCGACGGTCGACGTAAGCGGCCGTGAATAATCGTGGCTGCCCTTATCTGCCTCTCGTTTATAGGGCTTACTCGCGTCCTCCTAAAAAACCCTCTTTCGCTTTTCTCTCGGGTGAAATTTATTCGCGTCGCGGTACCCTAATGCGTCTGCGAGCGTTACGATCCACGAATACCGCTGTTGTTCTAACGTTCACCTTGTAATCTCTGCTCTCGATCAGTTTTCTTTGGAGATGCCGCGGGATATTTAGTAGGTAGGAAGGATACCAGTTGCTCGATCCAATTTTTCCTACTAGTTGTTACCGTTCTGGCGGCCTGCCTCTTAATCCGCTTTTACGTCCCGTATAAAGGCCAGATTCTCGTCGCTTCCGTAAATGTCCGTAAATGCTGCCCCCTCTTTCCTTATTTCTCACGCGGGAATCGAATCGATCGGACGCTTCTTCCCAACGGAGCTGCTTTGCAGCCGCGCGTCGCTAAATTTAATCGAAACATTCCTCGTCTGTTCCGAGCGGCGGTAACTTAACAGCGCGGCGCACGAAATAGCTCGGTAGCATCCAGCGCAACGATCGATGGTTGAGGTAATTGGACAGTGGTGAGGTAGGAAATATCGTTAGCTCTTTCGATTGAGCTGCGAGTCTTTGGCCGCCGCCGCTCTACGTTAACTTTGTCTAGTACATATAGAGATAAGTCTAACGACGGGAAAAAGGGGAGCTGTGGCAGGCTAAGAGATTCGACCCAGGAAACGCAGGAAACTCTTCCGCTTATCGAAGCAACTCTGCCGGCGGCGTAAGCCGAGTTTACGAGAGAGCGAAGGGCGGAAAGATGAGCGCGCGTCCCTTGGAGAATTGCGACGAGACGCAGAGTATACTTATTTGCATTCTCATTTGTATGCGTGCGCAGCGGTTTCGCTATGATTTATGGAAAGTCGGATAAGGGAGGTACTTGCCGTGTAAGTTGCTAAACTGCGCGTTATTCCGCTCGGTAGCGACGCTTTTCCGCCCCTGTTTCGCGTCTCGTTATCGAACGTTGGCTGGCTGGCTGGCTGGCTGTGGTTGATCTCGCGGAGAAGGACGATTCGTTTGGTAAGATAAGGTAAGCACAAGCCTCTCCTCGGCAACGCGCCATCCTCGCATCCACTGTGGCTGTGGAGGGCCAAGGGTTCAGTTACGCGTTCGCCGTTTAGGTTCGTCCCTGAACCTACAAACGCTGCAAAATCGGCAAAACTATTTGCTTCGAGGTGTCTCCGCGAGGTACATAGTTCGCATCGTGAGATTATCTCTGGAGTTGCGAGGGTTGGACCTCCGAATTTTTCCTATCCCCTTCACGGGCTAGCTCGTATCGATTTTCCGTTTACGTAGCTAGTTTTGCGGTTCGTTAGGGTCTCGTTCGAGCAGACGCTATTTTCGTTCCGCCCTCTCTTTTTACCACAGTTGTTTTCCTCGCACGCGATTCGTCCCGTTTGAAGCGTTGGACGACGATGACGTGGTGCGATCGTCGTCTCGAGGTACGTAGGGACTGATTTGAAAGGTCGAACCGTCCAAGCCACGACCGCGACGTCACCCCTCGAAACGGACTAAATCCTTTCCGCGTCCAGGTGGTTTCGAACAATTAGCTTAACTCCAAGTTGCCAATTAAGCGGGTCGCTGGACTGTAGAACGTAGAATGTACTGTAGAACGTAGACCGCGTCGAAGGAAAGATTCGGGAGAGGAAGGAGCTCTAATTGGAGATTGGTGGAGCAAGGTGGAGCAGCGCGGCTACACCGGGTTACCGCCGTTTTCCCCTGTCGCTATAAATAAGCAGGATCGATAGTCGCGAGAGGGAAGGTATGTGCCGGTAATCACTTTATGCACACGGCGAAAAAGCACCCTTTCGAGCGCGGACGTGAAACGGAACGGTTTCGAGACCGTGGTGTTCCAGTTTGCGCTCGAATCTCTCTAAACAACCCCTCCAGCTCCTTCCGTGGCTCCTCCTCAAGCACACTCGTCAAATACACCGTTCTGTGTTTCAGGTATCGCGAACACGACGACAGGAACACGGAGAATCGATTCGGTGAGTCTTCCTCGAGCGTTACGTAAAGGGAGGGGCAGGGAAAGCGGTCGTACATCAGCCGCGAGAGCATTATTCGTTCCGCGATGCGTTAATACCCCGATAATTCATTCTAAATCCAGCAAATGAAGCGGCCGAGGTTCGCGACGTGCGACGGTTCGCAAAGCGTTCCGAGAAACGCTCCGCTTTGAAGTGCCACCACCGCCGCGCCGCGCAAAGAAGACGCGTTCTCTCTTCTCGTTACGGTTCCTCTGCGACGCGGCACGCGCCCCTCGTTTCCTTCTTCTCCTCCGCGTTCGAGACGAGTTCGACGCGCGAACGCGAGATCTGGCCTCGGCAGATGTTCGGGGCTCGCGTAAATTTCACCGGTGGTAAACGCTTAATGCCTGCGTATCGCGCGGCCAATTTGTAACCGCGAATGTTTTCGTATCTCTCGGCGGCGTCGGCGGCGTCAGCGGCGTCGGCGTCTCCTCGACGGACGATTTATGTGGCGGATCTGCGCTGCCACCGACGACGGTACGCTTCCTGCCGGTGCGCGACCGAGTTACCCCGACCAGAATTAGCTTCTGTCCCTCTTTCAGCTGGAATTTTCCCTGGAATTTCACCAACCACCGTCTGCTCCTGCCGATTCTTTTTTTCTTATCCGATCTTAAATATGCAAATCGTATTGGCGAACATCCGCCCGCCGTTTAAGGAGGGAAGAGAGGGATAGCGGAGGGGAGGTTTCGGTCGAGGTGGTGGCGCGTCCGAGATTTCCTCGTTCGAAAAATTTGCATTCTAAATTAAAGGGGTACGCATTGAAGGCGTCCCTCCTCGCGCGATTCCTTTCGCAACGCAATTATCCTCCGAAACTGTAACAGCCTTTCTTTCGAAGCGGCCGTCTGACATCGTCTCGAGCGAGCCGCGAACAAATGCATTCAGAATTGGAGAGAATTCGTGGCAGGCATTGTCCCCGTTGAACGCGACGCTCGTAACGGCGCGCCTTTGATTACGAGAGAGCCAATAACGATAGACGGATTTTTTCATTCGTCTCCTAATTCACCTGTTTCTCTCGACGACGCAGGAAAATTGGTCCGTTGGTCTGACGTTCGAGTTAGAAACAAAATTGGGTAGAAGGAGGAGAAGAGAGAGATTGATGTCGGATGGGACAAGAAGGTGGTGTACATATATAGACGTACATAGGAGAGCCGTAACGCGGGGGGCTCCGTTGCGAAGGCAGCCGTGCATGCGACGCAACCAGCCATGAATACGCGAGCGGTTCGTTGCATAAATATCGCTCGGTTCATCTACGAGGCACGTCCTGGGTAAACTAAGAGACTGGGTAAACGCATTGATTTATCGCTCCAGCGTTAACTACGCGGACGCTCGCGCTCGTAAATCCGCTAGCACGGCCGCCGCTGTTTTTTCTCGAATAAGTCCCGGAGGGAAACGGGCGCAATCTCTGTTCCGGAGGTCTTTGTCGCCAGTTGACGAGCAATTGGCAGAAAGAGAAGTGGCGACATGTTCGAAGCACCCTGAAATAGGCCAGACCGTGCGATGGCATCCGAGAAAAAGAGTGGAACTCTCGTTTCAAGGTCCAGACGGCGTTCTTCTCTCGGAGAGGGATGCAGGCACCTTCTCTAAATAGACCTATCCGGACCTATCGGAGACAGTTGGGGCCCGCGTTCGTCTCGCTGTCACCGTATCCTCGAGCTATCTTTAAAATATACGCAGACGCGGCCTCGCAACGTCTACCTCTCGCGGCAACGAGGCCGTTTCGATTTTGAAACGGTGCTGGTCGTCGAATCCTAGTCGAGGGGGCGACCAGAGACAGACAAAGCGACGCGGAGCCGAGAGGAGAGAAAGAAGTGGTGAAACGCGACCATTTATTTTCGGCCAATTAGCGGCATTCCACGACGGGGAACCGTTATACGTGGGTACTTTGTCAGTTGCATAACTCGTCGGGGAAGCGTCCCTGCCCTTTTATTCGGGATTAACACGGTGGCCAAGTCGGTATAGTAAGCTTAGTCTCGAACGCGACATTTTTCGCCTTTCCTCGCCTTTGCTCGTATTTCGGAGCACGGGAGGGGCCACGGACACCTGTCGTCTTCCCCTCGGAAAGTTTGTCCTCGGTTTCGAGATCCAGAGGGAAGAAAACGGGAGGGCGAGTCCGGGGCGGATTAACGCCGACGAAGGAACCAGCCTGGACGTCAGCCATTCGAAACGTCCACCGATTCCGCGGCATACCGATACCGCGACCAATATCCTGCTTTGCTCGGTCGTACGTACCAGTAGCGCTCGGAAGAATTCTCGGCAATTCCTGGCGGATCGATGGAAAGTAGGGCGCTCGAAGTGGTTCGCTGGAAGCCGAATGAAAAGGACGACATTCCGGGTCCGGTATTCTGGAAAGAATTAAACGACGAGGATCCAGGTACTCGGTGCAATTACTTTGGCCGCGGGAGGGAAACCGTCCACTGGGAAATATGTACACGCTGGTTCGCCGGTGGCGAGGAAATCTAATATCCGAATCGACGTTCACAGCGACCACTGTTCGCCGCGGCCCCGGTATCGACGGATGCGCGCCACTCTGGCCCGCTTCTTTCTTCTCGGCTGTTGCTAGCTGTCCGGGGAACCAGTTCGTTTCTATGCAGCGATAGCTGCGGGACTCGTTCGATCGAAAACGGCTTTTCCCACCAAATGAGCCAACGAACCGATGCCGTTCCTTCTTTTCTTCCGGGAGAAGAAAGCGCGGTCGCGAAACGACGTTACTCGAGGGTAAATTGCGTTTTCGCGGGATTAAAGAGAGGGGGAGCTGAAGTTAAACGCGGTAACGCAATATTCTCGATTGCTGTTCGCGGCTAAAACGAATTTGCTTCCATTCTGCCGTTAGGAGGAGAAGAAGAAGCAGAGGGATGGTAGACTCGTCCAGGCTGCCGCGCGATTTTCTTTCGCGGCAGTTAGATCCTTTGCACGTCTAGGTGAAACGCGGAAGAGAAACACGACCGCGAGCGTGAGAAATCGCGTTAACAAGTCCCGTGGTTCCGAGTTACGCTCGATTAACCCTTCTGTCGCGGCAATTTAAACGTCCCGATTGCTGACGACACTGACCGTCTGTCTTTCTTCTCTGATTGCAGATCTTTCTCGCTTCGGATCCAACCGTTTCTCGTTCACCGTTCACAATGGCCGCTCGTTTATGGTGAGTATCGAAACGACCAGATAGAAGACGGAACGCGTAAATCATAGCTGTCCGCGTCATCTACTCGAATCTGGACTCCCTTAAATCCTTCTTATCCCGTGAATTATGCCGGCGCGAAAACGATACAACGAATTCGGCCGAGCGGTTGGAGACGGTCCAAGGTGGTAGCGAAAGCGAAGGAAGGGCAAGAAAAGTGGAAAAGCGGTGGCCGTTAAACCCTCTCCGATTCTCGTTTAAGGGGAATCTGTTTGGCGCGAGTTTCGAACGGGACCTAGCAGGTGGCGAGCGAAAGGTTCGTCCGGAAGAAGAGGGAGAGGAGAAAGGAGGCGGTGGTTGCAGGACGCAGACGCGTGAGCGCGTCGCGACGCTTGGAAATGTGAGGAAAGGAAGGGGGAAGAACGCTGGCAGTCGCGCTAGTCCGACGACGCCGCTGGCGTCGGCGTCGGCGTCGGCGTCGGCGTCTGCGTCTGCGACGCTCTCTATAAATATTCAGGGGAATCCCGAGGTAGCAGAAGAAATTGCCCCGTTCCTCGGGCGCAAACACGCCGCGCTCTCTCTCTCTCTCTTTCTTCCCCTCCTCTAATTTTGGCCGAGCGACGAAAACTCTTCTTTTTCTCTTTGCCGCGGCCGAGAACGTCTGCCCGACTTTGCTCCAATTTCTATTTTCGACCGAGACGTTGAAACTTTGGAGGATGATCCGCTCGCGATTCGGCCGAACCGATCCTCTCCACGAATCGAACGACGACGTGGTTGTCGCTTTCGGAAAGAGACCCCTGAGACAGCGCCGCGACGAGAAGGGGGGAGGCTGCTTTTCTACGTTCTTTCCAGCCGGAGAAAGGGGCTGCTCTGTGGAGAAAGCTCTGACCTATATTATTCGAGGCTTCTTTGCCTCCTCTTTTCCAGCCGTTTCTTTCGACCCCGATTCACAGAGGGACGTTTTCCGGGTCCGCGTTATTTCTCTTCCCAGCTTTTCGCCCTCGTTCCAGATTAGACCCACGTAGGCAGACCGTTTTCAGAGAAGCTCGCAGAGAGAGTAGTAGGTTCACACGGGCTAATCAATCTGTCGCAGACGAATCCGCGGCGCGTGAGAAGCGAGCAGAGCGGCGCGGCGTGGCGGCGGCGGCGGGAGCACGTGGCACGCGAAGAGACTAGGTTTCCTTTCGGCCAGGTACGCCCAAACTCGCATCCAACGTGGCTAAGAGCGTAAGCCCTCGTCGAGTGCACCAGGAGTGCTCGAGCGGCGGAGAGGTGCAGGTACAGGTGCAGCAGGAGAGGCGAGCACCGAGGCGCATGCCTTACCTGGGGCCTGATATGACAACCCGGCTATCCGCCATGTTTTACACGGTCGAAGTCGGGGACACCAGATTCACCATTCTCAAGCGGTACCAGAACCTGAAGCCGATCGGTTCCGGTGCACAGGGGATCGTTTGGTAAGTCTCTGCGGCACTCGCCTCGTCCTCCTCCGTTTACGTGCGTGGCTGCGTGTGTTACAGCGCGGCGTACGACACGGTCACCGCGCAGAATGTCGCGATCAAGAAGCTCTCGAGACCTTTTCAGAACGTGACGCACGCCAAGAGGGCCTACAGGGAATTCAAGCTGATGAAGCTGGTCAATCATAAAAACGTGAGTGTCGATTTCGGGGGCGAACGGTAGCGTGCAACTTTTCCCCTTGGCTCCCTTGCAGATAATCGGTCTGTTGAACGCGTTCACGCCGCAACGGTCGTTGGACGAGTTTCAAGACGTCTACTTGGTGATGGAGCTGATGGACGCGAACCTGTGCCAGGTGATCCAGATGGATCTGGATCACGAGCGCACGTCCTACCTTCTGTATCAGATGTTGTGCGGCATCAAGCACTTACACTCAGCCGGTATCATTCATAGGGTGAGCACCAAGCAGATCCGTGTCGCCTTCGAATCGGACTTTCACATTGACCCTTTTCTCTTACCCCCCCTGTAGGATTTAAAGCCGAGCAATATCGTGGTGAAGGCCGACTGCACGCTCAAGATCCTCGACTTTGGCCTGGCGAGGACCGCCGGGACCACCTTCATGATGACGCCGTACGTGGTGACGCGGTATTACAGGGCGCCGGAGGTAAGAATTGCCGCGTAAGAGAGGTGTGGCGGACGCTGGATCTTTCGGTGTTACTTGTAGGTGATCCTCGGGATGGGCTACAAGGAGAACGTGGACATCTGGTCGGTCGGGTGCATAATGGGCGAAATGATCCGAGGTGGCGTGCTGTTCCCCGGCACGGATCACATCGACCAGTGGAACAAGATAATCGGTAGATACCACCTATAGAGTAATAGAGTAACGCACGGCCGGTCTAACGTTGCCCTTGTTGCAGAGCAACTGGGAACGCCTGCGCAGGAGTTTATGCAGCGGCTGCAGCCGACGGTGAGGAACTACGTGGAGAACAGGCCGCGGTATCCGGGATATCCGTTCGACAGGTTATTCCCGGACGTTCTCTTTCCAGCGGACTCGTCGGAGCACAATAGATTGAAAGGTGAGCGGCCGATCTAGTTGCCGACGCGGTCCAACCTCTTCCCTCCCGTTCTTCTTCTTTCCCTTTTGCTTCCGATTTCCAGCCAGCCAAGCCAGGGATCTATTGTCGCGCATGCTCGTCATCGACCCCGAGCGACGCATCTCCGTCGACGAGGCTTTGATGCACAATTACATAAACGTGTGGTACGACGACAACGAAGTGAATGCCGTAAGTGTCGTCGTCGATCCGTCGTTAATCCCGTTACTCTCTCTCTCTCTCTCTGTCCCTCTCTTCTTTGTCTTTGCCCTCGAATGTCGCTTCTCCTGATAAAGGGGTACGGACAGGAGAGGAGGGGCAGAGGGAAGAGAAGATGGGGGAAAAGATGATGGAAAGATTCGCGTTTGCCGCAGCCTGCGCCAGGCCCGTACGACCACAGCGTGGACGAGAGGGAGCACACGGTGGACCAGTGGAAGGAGCTGATCTACCAGGAGGTGATGGAGTACGAGACGAGCCACAATCCCGCGACGGTGGCTCAAACGTCCGAGACCGCCGGTTCCCGGTAGACACGAAGGAGCCCTGCCACCAGCTTTCCCCTCGAGGACGCATCTAGACTGTCTAATCTGTCGTACATAATATATACA
>NW_017100239.1:402862-404329 GCF_001263275.1 Habropoda laboriosa
GAGAGAGAGAGAGAGAGAGAGAGTGTGAAGAAACGCTGGACAAGAGTGTTGTGTACGAAGGGAGAATGCAGAGAACGAGCGTGTGTGCGTGTGGGTCTGCGAGAAAGAGAAGCGCGGAAGAAAAGGACGTAGGCGACGCTGCTCCGTCGGTTTTTCCGATCGATCGGTATCGGGAGGAGGGGGAGTACTGGGTGGAACGAAGGTTTGCTCCGAGTATGTACGAGGCATAACGAGCGCGCGTCTGCGAGAACGCGTTGTTGCAGGCGATTCGTTGGGCGCGAGAGAGACGTTCGTCGTTGTTTTCGCTCGGTCTTCTTGCTCCTCTTTCCGAGCATCCCCTCCGTAAGGGGAACGCGTATTCGTTCGCAACGAACGTTCTTCCCCGCGATCGAGCTTAAATTAGAGAACTTTTAATCGAGCCTACGCGCTCCAGAGCAACCCGATTTCCACCGTCGCTGGAAACCTGGTTCGCCCTGCCTTCCGTTCGCGCGCCACTTATCGAAATTCTCCTTTTTTTCTCTTCCCTCTCCAAATCTCTAATTCACCCCCTACCCTCGCCGCAACACTTTTCTTCGATCGAAACTCACGCGAGACGGCGAAACGACTATGACTGTCACGACTACGACGACTCGGTGGAAACGAGCAATCGCCGATAAACTGCCCGGTTCCCACTCGTACTACGCGTTTCTCCATTACTGCCACCGTTTAAAAAGAAGAAGGGGAGGTGGTCGCGCAGGGTAGCGCGAACGGAACGCGGCACGTAGAGACGAAAACAGCCAGCAGAGTGAAAGAGTGGGAGAGAAAGGAAGAGAGAGAGAAACCAACTCAATTTTCTACGTAATTCCAAAAGCGTCCGACGTTACAGGGTGTCGCAAATTAGAAGAGCTCGAGCATTCCCTTTTCACAGACCGAATTTCGATTTTGCCGTGATTACGCGTTTAATCGTCGAACGAGAACATTGTGTATTTTTATATGCGACTCGGAATGCGTGCTTTTGTCTCATCGTTTTCGCGCGCTCGTACGCCACACCGATATTTTCTAACGCTAACTTTGTAAGATCTTTTCCAGAGGTAAACGCAGACAGGGCAAACACGAACGAGTTAGAAAGCGGGAGTAAGAGAGAAAAGGAAAAGCAAACACGGGAAGGGGGTAAAACGGAGTATCGTCGACGAACGCGTCGTCGATCGTAAGGCCCACCCTCGCATCGGTGATCGATCTTCGAGTACCACGACGAAAAGCGTATTCGCGGTCATACTCTTTTAGGTAGTTAGTTCCTTAGGTAAAATTCGTTGTTTCTTTTTCACGCGAATGCCCGAGCGATAACAACTAGAAATCTCTCTCTCTATACGTATACATACGTACATATTGTATACGCTATTCCGTATTTCCGGCAATTTCGCTGTGGTGGACGAAGAAAAAGAAAAAAAAAAACGGCAATAACTGGCGAAGCTAAAGTTTTCACGACGA
>NW_017100239.1:404375-405646 GCF_001263275.1 Habropoda laboriosa
CGCCGCCCACCGGCGTTACGTTTTCTCAGTTACGCGCGCGCCTTACTGGGAAGAATCACGAGCGTTGTGTCTGTTTCACGAGGAACGTATACCCTAGGGTTAAGCTCGAATAAGCGGAATGCGCGTTGTTCCAAAGCGACAGGTTTTGTGGCAATATCTGTACAGTAGTCGAACCAACCTACACCAACCGAAACACTTTTTTATTTTCGACGACGACTATGACGACTATGACGACTATGACGACTATGACGACGACGACGACTATGACGACGACGACGACCACGACAACAATGACAGAGACAGTGGTAACGGCTACGATTACACTGGTGATTATTAATTAATATTACTACTAGTGCTATTACTACTACTACTACTACCACTACTACTACTACTACTGCTATTATTATTATTATTTTTACTAGGGCAGTGAATAATTGTAATTGTAAACGTTGAATTTTTATTTTCCACGACGATAGTTATGTGAATATATTGCTACAGTCCGATCCAAATAATCAAGCTTTTGTAACAATAATTATAATAAAGTAACGGTGATACTGCTAATCGCGTAATTGTATCGGATTAGGAAGTGTGGAAGTCGACCGTGTAGATTTCGCGTGTACTTATACATATGTAAGTGGTGAACCAAAAATCTTTACAAATTCGTGCGAATTCGTTCGGTCCCGTTCTATTTTTCTTCTCTCTCTTATTTCTTTTTCGTGCTCTCGCCGATCGAGTGGCTGCTGCAGAGCGACTCGAACGCGAAACTCTCCTCCTTGAGCTCTCGCTAGGAGAGAAATAGTGTGTACTACTCTACGCCAAAGCCTCTTTCCTTGCACAGTATGAACGCCGCGAAGGGACTCGGTGATCCGTGATTCCTTGTAATTTCGTCCAGCTCCATGAGCCATAAAGCACAATATCTCGACGCTTTCGGGACACATCGAAATCGTTTCTAGTAGCGAGCTTTCCTTCTTCTCGTTGTAACGACCGTTGTTCCACGTGTAAAGAGAGGCGCAGCCTCTGTGAGAGGGGGAGTTGTCGTGACTTTACCCGCGATCGGAATTTCTAAAGATTTTTGGGTGTGTACGCTCGATAGCAGAGGGGGGCCGAGAGTACGAACGAGATGGGCACCGGTTGCATGTGCCTGTGCACGATCTACGATAGAAGGTGGAGAAGGGCGAGACATTTCTCGGCAAGGGGCGGTGGTTCCTTGGACAGCGAGCGCACCGAGATCTTTCTCTCCCAGGAGTTAGAGGCGGAATGCGCGCGCCGCA
>NW_017100239.1:405669-426580 GCF_001263275.1 Habropoda laboriosa
CCGCTGCCACCCGATCGATAGATAGATAGACAGAGAGAGAGAGAGAGTTGGTTCCGCGTTTTCTTATGTCGACCGTGTGTAGCCGAGACGACGAATCTAGCAAGATAATACGCGCTCTAACCATTTACGATAATAACACGATAGCAATAGCGGTAGTAGACGTACTAACGATAATAACGCGACGCTCTCTAGGCGAAAGAGAGCAGAATATACGCGATAATGTATACACGTATGTAGTTGTGACGCGCGGCCGTGCACACAGTAGAGAGTAAGTAGACGAGATCTCTGTCCTTTCCTTGCGCGGGGAAAACTCTTCCCAACGAATCGGCACACGTGGAACGCGACACCCTCGTATACGATTAGTCGCCCCCGAAAAGAAAAGAAAAGAAAGAGAGAAGAAAAAGGAAAAGAGGGAAACGCGCAATATCGGTGACCAGAGGAACGACGAGAACGAGTAAGGTCGAACTAATAAAGTAACAGCCGACAAAGGGAATCGTAATAATGACTAACGATAATAACGATAATAATAATAATTAACGTTAACATTAATATTAATAATATGGAATAATGATACTACTAATTACGGTAAAAAGATAATACAGAATAGTAATACTAACGATAAGAGTACTAATAATAAAGAAGTAATATTACGGCAATCGTGTCCATTGCCTGTCGCGAAAGGAAAACGAAGCATAAAATAACCAGGTACCTACAAAGTGACGTGCCTTTGAGACTCTTCGAAGCAAACGATTGGTTCGTCGTTAACCTTCCGCGGGCGTGTCCGTATTGCGCGTTTCGAGGGTTCGCTTTCGCCACCTCTTATTGTTAGTTCGAGATGAACGGCCATGCAACGGTGTACAGGGGGTGTGAACTAGCGATCGGCTAACGAGCGAATTAACGATAAATCCTTTTGTTAGCGCGATAGCGGAGATAGCGGAGGCAAAATAGAGAAGCGACGAATATTTTGGAACGATTTAATCGACGAGGAGTAGGACGGGTCTAGGGGAAGAGAATAAAAGAAAGAAGAAAAAAAAGATACTAATGTCCATGTTGCTAAATATTAGCGGTGAGGTAGTTTGCGTATAGCGACGTCTCTTAGTTTAAATTAGTGTTTAGCGCGAGCGAAACAGGTGGAGAGCGAAATCGTGCGTAGAGAGAAAGAGAGAGAGAGTGTGTGTGTGTGTGCGCGTGTGTGTGCGAGCGAGGAGCGCGAATGTAAAAGGGCGACACACACGCGACGCATAGTAGAAACACGTAGATTAAAGTTAGACGATAGATTTTTAGGTGAAGTTATCGAGCCCGTTCCTTCGTATTAGATATGGTAGCGTTAGAGATGCCCGGACGCGCCTCCAAACGAGGACAACGTGGTTCGTACCTAGTGACTATTTAGGTAGAAGAAGGCTTTTCGCTCCAATGGCGATCCTTTTTGTTTCTCGTCGATCAAGTAGAAGAAGAGAGGGGAAGACGACGACGACGACGACGACGACGGCGAAGAAGAAGAAGAAGAAGAAGAAGAAGAAGAAGAAGAAGAGGAAGAAGAAGAAGAAGAAGAAAAAGCGCTAGACAACGTCCGTTTGTCGCTTCCTCGAGACGTTCATCTGCCTCGGTCCATTCCACGCCGCGTTTCGTTGGCGACTTTTTCCAATCCGGAGCAATAATAAAGAAAAAATGTGAGAAAAGGAGAAAGAAAAGGCGATTCGATCGATTCGAGGGAGCGATGCCGATTCGGCGGCAAGAAATATTCCTTTTGTACATTTGGAGGACGATCTTTTTGTCGTCGATCTATTCCGCGGCCAAGTAGAGGCAGACGCGAACGCTAGAACGAGAGAGGACGAGGAGAAGAAGAGTACCGTGCCCGTACACTGGTGTAGTCGCGCGTAAATTATTATAAATATTAACGCATTAATATTATCGAGTATATACCTCTTCTGTACATACAGTTAAACGGCAAGGAACAATAAGAACGTGTCACGATTAGTCTGGTAAGGATCGTTGGGAAACACGGGGAGCACGATGGACGCGTTTCGTATCCGAGGACCGATTGATTTTCAGTTGCGAACGAGACCCACATTCTCTATGTATTGTCGCGGCGGTACGATCCAAGGCACAGTTTATAAATAGGATATTATAAATACAATTTCACAGAGAACCGCGATCAGAGCGGAGGCGGACGGTGATTTCTTCTTATTGCTATCGATTATTACCCATTATTGTTATTACGATTTTTCTTACGACGATTGCTACGACGCCGACGCCGACGACGACGACGACGATTATTATTATTATTACGGTTACGATTATCGTGTAAACGCGGATGAGAGAGAAAGAGTGCGTGTGATGAGAGAGAGAGAGAGAGAGAGAGAGAGAGAAAGCTTGTATCGTTCGCGTGCTGATCGGATGGGAGAAGAGGATGTTATCCGTCGAGCAGCGTTTAGACTCTAGACTGACGCGAATAAGGGGTTCCTAAAAATTGTCCGGGAGAACGTTGTTCCGCGAACGTCCCAGGGAGAACGTACGGGAGGCGAGGCGATTCGAATGTTGTATCCGAAGAAGAAGAGGGAAGGAAAGAATCGCTTGGCTCGTACGGTGTCCTCGCGACGGATCGCGTCGGCTGCAGCCTTCTTACACCGATAGACCGACTCTGTTTCTTTTTTCACGCAAATCACCCACCGATATGATATCACGGACTTATCACCCAACCTTTTTATTCCCGCGTGTAAGCAGCGAACGACGAAGAAGCGACCGCGAGCGAACCCGAGAGCGTATTCACTAGCGTCGGTGAGCTTCTTCTCCCAAGTTAAGTCGGAAGCCACGTTTCTAGGCGTAAACGATCATCCTATCGTTATTTATTGGCAGAACCGAACCAATGCTCAAGCGATGCTGTTGGTTTAAAGTGAATAAAAGAAAAGCTGAGAAACCAAGATTTTCTTTACCCGTCTGTACGTACCTATAGGCCTGTAACACGTCGTGTATGTGCAGTGGAGTATAAAGGAAATAATAAAGAATACACACTTTTTATTACGCTGTCTCTTTCATTCCGACCGCTGATGTGAAACATCAAGCTGCTCCAAGGTAAGTCGAACGATCGACGGCTATCTTCAGAGCCTGGCGATGGGTGACATTCTGCGAAACTGGATACAAGCGAGGCTAGGTATTTTAATCGATCTGACGCCCAAGGTATTTGGGTACTACACCCGGGACGGCACGCTGCTGGCGCAGATATTGCACAGCTACGACATAATAACCCGTGGCCAGCTGGACACGATCCTCAGCACGCAAGATCCCGCTCTGTGCAGGGTGAACCTGAAGCATTTGAGGTTCTGGCTGCGGTTCGTAGGAGTGGACTGCGACGATGAGAGCATCGAGGAGATCTCTTGCGGCAAAGGTGCCACGTCTCTGCGTATCTTCTACAAGCTCTACCTATGCCTCGAGACCAAGGACAGGCTGCACTTTATCACGCTGCACAAGGAGAGAGAAAGGTTCGTCCCGACGTCGAAGAAGTTCGAGGTGAGCAGAGTCTGCGAGGATCCTTCGGCGTACCAACCCCCGGAACATCCTCTGTCGGAGAAAGTGACCAAAGGGAAGGACGTCCCCGAGTGGCATCGCTCCAAGTTCCCGGCGATCCTCCGAAAGACTCGGCTGGAGAAACTCGCGGCCTCGCAGCCTTATCTGGTGGAGGTGGTCGAGCGGTGCGTTCCCGGGGCAGCTGCGCAGCCGCCGAAAGACCGCCTGGACGCTAGGAAAGAGGAGAGCGAGGAGTTGGACCGATTCGCTCGCGAGCATCGAGTTCGAGCGAGGAAGCTGTACAGGCAAGAGAATCCGAAGGAGGAGGAGGCGGCGGAGGAGGAGGAGGAGGAGGAGGAAGCGGAGGAAGGAGGCGAGGAGGAAGGGATGGCTGCGACGTACGTGGAATGGCTGAAGAATCGTAGGAAACGCGCGGCAACCACTGCAGCTCTAAAGACCAAGATGCAGAAAGAGTTGCTCTCCGAGCTGTGGGAACGTATGGCCGAGAAACAGGAGAGAGTTTTCGACGAGGCGATCGCCAGACGAGTACTGGATCAGTCCAGGTACGAGAAGCAGATTATGACGAAGCTGTGCGAGGTGCGCGAGCAGAAGAACGTCATGGCGGAGAATCAGAAGGTGGTGGAAGACATAACGTTGGAGGCTAAAGAAGTGGAGCATCGAGCGAGCTACGAGCGAGACAAAGACCTGGCTAGCAAGAGGGACAACGATATAGAGATCGAGTGCGAGAGAATGTGCGAATTACGGAGGAGGCTGTTGAGTGAGAAGGTGAGAAAGGTACGCGAGAAGCACTGGAAAGTTTGTCGACGAGTGGTGGACGATCTCGCGAGTATCGCTCTGAACGTGGCGGATCATCGACGGGTGAACCGTGGCCACGTTCCCTTCACCCTCCTCAGCGAGTGGAAGACGCTTTTCCGTAGATCTCGACCTATCTTCGAGGAACAAATACCGTACAGTCTGTGCCGACGTACGAGCAGCGACGAGCAGCAGGGCTCGCGGAGCAAGTTGGACGACGTCGAGGGGCTGCAAGATGCCCTCTTGGCCGATTATCTCGAGACGAGTCCACCTTGGGACGCGTCCTTGCCGATGCTCGGCGAAGACACGCAGGAAACGTTGACGTTAGGTCGCACGGTGCTCGGGTACGTCGTGCACCGCCTCTTGGAAGGGCTTTACGCTCGTCCGTTGGATCGTTCTCGGTCGCTGTTGCAGAACTTCAAACACGTGGCGATCGTTCTGGGCATCGGAAATCCCGAGGTGTACGAGACGATTCGAGCGTTACTCGAGCAGACTGGCATCCGCGCGATACGAATGGACGACGCGATCAATTATTGCCTCGAGAGGTACAAGGAGGAGATGTCGGACGTGGAGTACGTCGATTTGAACATCGTCGCGGCCACCGCGGAGATCCTGAAGGAACTCGGGAACGGCGAGAAGGGAATGGCCAAGTCCGCCAAGTTCGCGGACAAGATCTCGGTCACGTCGTTGGACACGACGATCAAGCGTAGCAGCAAGACGAGATCGACGAGGTCGACGAGATCGACGAGGCAAGAGTCGAAGACGGCGGACCATCCGGGGAAAGGAACGCAAACTCCGAGAAACATACCGTACGACGACTTGGATCCCGTATTGACCGACTCCGCGTACATGGGTAGGCTTAGTTAGTTACAGGCGAGATCTCTATCCCTCAGCTTCCTTAGACGATTTTGTCGCGCAGGTAAGTGGACTTACGAGTTCCTGATGCTCGGCGAACCGATCAGCAACGAACTCGCGACCAACATTCTGATCGAGTACTTGAAGAGCTCGACGAACGCGAAAGCCTGGGCTCTGATCGATTACCCGTGCACGTACGAGCAGATGTCTCGGCTGGAGACAGCTTTGACGGGTTCCACTCCGCCCCCCGACCGAAGAGTGCTCGATTTCGAGAACGTTATCGTCGAGGACATCGAACCTGTATCGCCGAGGATCGTTTTCGAGGACGAGTCTGATCCGTACGCGTTGAACAGGCTGTCGAGAATCGTGCCTGATCCGAGAGCGGAGCCGAGCGATCGCGTCGATCCGAATCGCACCTTCGCTACGCTTTTCGTCCGAGTCAAGCAGCAACCGAAATACTTCGAGATCGGGGACTTGACGTACGAAGCGGTAAGCAAGGACGCACCCTCGATCGATCAGTTTTACGCCTCGCGCAACATCGCTCACATTCTCTACTACTCCAGCCTCGATTTGGCTACGTTGAAGAAGCTGGCGAGATTCGTGATAGGCGATCCGTTGCAGCGGAGATCCTCCAATGAATTATTCGGCGACGCTTTGAAGAACTTTGAGAAAGAGACGAAGCGCGGTCCCAGCCTGAAGGAAGCGGTTATCCGGCGACTCTTCACCGAACACCAGTTGGAACAGTTCCAATTCGACGGGGAAGAGGAGGGGGAGACGGAGATGGAAGAGGAGAGGCAGGACCTCGCTTCTGCCGATTTCCAGCTGGAGTTGGAGTCGCGACCGGCAAAACCGGGCGAACCAACCTGGCAGTGGCTCGACCTTCCTCTCTCTTCCACGCTCGTCGACAATTTGGCCAGCTTGTGGGAGAATCTGGAAAGGGTATACGTGGAAGAGCTGAAGGAGCTGCTGTTGCTCAAGAGCGTACAGGCGTCTAGCATCGTTCCCTATACGGATTTCCTGACCAGGCACGCGGTCCAATTTGTCGAAAGACCGGACGACAAGCAGAATTTGTTGCACGAGTTTCACAAAGCGTTCAACGCGATCGACGAGGACGCGAGAAAGGACGTGGACGTGAAATGCGAGCTGCATCGTCGCGTGGCCGATCTTCAGGCCGAACTCTGGGAAATGTGCGATCGGAGGAAAAACGCAGCGGAGGAGGAGCGGATTAGGTATCTGAACGACCGATGGACCGTCATCGAGGCGGTGCTTCTCTACGACATTTACGTTGGAATTGTTCAAGTGGAGATCGATCGATGCGTGGACACGATACAGCTGCTGCAAAACTACTATTTGGGCATGTTGGAAAGACCGCTGCAACAAGTTGCTATTCCCAAAGTCGTCCTGAACAGTATCCGGGGAAACGAGGGGGCCCTGCACCGGGAACAATCGTTGGATACTCCGAAGGCTGGGGAAAAGTCGACCGATCGAAAGAAGAAGGGAGGATCGTCGAGAATGTCCGCCTCTTCTCCTCCAGCCGCCGTTCATCGCGATCTCCTTGCGAAAGAAATCGACGAGGTGTTGGTAGACAGAAAGAAGTCTCTGGGAGACGTCGAAGGGGTCAGCTTGTTGGGGGGAATTGGCGAAAACGTTCGATACGTGAAGGGCATCGTAGACGCGTTATCGGCGACTGCCAAGGAGGTGGTCAACAGGGAACGAGTTGCAGTCTTGAGAATCAAAGATTTCTCGACCGAGGTCGTCACCTCGAGAGGGCAGGATCTGATATTGGAATGGGAATACGCGGTGAGTTACGAGATCGAACGGATTCGTCTGAAACTCGATTCGATAATCGGCGTGGCTCGGGTGGACGTTGCTTTCTTGCTGGAAACTATGCAGAGGACCTTCCATGGGATTTACGACTACATCGTGGACAGGTTAAGCCCTCGATCGAGACAATTAGCCCGATCGTTTACCGAGTCCGTTTGCACGTGCGCAGGTACTGGCGGGAGATGAAGAGCGTGAACGAGCTAACGAACGTGTTCTGTTTCGCCGTCGAGGAGGGTAGAGCGCTGGAAAAGGAGATGCTGCTGGAAGGCGACCGTTTCGTTATTCGATCGAACGTGTACGTGATGGAGGTGGATTTGGAGAAGAGAAGGAGCGCGAAGGAGGTCTCTTCACCTTCCAGATTCCGCCTAACTCACCTGGCCCGCCTACACGAGATATTTAAACGAGTCGCTCCCTACGGGACGATGTGCGAGCAAACTTTGATCTACATCCTGCAAGATCTGGCGAGCCACGGTCAGGAGGAAGGAGAAACCATGTCCCTTCCGTGCTCGTGGTATCACTTTCGCCCCGGAGACATTTCCAGCCTCGTCGGGAAACTGTTCGGTTCTGCCGATTACGTCGATTGGCGGGAATTTATCGTTTACGGGATGGAACTTCCGATTCCGACTTGTCAGGAGATTTTAGTCACCAGAGATCGGTTCAGAATTCAGGATTGCAACTTGGCGGAGGTCGTGAGCTGCGTTCAGTACAATCGAACGCCGTTGTGGTTCGAAGAGTGCACCGAACCGTGCGTCGACGTCCGCCAGTTTCTTCTCGACGAGTTTCAGAGAAATGGAGAGGACCTGTACGACGAGGAGCTTTATCATTTCGATCGTGACGCGAATGGTCGGAGCGGCATTTCGAACGTGACGTTATGCTGCGGCAACCCCGAGGAACTGCTCAGACAAGCGTTGGCGAAGAAGCTGCTCGGTCGAATGTACATGATCGATCGACACACCGTTAATTACACCGCGTTGCTGTTGGCCTTCTGCAAGGACCAGGATCCGCGAGAGGGATTCGCGAAGGCGCTAGCGCTTGCTCTAGGGAACAGAGTGTGCACGAACGTGGAAGAGGGGGAGAAATACGCGAAGGAGCTTTTCGAAGAGAAACGTTTGTCGGAAGAGGCTGCCGAGGTACGTACACCAACTTCCACCAACGGTGGCAACTGACGGAAACGGCACGCTTCCTTTCAGGTGGTAAGGTTCATTCTAGACGAGCTGATAGATCAGCTGGACGAGGAAATTGGCGAAGGACTGTCGACGACGGAGAGGAGAGGTACGGAGGATGAAAGCGAAGAGCAGTTGAACGGGGAAGTTTCGAAAAGCAGCTTGTCGGAACGCAGCGTCCCCGATGTCATAATTTACTGGCTCTCCCTGGACGTTTGTCTCGTAAGAATCTTTCGATCAATTCCGAAATGTACGTATTCGTTGCATTTGCTCCGCGAATCGTTTCAGACGGTGCTAGCCGCGGCACTTCCGTGGCACGTGGTGCAGCCGGAAGTAATCGGAACGTACGAGAGTCTCTGCGATAGTTTGACTCGGGTGTTCAAGGAACTGAGGGACGAGGAGCTGAACGACGAGAAGGACGTCGTTTTGGTGCATCGATTGTTGAATCACGATTTCATGAAACGATTGCTAATCAGCGTTAATAAATTCACCGCGAAGAAGACGGGAGACATGGTCGACGAGATGTTGCGATCGAGGGAGAATGCCAAGTCCGCTTAGAATGAAAGAGGTTACGACAATTTCGGAGGACAAGCTTTAACAGGATTTATTGTTTCGATACATCACGAAGAGTATGTGAACTTGTGAAAAATTGTAATCTTTCAGGTAAATTGCGAACACGTCGCGTTTTACAGTTTTCCTGTGCTTACAGCCTTTTCTTCTTCCTCTTCCTTCTTCTTTCTTTCAAGGTGGAACTTTGTTAAAGAACTTTGTTGGTCGTTGTATCGAACGATCGGTGTTGCGGTGGGACAGTCCCCAATTATCCGTTGTTCGTTCACGAATACCTTAATACCTCTGTACAAGCGACGGATTATAGTAACCGTACGTATGTATGTAGATATTACTCTCTCGTATAAATACTTGTGGTCTCCTTACGCTACTTCCTTCGTTTCAACCGCCGTTTACTTGAGAAATGCGTCCGTACTTGGCAAACACGAGTCCAATGTTCAATCCAAACGAAATTTCTACGGTATAGTTGGATTCGACGATTCGATCGTCGTTCGAATTAAACGTAACGCTAACATAGTGGAAGATCTTTTTCAAAGGTACAACACGATCGGAAGGATAAAAGAAGAAACGAGAAAAGAAAAAGGAATAAAAATCCACTCGCCTAGGATATTATCGCTTATTCGGTTACGGTAATATGTATATGGTACAGAGTATCCTTAAAGTAAAGTTGAAGTTGAAATCTTCCCTTTCCATTTAACGTCTGAACGAACTACATATGTATGTACATAGTTCGACGACGACGACATCGTAAGAACACGGTAGAGCGAATAGCACAAGGATACCCGATAGTCGATTTCTTCTCGAGTGACGCCGTCTGAAATTCAACCCGTAGGAACAACGATTAAAGGGTTGCGCCGCTCTCTCACTCCGTATCCAACTTCTACCGTCCTCTTGTCATCGTGTTCGGTTTCGCGAGATTTCCGCCGCCGTAAGGAAGGTGTATTTTATTCACAGCCCGTACTCTCACCCTTAACGATTTAAGTATTGATTCCTAACGAACAAAAACGCGTCGCGACGCGTGATATGTTTTACGTGTCTCGCCACGACTCGACCGAAACCTATTCTTCTCTTCCTTACCATCCTCTAATTTCTTATAATCTTATTATTTCTCGCGCACTCGAATCGGAGAATTTCGTTGGTCATCGATGAAACATCGCACGATGCACAATAGTAAGGGTCGAGCACGCGCGAATAGCTTCGGCCATCGTACGAAGTGTGTGCGTGCATGTGTCGTGTGTGTCTCTGTGTGAAAGCGTGTACAGGTTCAAGGAAATGTGTATAAAATGCGAACGCGATTGTTCTCTCCGACGTTCTATGTACGTATAGTTCACGTCACACGCTTAAGTACCGTTTCCGTTGCACGTCCGTCTCGCCGCGATTGCGCAACAAGCCCCTGTTGCTAACGGAAATAAATCTTTCACGACACAATTAACCAGTCTTATTAATCGCCGTTTTACAAAAATAAGCTTCCTCTGACGCGCGCTGCCAGACTTTGAGCGTATGCGGCACGCTGATCGTTGACCGTTCTCGGTTGGAAATCGCGTAAATAGCTGCTGACCGGATAACACGATTCCGCCGTTTCACGATCCCACGCACATACACGTGTATCGTGGAAGAGTCAGCGAGGGACCACTGATTACAGACGGAACAGTCACGTAGTGCGGTTCAAACGGCGAAATACCGAATCATCGCGAAACAAAAGAGAGCGGATCGTTCGTTGTCCCGGCAAGTTTTCCTCGCGGCAACTCGAAGGAAGCCAATTGCGACACGGGCTGAAAAGGTCGGTTACAAAGTTGTCCTAGATACGCGGTGGTCAACCGGAAGCTCGGGCTACCGTCGTGTTTCGCGTAACACGACCGAGGAAGCCTCGAGTCTCTACGTATGGTACACGCGCGTACACTATAAATAGATAGATAGATGGATGGATAGATAGATAGATAGATAGATAGATAGATAGATAGATAGATGGATGGATAGATGGATAGATAGATAGATGGATAGATAGATAGATACATACTGTGTAGTAGTAGTAGTAGTAGTAGTAGTAGTAGTAGTAGTAGTAGTAGTAGCAGTAGTAGGCTAGTGGAATCCGAAAAGGATGGCGGAGCTCTTCTCCCGTTTTCGTTCTACACACTTTTCTCATTCTCTCCCTTTCTCTCTTCTAGTCGTGCGCGCACAAACGCACGCACACACGCACGCAACATACACGCATTCTCCTTTGGCACGTTAGCTCGTCGTACGTTACAACCTACCTGCCCTTTTAGCCTATCCTAGTTGCGATAAAAAAATACGAGGAATAAAAATATATCACGTAACAACGTTTCTCTCGTTCGTCGAGAGAAACAGCTCGTCGGTTATCCGTAAGCGGCTGTACCGTCGATCTTTCCGGACCTTTCGAGTTCCTTTTCACGTGTAGTTTCACCGACAACTCTTCTTCGAGCTACCCCGTTTCGTGGAACTTGGTTTCGCGTTAACCTCGAGGACGCGGGATCTGAGCGATCTCGAGCGGTTCGGATCGCTATCCGATCCAGGAGAGCCATCAGCTGGGCTGTGGGGCCGTCAGTTTCACCAGGAGCCACGTGTACAGTTTCGGCTTCTGTTTGTCGACCAGTTCGTATTGAAGATTGGTGAGTCCGTCCGTGGAGAATCTTTTCTTGCCCGTCTTTAGATACTCGTATCTGTTGAAACGAGGGAAAACTGTAGAGTTTCGAAGGGGCTGATCAGCCGAGAGCTCTCACCTCTTTGGATTGGCCTTCTCCTTTTTGTGCGTGAGCATCTTGTAGCGCGCCACGTTCGCCGGATATCGAGAAATATGGAGTCCCCGCGCTTTTATCCGATTCGCCATGTCGTCGTCTTCGCCGCCCCATCCCCAGAACACGTTGCTGAATCCGTTCACCAGACGGAAATGTTCGCGCAACATCGCCGACACGCCGCCGAATAGATCGGTGTAGGGTAGCCTGTGTAGAGAACGGTACAACGGTAACTCCCACCGATTTCAACAGGCAGAGGCTCTCCTCTGTACGTACCTGTATTTGAACTTGTCCACTGCGACGGACATATGCCTCGGCTGTTCCGGACACGTGTAAAGATTTCTATCGTCTTCGGGAAGTAGGTCGACATCGTGAAAAATGAAACAGTCGAAAGGTCGCTCCTTCAAGGCTTCCACGTATCCTACGTTCATGAGCATCGCGCGATTGAAGGCGCCGTTACCTGGAAGACAAAACGAAATTACCGGATCGATCTTTTTGCGTGATTCACGTAGAGGAGGATGTCCTCCTCGCGTACCTTCAACTATCTTATCTCTCTGCGCTTTTCACAGTGCTTTTCACAGAGATAGAGAGAGAGGGAGGACGGGACTCGGGAAGCTGGCGGAAAAAGTAGGCCGCGAGCCCGATCTTCGGTCAACTTTGCGGACACGTATGCAGGCATAAAAGAGGCTCTGGCAAGGAAAATCGCCGACCCTGCCTCGAGTGTATCTCGACGATAGAACGATCGACTTTGTTCTTGCGTGTTTTTTCGTGTTTCGCGTGCACACACATGCATACACATGCATACACGTGCATCTAGGTCAATCGAGAAACACAGGCTAGCGCACGAGATGGCGTGAAAAGGAGAAAACGTAGGGTCGTGGTTGAAGAGAAGCTGTCTCCAACTGTTCGATCGACTTCTCCGCTCTACCTCGGAGCAATTTCTTCTTGTACGAGTGAAACCTGGTCGTTACCTTTCTCCGTGCATTCTTCCGGGAAGAGGATTAAGTCGGTCTGGGAGTTTTTGTTATCGCGAGGAAAATTCTTGATTACTCCGGAGAACTGGCGCGGCGGGGACAAAGTTGGCGTCCTCGAGACGATTGGTCTACGTTTATCGGCCGCCGGCCGGTCGATAGATTCGATTCGATACCTGCGTGCACCGCGAGTCAACTAAGATACGGGTATTGCTTCGCTCTGCATCTACGACGAACGGGGCAAAAAGGAGGAGGACGAGGAAGAAGTAACGGTTATAGGATGGCGTTAAGGGTGAACGAGGGTGAAAGGGAGTAGCTCGACAAATTGCTCTAATACGATTTACCGCTACGCTTCCTCCTTATCCTAAATTATTACATGTATATCGAAAGGGAAGGCGAGAGAGGCCGCGTTGTCTGCCGCGGCGAGAAAACTCGATCGATACGCCAATAATGGAGCGGCGTGTAACGTTTTAGGATAAATATTGCTGCAAAACGGGCAATTACGCAGCCGATTGGGTAGGCTATGGGAGCCAGCGATAAAGTCGCGTGGCAGTTTCCCGTTAACGAGAAGCCGCAAAGTAACGACGACTAGGAAGACCGCCGATCCGCGTGTTTCCGGCAAACGAACCGAACGATATTAACGGCGACGACAGCTGCAACTAATCCCGTTTGAAAAGAACCGCGCGTATATGTATACACAGACCGAAGGCATCCTCGATTTGCCACGAAACTGACGGGTTTCGCGACGTAGGATTTCATTGTGGATCGAGTGCGTCGCGCCGAGAAACCAGGGGAATTAACGAAACGTCACCGATCTAATTTCCTCCGATCCCAATAACAACACAAGCTCGTGCAAATGGAAGAGGTGGATTTGAATTGCAGGGAGGCGATAGGGTGAAACGGAACCGATACCGCATTGCGGTACTTGGGTCCGTGCAATCCTCTCCACGATTAAGTTACGTAAGGCCTTTCGACCGCAGAGACAAGTTACCTACCTTGTTGCTCCACCACGAATATTTGATAGTCGATCTGCTGACGAAGAAGCATCGGGTGGAGGTTGTAGAGCAACGCTTGAAGGTGTTGCGGTCGATCGCGGAACGGAATGACGATGGCGACGCGATACCTCGCGATGCAGTCCGATGGGTAACCTCTGCCGCCTGGTTTCACCTCGGTGAACGCCTTTTCTATCGCCGCCAACTCAGGAGGTGACTTGCTAACGGCCAGCGGTCCGACTGAAAAATCGTTCGTGGACCGATCAGCCGAAGCTTACGTCCTTTAACTGTAAACGGAGGATGTGAACTTACCGAGATTCGGAGGAATGAGCGGACATGGCGGCACGATAGTACCGTTGGTCGCGTTCGCGGTCGAAGATTCCTGCGAACTTCCAACGATGTACGTGTTTCGAGTAGGGCGCGCGGATTCTATCTTGGAGAGGTTGGAATTGCCCCTGTCGCCGCCCCAGAGCAGGATCGTTGCGGTGGCATTGTTTTCGTTACCGAGTATGCTAGCCACGGTCACTGGCCCGTATATGATCAGGCCCCGTGGATGATGCCTGTAGGTACGATCCGCGTATCTGAAACGAAATCGGCACCAGCTCTTACCAGATCGTCTCTCTGCCTACCGTTCAATCGAGAATATTTTTAGCCGCGGGAGGGCAACATTTAGTCCCGGTTACGTCCGTTTTGGCGCAAAGCTTGTGTACACCGAGCCGTGTATTTCTGTCTCTACTAAAGGCCTACTCGAGCGAACTCAACTTCAGGAGCAAAGGTTGCCTTTATTGAACGTCGATTAATGTCGCGCGCCTGGCGCACGCAATTGTGCTTAGACCGTGCGAGCTATGCGACCGCTCGCTCCAATCGCGACGGTAAGGGAAACGGGGAAAACTCGACCGTTCGTTCTCTGGCTAATTTCGCGAACCTCTAATCGCTGACTCTGTCGAAGGCCGGCTTGGAATTTCTCGCGAGCGGTGTTCAGCCGCGCGTGGAATCGTTCGCGGCTTATGAAATCATCGAGGGATAATGGTACGTGGTACGTGTATGTATGCGACGCGGTGCGTACAGGATGCGCGCGTGTCGCATGTGAAAACACCAGCCGCTGGTCACTGGCCACTGGCCACTGGTCACTTCTGGACTGTGGAAAATCCGAGAAACAGGCTTTCACCTTGGTATTTCCGCCGTAATTTCCGACGTAGCCACGTCGTCTCGTATCGTATCGTTCGCCGAGAGATCACCACCGGAGGTATAGATGGAGCTACATACATACATATATCTGCTACTGTTGTCACAAGGACTAACTGTAGAAACGGTGGAATCATAAGGTATTCCTAGCACGGCCGGTCTGAGAAAGATATTAATTAATCGTGAATGACCGTTGTTGCGAAAGAATGCGAGTGCGCGGAAACGAAGGTACGTCGCGGCACAAAGGAGGCTCTTATTGATCGACGCCTAGGAAAAAAGGAACGTCCGATAAAAGGGTTATCAGCTTTTCTCGTTTTCGGTGTCACGTCCCAGAGTGATTAATATGAAAAAAACAAAAAAAACAGAGCGTAACAAAGACGCTATTGTAAGTATCTCGAGAGCTGGAACATCGGGAAACCGGTGATTTTCGAGTAGGAACGAACGAACGAACGAACGAACGTGTCACGCGTCAATAAATACACGCGCGTTATCGGATCCTTTTGAGAACGTGAAACGGTAGATTTATGCGGGGCCAGACACGAACGTTTCCTTTAACGATGATTTACAGCCGTGCGCGCGGCATACCGGTTCGAACTGCTTCGGGATTTCCGCAGAGTTCGATCGATCACGGTAAACGAACAGCGTTGCGAGCGATGCGCAGCTGCGTCGAATATAATACGGGCTAGATGGGATTAGCGTACGTAATCACGGGAACGTATTAACTGGACGCGCCAAGGAGAAATATGGGAACAATCTCGACGAGCGGCCGGAGCTGAATCGCAAGTAACTGTAGCGGCGCCTAGCCTATTCAAGCGATCTCTTGTTTGCATTTACGAGTCGCGCGATGTGACGGATCGTTTCTGTATCCGGTGTACATCCACCGTATACCGTACCGGGGACCGGGACCGATACCTGTCGCGTTAATCCAGAGAACCGTGTGTTCTCCACTCGAAACGAGCGATCGCTTCCCGTTAAGACCGTTACCAACTGGTAACTAATCGCTTTAATAGATTTCAAAGTGAGCTCGCTAAACCTTCTACGTTCATTTTTTTCCATCTTCAGTTACGAACGCGTCGACTGCGGAAAGGGCATATAACTGTATCGTGCCGTTTCACGTCTCGTAGCGCGACGAATTAAACCAGTCGCGAGAGTAACAAATTGTTGTCACGCGCTGTCGGCGAAATTTGAAATTAACCGTTGCCAGTCGCGCTCGTAAATCTGCCACGAAGGAAACGGTTCCGTTAAACGGCGAGCATTTGCGATTTTTCATTAAATCGCTTTTCCCGCCGGAAACGTGCAATTTTATGCAAGACGGAACGCGGCCAGACCTTAGGCTTAACCCGATGGGAGAAACACGCTTGCTCCCGTTTCATTCATTCCGACGCCGCTTCCCCCTCAAGGATATCCCTCTGTATTTTCCGAGCCAGAAGAAAGGTGCATCAACCTCTGGGATCTGTTCTTTCGCAGGCTTGGTTCGTGGTATCCAATTTTTCTCGTGTGGTAATGGTCGCGTAACCGGCGCGCCGCGAAGGAATTCCGCGGAATGCGGCCACTTTGGCGAATGCGATGGCTGTAGGGATCGTTAGAGAGCCGCTTCCGCAAATGGACAATCCAGATGACCGGTAACGAAGTAACGAGATCACGTACCTACGCTTCTCGAATACTCGTACGCGACGGAAAGATGAATTTTCTCGGGAATTTACTTGGACGTGGCCGGACTGCCTGCAGTCGTCGCTCATTGTTGCGAAATTGCGGTAATTTTGCGCGATTTTCGACCGGAAATGAAACGTTCTAACTTTTCCCGCAATTCTCCTGGCCGATCCTCCGAAGCCAGACAGCCACACCTTTTTTCTTCTTCTTCTCTTCGTTGAAAAACTCGCGTTTTAATCTCGAAACGTTCCCTGCAACCAGTTCCACCTTTTTTCTGGCTTACCGAGCTCTCGCGGCAAGCTCGAGACTTTTTGTCTCGTCCCTTTTCCACCGGATAAAACTAAATACATACGTATCTGGTGCGGTTCGATTTCTCGATACTTGAGATGAACCAGCAACCGTTTACTTCCCATAGTCGTTGGCTTCGTAAACCGTTGTCAATGGTGGTCCGTCCGTCGTCGTTAAACAACCACTTTACCATTACGTCAGTTGACTGGAGTCGCTAATAAGATTTCCCCACGCGTCGAACGCAGGATCGAATAATTACCCCGTGTGTACGTACCTGGTAGCGTTAATGGTGAAAATCG
Organism: Habropoda laboriosa; assembly: GCF_001263275.1. Lineage (NCBI taxonomy): Eukaryota > Metazoa > Arthropoda > Insecta > Hymenoptera > Apidae > Habropoda > Habropoda laboriosa. The sequence goes on from NW_017100239.1 coordinate 422,531, forward strand.
TCTCTATGGAGCGACGATCGATCACGCCGCTAAGTAAATACTGAATGGCAATAAGGGCGAGGACGACGCAGACGATCGCCTTGTAGAAGTGGGCACGATGCCACAGTGCCACGGCTGCGGCCACAGTCATCGCATCTGCGAGACACCATAACTCCCTCCTATCGCCGTTAGAAGAGCGCCGTACTGGACGAGGCGCTCCCTGTTGGCTGCTGTTGTCGTTGTCGCTGTCGTTGTCGTGGCCGTGGCCGTGGCCGTTCCCGTTTCTTCGCTCCTACGCGCGCGACTTCTTTTCCTTTTCCTCCGGGATCCGCGAGCTGGAGAACGTGTCGAACGGAGGCTTCTCAATTCTCCTCACCAGGCGCATTGCCCTCCCTCACCGCGACGACACCCCTGCTATCCTGGCGAACAGAAAAAACCAGCTGGCCTTACTCTTCCAAATCGAGGAGAAGAACGAGGCGAATTAGTTGGGGCTCGCGTACTGCCCGTCGCGTAATATCGACAGAGAGGGAGGAAACGTGAAATCTGAATTTGAAAGGAAGCGTTAGAGATTAGATAGGGCATCCGGCGTTGGAGCATTTTTAGGAAAGATCACTTCTGAAGAGCAACGACAGTTTGGACGCGCGTAGTTTGAAGGTCTTGTCCTCTCGTGCTGTCGCGTGTCGCGAAAAATAGAAAAGCCCCGGCCAGAGAGAGGTTAGGTTGACCGATCGATGCGAGCCGTATCCTCCGTAAACTTTGCCCCTGACTTTGAAATCGTGTTGTTTCAGATGTAGTTTGCGCGTGCACTGTTTGCGGAAGTTACGTAGCTAATATGGGGTAACAGCCTTTCGCGATTACGACCGTTTTACAGCGTCTCGACAGGCCACCAACGCGCTACGTGATTACCTTGGTGCCCGTTTCGTGGAAAAATTCTCTACCAGTTGCTTCGCTTATCCTCCATACTGTGCGTGATAGACGAACGATCGGCAGGTTTCCGTTCGAGAAGAAAAGCGAAAAAGGGAAGACCGTCGGAAGAGAAGATCGATACGAATGCCGCAATCACCGTCGCGCTCCACCCGCAAAATTTTCCCTCCATTCTCGCCATATTTCCACGGAATATCTTTTTTTTTAAACTTTCTTTCTTTCTTTTCTTTCGTTTTGTACGCTTCGATCGAACATTCCAAAATTGCTAGAATATTTGGAGAGGAAATATTTAAAAAGTTCCCCGTATTTGCTCCGTTCTTTAAACCACTTAAAGTGTGCGGGTATTTTCGATTTGGATACATAGTAGGAAGGCAAACAAAGACACGGTATGAATTACGATCGGTGTGGTTAACGACGTGAACTTGCGCTCGTGCGTGCGTCTACTACTGGCGCGATGCACCGGCGTTTACTGTAAAATCTACAATTACGATGGTTATCGTGACACTCTAATTATTATACATATTTCATACCGTGAATTCTCTCTCTCTCTCTCTCTCGCCGGTTGCGTGCTAAACAAATTAGTTTAAGCCGACCGTATCTTGGCGAGTCCGCGATTTATAAGAAAAAGCCAACAGCCGGCTCGCGAGATGATGAAAATGTACAGCCTGGGAAATTTCCAGAGATTCGAGATATCGCACGAAAAACACGAGAGAAAAAAAAATGTAAAGGTGGTAGATCACGCCACGTTACGCATATTTCGCGCAATCTTTTAACTCCGCTACAAGAAACGCTTCGGACGTTATCGTCCGATTGCGAAACCTTCGTTGCACAAGCATTTCGAAATGTACGAAAGAAAAAGCGAACGAAAGCCAATCTGGTTAACGTCGAATGTCGTAAAACGGTAACGATGTCCCGTAGGTGTCGACCGCGGTATGCATCTGAATTCCGTCCGATTGTCCGCGCCACGGACTTTCCTCCAAGGATATTCGACAGGAAAAATCGGAAACGAGCGTATCGATCTTTCCGTTGGTGCACGGATTGCGTCGCGTGGGCGGAATACTCAAAGAGGATATCGCCGTGAATCTTATCGTGTTTGTCCTGTCTCGGTGCACGGCGAGCGCGTGCATGAGAAAGGAAAGGAAAACGACCTAGCAGGGTGCGTGGAGATCCTCGACCGGAACCGGGGGATAAAAGAACCCTTGTGCGTCTCTCTTTGCTTCTTCGCTAAATCGGAGCTATCTCGTATGCGCGTGGTGCGCGTCGCAATGCAGCAAACATAGCGGGAACAAGCGTTTTCCCTCTTTTATGGGCCAATTACGGAACGCTAAAGTACACGTCTGATTCAACCACGGTGTTTTATCGAAAACACCACTTGTCACGCTATTAGCACGGTTGTTCATTACGATTCGTTAACCCTGCTATCCGTTAATCGCAGGACGACTTAATTGCTTCGTTGATGCGTGTCGTTGTCGATTATTGGTAGGCCTTTGGTAGGGCGTTCTTCCCATGGAAAAAGTGTCTGGAACTTGGAAAGTGGACTGGACAAGTCTATCGAACGATAACTAGAAACCGAGCACATTCTCAACGCGATAACTCGATAAAAATCGAACGCGACGTTTTCCGACGACTTGCCTCTCGGTTTAAATACGCATGGACGCGGTGCGCGGCTGAGACGAGCCTGTTCATCGAGGCGCAGAGAGGGTGGAGGCGAAAGGGAAACGCTATCAAAGAGATTGCAGGGTGTGCCGGTTCGTGTTACGTCCAAGCTTTATTTTCCACGCCACTTTATATCCCACATGGAGGATCGGCGAGAAAACAGAGGTGAACGGTGGACACGTTTGGATTACGCTTATCTTTTTCCACTCGAGACAATTCGAAAAGTGGAGTAACGGGGAACAAATTCCGGACAAATTTAGGGGGACGGAAGTAGCGCGTCGAGGACTGCCATTTGGTCTTGGAAATAGTAAAGATCGGTTTTGTTAGCACTTTGGGGACTTTTTGCGATAAAAGCGAGCTGCGCTCTATGTAGAAAGGTGCAACGACGCGAATCAAATCGTAGAGAGCGAACCAAGCTTTGCCTGTATTTAGCCGAGAAAAAATTCCAACCCTCCCTTTTCTGCGCCGTATGCAGTCGATAAACCGTAACGCGATTCCACGTAAACAATCGCAATTGTAAGGCCGCGCGCGTAAGGGTTCGCGCACTTTTATTTGTCCCGGTGGAGCTCGTTAGTGTCTTTACACGCGGCACGGTAACGATGATACGGGATTAAACGAGGTTCTGGTGACTACGTACGAGCATACTCATCGAATAAATTGCAGTTGCTTCTCTCCGAGATCACACTGTACTTTGTTTTCGTGCTGTTTTCCCACTGCTGTTAATTTTTCCCCTCCAGTTTTTAACTCTCGATACGAGCTATTGCGCCGTTCCTCGCACTTTTTCCTTTTGCACCTCGATTCTTTCCCTTTGTATCGCAATATCCGCCCTTGCGCTACTTTAAGCGCCGGCCTACTCTAGATAGCCGTATTGTCGAGGAGTACGTTTCCAATTAACGGGCCGAGTTGTGGTTACCAGGAGATCACTCGTGATGCTTTACCTTGTTATGGAAATTTGCCCCAACCCTCCCTCCCTCGCTTCTCTAGATAACCGAGCAACTTTCACACAGTATCTATGTACATATGCAAATTTCAAACGCCACCTTTTTCTTTCGGCTGTCGCGAACGCTGACAGCGCCGACACGGCGCCCAATCTTCTTAATTAAGGGGGGAACGTAAATAGAATCAGAATTGATAATCGACTGCGAGCTCGTAAACAGCCCGCTAAGTATTTAATTAAACGTGGACAGATTTTACCGTGCGTGTAACTAAACAAACGGCCAATCAGATGATACCGAAATTTACACAACAGCAAATATCTAAATAAACATCTACCACAGGTATAGCCTCGGTAATAGCGATCGATACTCGTTGCTCTACCGACGCGACCATAGAAAAGAGCTCTCTTCTTTTTGGTAATTAAGGTCGAACGGCGAAAGAAATGCTCGTAGTTGGTCGGAAAATATGAAAGGAAATGAAAGGAGGAAGGAGGAATATGTGGCGGTGGTGGTAAGGGAATGAGGAAAGAAATTGAAAGAGAAGAAGGAAATGGAG
>NW_017100239.1:426607-469512 GCF_001263275.1 Habropoda laboriosa
GGGGATCGATAACCATCGCCATGGTGACCATAGCATCAACTAGTCTTTACTCCGACTGACTCTTCCCCCAGCGTGTTTCTCCTCGAGTTCCGCGATACACCAGCTTCTGGATTCCTGAATCGTCCGAAATCCCCCGATAACGGCGATGTACGTATCGGAAGCTCGACAAGCCGCCCGGGAATTTCAATTCGAACGAAGCCCCTTCGCCGCTCGTTGCTCGCCCACCTGTACAAAATTCTTCCAGGGAAGTTTTCTTATTCCCGCGCCTTCTGCTTTATAAACACAGATGCCAGGCAAACCGAACGTTTTATTTTGCGTCATCGGGACTAATCACGCAATTACCATATTCCAATTCCATTGAGTACATATACCAAAAGCAGAAGTCGACTTTACGCTTGAGTTGCTTCTTAACTTACGTATTCCCTTGGCTGTTTCTACCGATACGACTCGACAGCTGGCCGTGAGCTAATCTAGCGAGCAAATCTACAGTTACTTTGGCCAAAGTAATTCACGGTATCTTGGCAGAGATGCTCCGTACGAAGGTACGAAGCTCGACGAATCCCGCAAAGTTTGCAAGATGACTGATTCGGATGGAACATCGCGGCTGAGAAGTGACGAGGCTTCTGTTCAACCTAGACCTTCTTTTAAGATCGATGCGGCGATCGTTAAGTACCCGTTGGCGGGTTGGCGCGTCCAATTATTCACATCTGGGGAATTTGAAGGATTAATCGGCCGTAGATGGTGAAGGAACGATCGTTGGTGACAGACTGTAGGTGTGAATACCGTGAACGGAACCCTGTTAAAGTGTCTGCGACCTAGCTGGAAACTCGAGGAGTTCTCGAGTGTTTTTGCATCAGCAGCCGCAGAGGCAAAGGTGGGCAGATAGTGTAGTGCTCGAGTTCACAGCTGCAAGGTCTTAACCGTAACGCGCAAATCTACCGTAGCTTGGCTGCTCGATAACTTTTCGACTTTGTTAGGTCTTTTCGCCAACTTGGACGGCCAATGTCTAATATTGAACATATAATGTAATATTTCAGAGGCGTGAATTGGAAGGAGAAAGCCTCGGCTTGAAACCTTCCCAGAGTGTATTGGTTCGCTCGGTTCGCCTACGAGGCAACTACATGCACGTGTAAGGCGCGTTCGAAATGCGGTCGAGATCTCTTTAAATTCATGAGAAGAGAAGAATCTAGTTCAAGAACTTTCCGAAAAGAGCTTTGAAAGGGAGCGTGTTACGGGGGAGGGAAGAGTTTCGCCAAATCGTCCTTCTCTTCTCGATTCTTTGACAACTTTTCATCTTGCCAGCCACCTGAATAGCTTATACTATTCTTAGTATAAACTTGGTGCTTGAAAATCGGAGCAATTTCGTCCGATTTACTCTTGGAAATCGTTTCAACTCCGCTCAACCGTTAATATTCCATTACTCTTTAACGTCAGATCAAGCTTGAGGAAAAACAAAAATCACGCGTTGATATTCCAAGTGGAGAAACGTATCGTAGACGTTGAATACCGTACTTTCTAACGTTACGTGGGATGTTGTAAAACGTGAAAGTGTGCGCAGGCAATGAGGCGAAGCGCGATTCGTGCATTCATTCGCGAATTCATCGGAATGAATAAGCCAGACGGCCGTTAGAAGGCATTCCGTTCGATAGCTCTTGAGACGAGCTGTTGTGAATCGAAAGGAACACGATGTCGGTGGTGGGAGCTACCTTGCAATTCCAAACTTTTTTACAAGTTTTTCCTATCTACTTTCACGTACCTAACAACGATAAGGATAAGTCAACTATCGCGGCATACATACATATATCGCGGAGCTCGGAAGAGGGACATTTCGCAATTTCACGCTCTAGAGAGCGAAACGAGATCGAATACCAAAAATTTTCTCCAATTGCACGCGGTCTTTGTATAATAGTTTAGACCGGTCGATGGGAAACAACGCGCACGTTATGCCAGTTTTGCAAGGCGCGTGTCGACATCAAATCGAAATAATAGACAATTAACTTTGGCTTAATCGAAGAACAGAGATGCCAAAAGTGAGGACAGCTTTGGCAAAGTTTCATTGTAAGCTCGACTCGTCGTTTCTTCTTAAAGAGAGTTGGCGGAGCAACGGTAAGAAAGAGAAGGGAAAGGCGGAAAGTTGGGGACGTAGACGAGAAAGGGCCCGATGATCGGGAAAGAATATCGAGGTGAAGGGGAGAGGACAAGAATAAAAGCGAAAGATTCGGTGCGCGGAGAAAAGTGCAGACAGTTGAAAGGCTCGAGGGGGCAGGAAACCTAAAGAGGATACATGTATAGAGGGAAGGAAGGGCGAGCAGGATCGAATTAAAATGCACGACGTTCTCTCAGTTCCCCCTTGGCCCCGCTGCTGCCTGCCGCAACCCTTTCTCTCCGACGCACGAATCTCGGATCGTTCGAGCTGGAAAAATGACAGGGACTGAAAAGGGGAACCGGCTGAAAGGAACGTGTCCCGTTTCGTTCTTTCCACTAATTTCGATTCCTCGCCGTTTCCATCTACACGCCTCCTCCACGGTGTCAAGGACCACTGTTAATTCATAGTCCACCATCCTATGTACGTACGCGTACATATGTATATTAAATAAGCGTAGTTAAACGACCGACTCGGAAAGCTCGCCTCCTCCTACGGTCGATAAATCACCAACCGCGATTCCACCTCCCTTCGCAATCTCCTCCTCGACGATATACACACATACCATTACTTGGCGCGATCTGTTCACCTTTTTCCCCTTATCGTGTCCCAAATTTATCATCTTTCGCCTATTTTTCTCCCACTGAGAACGAAAAACGAAATTGGCGTAAAGTGTTCCGAGGAAGCCTAGAATACCTTCGTGGACCTTATGATCTCATCGAAAGATACTATTAATAAATGTTCCGCGGTTAGGTAACCGGTATGGAAACTACTTCTGCGCATCTTGTACTTAGAACTGAAATGTAGGAGCAGGTGACGAAACTAGAGCTACTCTTGATATAAACCAGTCTTATTAAACTAAATATTATTAGATAATGCTTGCTAAACAACACCGATTACGTCTACGTTTACGTTGCAACGATAAGACGGGGATCGGTATTAAATACACGGTATTAAGTCAAGTTGCCAAACGCGGTGACTTGACTCCTCGTTCCGTTATTAGCTACTTTTACCGAGAACCGACCCACCGAAGTGGTACAGCGACCGTAGGCAAGTGTCCGAGCTGGGAACCGTATACGAGATATATTTAATAAAGGTCTTTGGCCAAAGTTAGTTTGAAATTAGGTTAAAGGGTACAATTAGCTGCTAATAGGGTTTCTCTAATTACGAGCAAACGTCGATAAAGGAATAGGGAAAGGAACCTGTTTCTAAAAGCGCACAAGCTACCCGCTGCGGATCATTCTTCGCTTAATGGCAAGTTAAATATAATTGAAGAGGAAACTTTTTATCTCTGGTCACGTCCGATCCGAAAGCAAATGGGCGTATATGTATATGTGTACCTGCATGCGCTGAAATTACCGAGGTACTTATCGGCTACGCCCAGTTGCTGATATTCGATGCTTTCAATCCCACTCTCGTGTTACAATCGATATATCCTTAAACGCAACGACGAGATTCATTGGCAGGGGACGTGGTTAATTTAATCGAAGAGCGTTTCGTATCGCGGTACGTTGATCGATGGTAGGCAGCTGATTTTCATTTGACTCGTTAACACAGCGTTAATTGAGAACGCACTTTTATCAAATTGGTATCAAGCATCCGTTGGTAAGCGGAAACAAGGGAACCGCAACATATCGATAAAGTAAAACGCTGTTCTCGATTCGACGCGAGAAATAGCGAGACAGATGTAGGCAGATACAGCGAGAGGCTGGAGAAAAATAGATAGAAGCGAACGATCTAGAGTGCAAGGAATCGAGAGAAGACGCAATTTATGCTGGTTAATACATATGTATGTATGTATGTGCACGGAGTTTGGTTGCTCGCGCCTCGAAGGGGTCAGCTCGCAATTAGCTCGAGGAAATAAAGTACACATGTAGGTACAAGAAGCGTGGCGTGTAATTCGTTTCTCAGGGCCGTACACACGCGGTTACCGCGAAATAACCTCCAGAGTTTTTCTATCATCACGACATAGACGCCGAACCTTGGCGAGTATGTACGTAAGATGCTTTACCAACGAAAACAAACAACGCACGGTCGATAATTAGTTTGTTGGTTTGTTTAACCTTTTCTTTGTTAACTCTATGTACGCGCGAGGAGATGGCCAACTTCCGTTTCGCAGGCATTTCGTCGGGCATCGCGCCAAACGTTAGAGCGCATATTCCCAATACACGTAATGGTTTCTATGCTCGAAGGCAAGAGATAACGGTCCAAGTTGAACATCACGTTGGGTATTACAGTTGCTTTCTCGTAAATCAACCGGACGTGCGGAAAAATTTCATCAACTCGGCCCGCGCGATGGATTACACCGGGAGACACGCTGTCAGGGACTTAACCGCGACGTACGGATAAAAAGCGGATGACAGGAAGGAGATCGCGTGACTGCCTAACTCGTGACAGAAATTATTTATGAATTATTACGTTATTAAGCCGTTACGTGTTCCAAAATCCCCGTTACGGTATCGAAACGTGGAGGTAAAAAGGTTGATTCGTGTGACGAAACTGGTAGCGAAAGTTGGATCGTGCGCAACCACCACCTTCTTTTCGTGTTTCTGAAGCATGACGCGACCGCAATCGTGCAAGATAATTTTCAATTACGCCGGGATACCAGGAGACTGCGACATTATATTGTAAATTACACGTATCCTGCGCGTTACAATTGAAACGAGAACGAATCGCCGATCCTACAACGCGCCGTCGTAATATGTACTTCTATTAACTTGCAATTTCAATTTACCGATGTTATCAGCTGAATATCCTTCTTGAACAAACAACTTATCACAAATACCTGCGTCGCGTCGTTTCTATCCAATTGCCAAATACGGAAGAGTCGTTAAGTCGGAACAGCAAAGATAATTGCTACCTATTTAACAAGTGGAAAATATAAGGAAAAATTCGAACCTTGAATGCTAATTCTTTCCGTATTTGCGACAAGGTAAAAATAGCGCACAACGCGAATTGAAATTACGAATAACATAATGATAAATTGTACGTTGCTCAAGGCATGATTCATTTTCAGCCCTTTATCTGAAATTCTTCGTTTGAATTTGAACGCGACGGTGTTTCGTCACCTTGCTTTTGTCAGGCTTGTCGTAGAGATTAAGAGGGAAGCGAATTGGAAGCGATTGGTGGGACAAGTATTACGGAACCGACCAACTTGACGTTAATTCCTACTTACGTACATGTGATACACAGTGGTGGAGGAGGTAAGGAAAGACCTTCACACGCCGATATCGCGTCGTTATTTTACACCGAACGACCAATTGAAGGATACGAGGTATGTGCGACTACCTTTGCTGTTTACAAAGTTTTCGTTCCGAAGCGCGCAAAATCCACTTTATAAAATGCATAGAGTGCATCCTACGTATGGTAGTAAAAGCGATTTCACGGTAGCTCGAATTTGGAGCAAGTCCAAGTCGAAAATCGATCGACCTTTAAACTAACCGGCTGTATGCTTACTCCAACCTTACTGGACAGTGAAACGAACGATGCATGTATCGAGAACCGTTCCAATACAAATCTGCCCTTTTACCAACAAGGGGGGAAATATTTCTTCCAGGATCTACGCATACAGAATTAAGGAAATCCTTGTTGTCGAATCGTGGTCTAGAATTTGCATAACCGAGTATGTACAAAAAAAAGGTTACACAGAGGAGGAAAGATAAAAAAGAGCGGATGGAGATACGCAAATGGAATAAGGGGGCCGCGCGACCATCTCGAAACATTTTTTTAAACGAGCACGAATGTAACAGAAGTAACATGAAAACGCGGCTAGTTAATATCGTTCGAAATCTGAATGTCGTCGAGGTGAGGCAAGAGTAACCTCGAGATTAATTAACCTAGAATATAAATAGACCTGATAAAATACTATTTACGCCGACTATCTTTTCTTCCTTTCGTCGATGTAACAATATACAGTCGGAAAATTTGAAATATGCGACTTCAACTTGAAGCTACGAGCGGAATAATGTTTCTTCCTGCTTGCTTATGTAAAACGATCGACTTATCGTAGCTGTTGGAGTATTTTCCAGATTCTCATACAACATGCAACAGATCATTGGAATTTCTAACGACTTGTGTGTACCTGAAAGACGTCGAATTGTAAATGTACAGGAAGGTCATCTGACAATAGTGACGGCCCGTCACGTGCTATCTTAAATAATGCGGTAAGACGATTATGCTCCTTAAACGGACATTTGCCGAACAATTGAACGATCGAACGAATACCCGGTTCTACTTTTATCTCTAATTACTGTTCCGGATCGCGTAATGCTCGATGCTCGAGTGCCGAACCGGCAATAATCACACCTTGATTTATTCCGTGCGAAATGCTAACAACTATTCTAATTTGCAAGATTATCAAAATACTAATTTGCGTAAGACCAACTGCTAAGACTTCGAAAAAAGGACGTGCTTCTCCTTCGTGGGACGCAGCTCCTGACATTAGAGAACCCCCTTTTTTCGGTTTTTCCCAGGGGTTGCCGCGTGACTTTCCACGTGACCTCTCCACGGGGGGTACGGTACGCGCGAGAGGACCAAGTGGCCATTTAGAAAATGTAGAGCAACGATAATTAGGTTCGTTACTGAAGCAACCATGGAAAAATTTGAGGGGGACCAACAAAGGGAATCGACTCTGCGCGTTACGCCAACGTGCCCTCTGTATTTTACCTGTTTCCTGCACCTGTAGGTTTTGCAACGGAATATCAATATTAGACACTTGGGAAGACAAACTTTGTCGACTGTTAATTAAGTAGGTTTGTGGTTACCTTTTCACGGGGGAAAACCCGTTCACGTGTAGATAATTTACCGACACAATATGCAATCTGACCATTACTGGTGAATGAACGTTGACGTTCACGATGTAATTGCAGGACGGAGAGCACGCGTAACCGCGGTATAGGGGAAAAATTCCACCGAGAATCCCATAAAGTTTCTACGCGGACCACGATCAACGTAAATGAATGCATCATTCGGCGGTGATTTCGAAATAAATTTGTCGATGAAAAACAATTGGTACCGCGAGCTCTTTTCGGTATCGAGCACACACGCGTCCACCAATGTGACGATACCGTGACATTTGTGGGGGGCGTTACAATTTACGACTGTTCGTCACTGTCCAGTTAACACGTTACAATCCGTCAAGTTATTCTAAACGCTTAGAATCCATATACAATCTCGATTAGTCGGGCGTAACAGCATTACAAACGGCTAATAATATTAGGTATATAACACTTGTGTAACGCGGCAGGGAGACGTTGAGAGAAAATTTCAGTTTCCAATCGAGCGATAAAGCAGGCAAGCGAGAATATGTACAAGGGAAGAAACACCGTCGTTTGGTCTCGAGTAGCGTATATACGTATAGTACCTATGTATATAGGCGATCCCCTTGAATCGACAGAGGCCGGTTTGCTCTTCCGCGCTCACCCACGTGCTAGATACCTACTCCGCCTATCTCCGTTTCGCGGCTAAAAAGCCTACGCGAAAAGGCAACCTTGGCCTCCGCGATTCCCCAATCTGTTTGCGTTTTCGCCAAGTGTACTCCGAGTAACGACGGTGAAGAGAAAGAAGAAACGATCGTTTCTTGACACCGATCCAGTAACTGACCTTCTCAACGCAACCGGTTTTCGCGTGCAAGTCCCACCATTCACTCGACGTTCACCGCTTCGGCCCGCGCTCTTTCACACTCTCGTTCTGGCTAGACCAGAACGGTCTCGCTAGCTTAATTCTCTTGGCACCTGGTCGAATCGCGAAATCAGTTTTCCGGTTGCGAGTAGGAGCGAAAAAAGAAAGGGCACGGCGCGCGTCGCGTCTCCGCAAAGACTGGCGAGGTGACCGGCCACGAGACGACGCGACGCGACGCGACGCGACGCGACGCCGACGTCGACCTAAAGCGCGGCCGAGTCAATGACGTGATTGGCCGGAGAGCGAGTCACGGTTCTCTCTACATTGGTCGCGTCGCCGACGTTCGCTTTTTTATCTGGACCGATCCGCCGCGGGAAACCGACCAAGGTTACTATCGAGGTTTTCGCGCAGACTTCATTCGACGGGGAAGGATTTTTGGCCGCAGAGACGAAATTAAAGTCCGTGCGAACGCACGATACCGAGACACGCGATATCTCCGGTCTGGTGAACTTGGCTGCGTTTCCTGTGCGATATTTAAACGAGACAGCGAATCGTACAAAAGTACGAGCTTGCCCCGAAAGCATACCTTCGTCAAGTTCCCCATACCGTATCGAAATACAGATCAATCGAAATACAGATGTATCTATCTACGTCCCAAGGATCGTTCGACGTCTAATAATCCATCGAAATGTTCAAATTAACTCGATGACGCATTACGTAACGTTTCGACGTAACATACTCTGACATTTCGCAAGCATGCGATCAAGCGATCGAGCGAGCGAGCAAGCAGGCGAGAAAGCAAAAGAATACGTTGGTGTATCAGTTACCAGCTAAATCAACGTCTGAATACGACACTTCCAAACTCGTTGACGCACGGCCAATCGCAAACCGATGAGAAACGTACGGGCTGCTCGGTACACAGAAACATACGCGCAATTTCCATTTCCATATATGTACAACATATGTACCTACTACGGTAAGTATTTTCGTATCGTTTATCGGTTGTACGGTTCGCGTTAATCTCGGCCACCGTTCCGAGAAGAACCCTACGAACGGAACGACTCTTCTCTATCAACCTCTTTCGTGTAATTCGCGAGATAAATCTGTTTTTTCCAGCAGAGTTCATAGGGGGAACTTAGTTAGATACATCTTCTCGTTTCTTTAGTCCTTCTCCGTGTATAATTCTGGTCTAATTAAAACGGCTGAAAAGGTGGTGTTTATCTATCGGTGAGACGTAGGCAGGTTCTCACGGTAATGTCGTCGTCTTGTACTTACAATTAGGCTAGTTCGCGTCCGGTGGTACGCGCACATTTCTATTATGCACGACCAGAGTGTTAAGTATAAAAAGGAAACTGGCATCCGCCACTTTGAAACCGTTCAACGTTACGGAATTTTCACCGCGCAACTTCTCCAACGGTGAACGTGATTGGTTAACGTACCGTATCCCTGTTCCCTCGATAATTTCCAAACGAACTTAAGCGGTTTCATTCAGTTAGAATATTCTGTTACCGTGAACACCCTGCAATCTACGGGATGTTTAACGAGATCCCGCTGGTACAACCAAAATAGGTCTACGCCACCCTTTCGCCCTACGGCTGGTAGGTACTCGTTGGAAAGTGTGCGAAAACCAGCCACCGTTGGAGCTCTCCGTGCAAAAACTGATAAGGAAAATATATATTCCCACTCGACTTGGCTTCTACATAGTATACCCTTTTTCGCCCCCTTGGAGAGCGGCCAATTTACGCCCCACTCTTCTTACAGATAGTCGGATAAGAACGGTATTGATGTAAATGACTGGTTCGGAAGAATGGAAAAGCCAGGTTAAACGGTGCCGCACGTGTGTGGAGATGGTCGCGGAAGAAGATGGTTAAGCGTACGCTTAATTAATTGTACGCTGTCCCCGCTTATCGAAAAGCCAATCGAGAACCGAGCGTATTCATCGCGTAATAATGCTTTTACGGAAAATGAAATTACGTCGAACGGTTTGGTTAACGGGTGTTAACGGGACTCTGGCTAACCGTTAATCGTTGCCCAACGAAAGCGGCGTTGCATTTTGTTGTGAGATTAAACGACAATTTTACGCTCCGGGACACCTCGTTGCCTCGCAATACCGTTCTTTTCAAAACTAAGCGCTGCTGGTTCAACTTGTAACGGTTTGTCGCGCGTGTGCAAAAGGGTAATTATGCTTTGGAATTGAACCGGAATTGCTGTGTCGCGTTACACGAATGCTACAGCAATTATCAAGAGTACAGCCGCTAACGCGAACCTGCTAGGAGTAAACTCCGGGAATCAAGGATCGGCTGACGTTACGGTTACAGCTACTACGTGCCCGTCTTCCTAATTTACGTCGCATCGCGCCAGCTGCTCCTTTCTTTCTTTCCCGTCGTTACGGCCATTCTGTTCCCTCGAAACATCTTCTTCTTCTTCATGAACATCTGTCTCTTGTGCATGGGGAAAATGTGCGCGCGTTCTTCGTAACTCGAATAGGTCGTTTCTACTTTGCGAAACAAATTGTGGCAAAACGACGATTCGGCGGGGGTGTTGGCTCTAGACGCGAGACACGTAGTTGGCATCGATCAGAGGCTCGTTTAAGGCAATATGCGGGAAGGTGCGAGTTCCTCGAACCAAGCACGTGAAATCGCTGGCGAAATCGCGCCCAACGTGCAAGTTATCAAATTGGACAGCGGGTCGGCTGCAATCGAGCGGAAGCGAAAACTATCGAACGATAGTGCTCTGGACTTGGGCAAAGGTAACTAGGTAACAAAGAGAACTCGTAAAAGGTATCGTCAGCAGCGCAGGGTTTAACAAGGAAATCGTTAGACGGAGCATGATTAACCCCGCCGCGCCGTTGCGATAATAAACGAGCTGCGAGCTTCATCACTCATCGGTGCCCTGGTCTCTTTCTTGTTTGCGATTATGTACGCGTGTTCCTATATATGTATGTAGATGGTAAAAATCCGTATGCGAAATTATTACGTTGAAAAGGGATGCGCGATACAACGTGCATACCACATGGCCAGGCGAACGAGCATCTCTCCGCGTTTTCATTTCACGGCATAATCCGTAGTAGATTGTGCGACGATAAGCGCCCAAGAAAATAAACTGTACGTTGAACAATTCCGTAAAGTTAGGAGAATGCGCTATCGCGGCATTTTGAAAAAGTGCACAACTGTCGTGCTACGTACACTCGACAGCTCGCGAACCAACTCCGAATCTCAGAAAATTCTGCCGGTCCTCTGCCGGACCTCTACGAAAATTCGTCGATTATAAGGAGACAATTGGCAAACGGTCCAAGCAGCTGTCGAGCTTTCGAATTAGCACTCGAGATAGATTCAATGCATACATATGTACGTAACCAGTAACGGCGTCACGTCAGAGCCGTCTTTGATAACTAGATAACAGAAACGACTGGTTAATTCGTGAATTATGCTCCGCTTCGATAAAACAAACAAGAGCTTTTTCGGAAGGTAGAGATATCGAAAGACCTCGAGCGAGATCATAAGAGAGCGGACACGAAAAAAAAAAAAAGAAAAGAAAACGAAGAGGTAAAGAACGCATTAGAAAAGCTTGTGTTTGAATTTCACGCCACGTCGGACAATTAGCACGTAGCGGCGCGGGCACAAGTGTCCTTTGCGTGGTTTTCTTTTACGCTTTGAAAGACAAGAACTCGTTGTGCAAGGTCGTTCCCGCTGTTACGTTCTAGTAGCCAGGTCACTGCACAGGACACTTTTTTCCTTCGTTTTCGTTCTCCGCTGGATTTCTCAAACGATTATCTCTCGCGTTGTCGAAAAACGTCGGCTGCTACGGCGAGCTGACGTTCCATCTTGGCAGATTAAAAGCAGACTATCGCGAATTTAGGTCATCACACGCGCGGTCCCCGTTCTTTTAAACGTAACGCGGCCTTCGGAATTTAAGGCTTTGCACAGTTGACCGTCGCGTCGCGTCCTTCTCTTCTCTCTTCTCCATTGAAGAAGACTCCTTCGCTGAAAATTCGCTCACCTTGACTTCGAACCGGTGAAAACGGCCGATCCAATGAAATTCCAATTTGAACGAATGAAAAGATCTCGCGGTGAAATATATCCGAGTTAAACGATTCCAGCTCTCTACGGGCGAAAGAATACAATAGCGACGTGGAAACAATGATCCTATTGAAGACACTGCCGCCGATAAAGAATAAAGAACGCGTTATTTGTCTAGCCTTAATGTCTCGCGTCTCTCTCCTTTCGTTTCCACGCTCTACCTATGTACTACTGTAGAAGTGTTTCTATCGATAATAACCTCCTTTATCGACCGTATACGATTCGTTACGATGTGGAAGGAAAAACGCTTTTACCTTCTACCGCGTTCGATAGGTATTCCGTATTCTTAACGTGTAACGGTTCTTTCCACTCGCATCCCTACGAAGAAAAGACTTTCCTACCGTTCGTAAACACGCGTTCGATAGTCGCGATTTACGCATAGTTCATTGGAATTTAACGGGGCAGTAGACTTTGTCGTTTAAACGAACGCATAGGTGCACGGGTGAAATGTCAGATTTTGGCTGTCACGTGAGCGAACAGCGAACAGCGAACCAGGGGAAAAAATCGCGGAGGACGCTGGACAGTTTGTACGACCGTTCTCTTTTGTCTCGGCCAACGTACGCTCTGATACTTACGATCACGATCGTTCGGTGCTCCGAGTCACGACCAATTCCACGAATTCTGGCTGTTTTAAAGGTGCATAACGAGGCACAGCTTCCGCGAACCACGTCAGATTCCAGGCCCATGAGTACCAGCTCTTCCCCTCTCCCCGTGTCACTAACCACCGAATTTCAACCTTGTCGAACGCACTTCTCCTCAGCTACTTAGCTATCAATTTCTCGCCAACTGTAAACAACGAGAGGCAACCATGTGATCGTATTGATATTTCGTCGCGAACATCTGAGAGGACGAGGAGGAACTCGCACTGAACAGTTTGCAGGAGCACGCTCTCTCTCTCTACTCCTTCTCACAAGTATGATCGCACGGTAAAACAGAAAACACTGTCTTTGCGGGATAACCAACCAGATGACACGTCCGAATAAAGTGAATCACTGTTTCCTAACGGATCACCGTCGATGACACTCGAGGATACCGCGGTAAACTTGCCAGATCGCAGAAGACGCGGATCTCCGGTTCGGAAGATCTTTACCGTGGACATCCTCGGTGAAAAGCTCTCGCAGAGATAGACACGCGGCCAACAGCGCCTACGCGCGGCAATACTGGTAACTTCCCGTCTCAAACGCTAACGCGGTTTATTGCGGTTCCGACGCGCCATATTGGCTCGAGCTGTTATACGCACGCCACGCGCCATCTCTCGATTCCCGGACAAACTCGCCATAGGGAAAAGCGGTTATGTCGGGCTGAACGTTCGTTCGGGTTCGATATCCACGAATTTCGGATAAAGACGCGTCTGAGGATTTCGAAGGATCGAAGGGACTGTTTTTCTTCTCCGAGAATTCAGCAAGTAGGATAGGCTTTGTTCACTTGGCCTGTTTACTTCGGGTAAACAGATCCACGTAAATATTTGTTTCGTACGTCGATTCTGATCTACGCTCTCGGTTTCTGAGAAATTCGAAAATGTGAAAGAATAAACGGAAAAGTGTGTACCTATAGCTGTTTCTTTTATTGTTAATTCGTCGGATGTACGGAACACTAACCGTTTAAACGTTTCGAAAAGATTCGTGTCCTTTGACAAATGGTAAAACGGTTGAAGAAGAAGCCATTTAAATTCAATGGTGCATGATTTCTATAACGGTTCCCCGCGTTTCTTTTACAATTCAGCCGTTCGATTTAATCTTCCTATTGTTTCCTATTCAATCGCTATTGTATCGCTCTTATTGAGATTCGTGACAGTGTTTGTGAATGAAATTTGCTCGTTTGTGTACTTTGTTTAAAGAATTGTATAAGAAACTTTTTATTAAACTTTCAAAGTTTAAATGGACCTTGGTAAGATTCTCGTAGTTCGAACAAAATTTTCAACGAATCTCGCAAGTTTTATGCGGAGAAGGAGGAATGTACTATGTTTTAGTAATTTCACCCGTGGTCTTATCGAATAAGTTTCAAATAACTGTCTGTATCCTCGAGATTTTCTTGTTTCTATTCGGCTATACGCCGTTACATACGTGTCGTATTTCAAATGTATCCTATTACAGAGTCCACTGTTACAATTTATCCTTCTCGTTTAGCTAATTAACGTCTTTGGCTCAACACTTTTGTACTGTCCAAAAAATACTGTAAAAATATATTTCGTCGTTTTCAAAGTTAAAAGAGTCGAGAGCATTTTCGCATTTGGGGCATCCGTGAAATAAGCACCTGGTTATTTACACTGACGAGTGGACTCTTTCACCCGGCTCTCTGCTTTCTACGCTTCCTCCCTTTTTCTTCATCTGAAACACGTTCGTTTGCTCACTCTCTATGGTGTAACCTCGAAACATTTCTACATTAACGTGCTCCTCTGTGCTTCCTGCAGCTATAGTCGGTGTTTGCTCTACCTCGTGAATAGCCCGAAGATACGTTAACCTAGTGTCACCTAAACGCGGTTATGCTTCATTGTTAGCTCAATTCAGTTTCCATCCTACAGGCACAGACGAGGTACAGGATAGACCCAGCGCCTGATGTATTTTTGCGTCCAACGTTCTGAAATACCGATCGTGTAAAAAATCGAAGAATTTCTTATGCCCTCTGCGGTTAGAAAGCGGTGAGTTTAGGAATTACGTACGATCCAACCGTCGAAGATGATAAAGTCGACAGATGTAAAAAGTCATATTGTACAAGTGTACAAAATGGATTTGATCAAAGGCTACAATAAACCAGTACTGTTTTACAACATTCAACAATCTATTTGTTTTTCCCTTACACACCACGTTCATTTCCTTTTGCATAAGGCCTGCTGCGCGCAATTCTTTGTTCAATGTGAAATTAAGAAATTAAGCTATTTTATTAGTATTTAATTATTGTATAATTTAAGTACTTCGAAACATGCCCTAAACTGTGTTTTACTATCTGCATTACTAGTAATGTTAAAGCAATTAAAAATGTATTACAAGTATCAATTGAATAGAAGAAAAATGACGAGGACAGCAGTATTACCGCGAGTTAGACAAGGAAAGCAATAGGGGTGGACAAGGATAGAAAAGAAAAGTGAGGGCGAGACTAACGCCATCTCGCGTTTGGAGACTCGAACTACGATTTTTCAATGGGAACACAGAATATAAACGGAGGCAGACAAGGAAAGCACTAGTGTGCGAGAAGGATAGAGAGAAAACGTTTCCTATTGGCTGACTGGCCGTTGCGCTCCGACGCTCAGGCCCAAAGTCAAGCCGGTCGGTGAAAAATCATTAATAACTCAATAATCACGATGATTTTGTGAACTTTCAGTATTGAAGAATGTAGTATGAACCTCCAGCAACTTTCTACTTTAGTTTCTAATGCTCTAGACCCTTTCAATAATTAGTTATTAACAATTTTAGTAAGTGATGTCGGAAACGATACCGCATACCTTTACGTTTGTTCAGTAATTTCACAACTTTCTACTAAATTCTCATGCAACTAATTGTATGCGTCTGAAAGATGACTCTTTCGTCTATATTCTTGTCTAATTTTTATTACGATATTCTATCTTGTTTAGGAGTTATTAAATATTATATGAGAGGGTTCACTATAAATCGAACTCGTGTACAGTTAACTGTTGTAAACAATAACTAATATCAGATAAACCATACTACTTATGGCTACCAAACTGATTGCAGAATATAGACGGAAGCCCGTTCTGCATTCTGTATGCTTGAAAGTGCACAATTAGCCACGCATATCTATCGAAATAACGAAAATGTATTACGCGTGAATACGACGGTTGTAAAACTCTCCCAAAGAATGTTTAATAACTATTAAACTGAAACGAATATGTTAATAAAAATTACACGAGAATGTAGCCAAAGGAGTTGCCTTTCACACGCGTACAGCTGGTTGCACGAGAATTTAGTCGAAAACTATGAAATTATTGAAAAACCGGAAAGGTACTTGATGGTATTCGCTATCGTTTCCGAGATCACGTACTAAAATTGTTAATAACTAATTATTGGATACGTCTAGAGCAATAAAATTTATACGAGAAAGTTACTGGAGGTTCATACTTCATTCTTCAATTCTAAAAGTTCACAAAATCAACCTAATTATTGAGTTATTAATGATTTTTCACCGACAGGCTTGACTTGGGACCTGATTGGCGGAGCTCAGCGGCCCGCCAGCCAATAGGAAACGTTTTCTTTCTATCCTTGTCGCACACTAGTGCTTTCTTTGTCTAATACCTCTGTTTATATTCTGTAATCCTGTTAAAAAGTCGTAGTTCGCCTCACCAAACGCGAGATGGCGCCAGTTTCATTTTTCAAATTTTCTGTCTTTCTTGTCCCTATATGTATCTTGCTTTGTGTAACTCATTACTCTAGTGCTATCCTTCTCTATCCCGATTTCTTTCCTGTACGCTATCCTGTACGTCATCTGTGGTACGGGATGGATCTAACATCTTATAGGACTTTGTGTCACGACACAAAAGCCTACATAGAGAGCCCTCGTCATTTGCTTCTCGTTCCCAACATTATCGATTCAGCATACAATACAATAAAATTACAATGCCCATGGTTTTATGTGAAATGTCGTGCAATGAAAATAATTGTGCAATGAAATAAAATGTATAATGTACTTAGTGGTAGAAAGTGTCCAATTTCATATGGAATGTTTCGTATCCAGTATACACGAATAGTTCCGAGCGTTGCCGAACGCTTCCGACCACCGTTCTTTAACGCAGCGAGAATCGTGTGCCAAATGAACGTTTACGTTAAAAATAATTGCGTTTCTGTAAGTTGAAAGTGATTGCAAGTGTAGTGAGAAATGTACGTCGTTGATTTATTGTGTAATTTGGTGTTTTGTGTCGATCGGATTGTCAGAGTTCTTTACAGCAAAGATTGACATATTACAAAACGTTTGAACTTGAGAAATACTGAACGTGTAAAATCCTAACGTCTCTTCGAAATTTCCACTGCCCTATACTGTGAACAAGATGTTTCGTGCGACAATAGAAACCTTTTAGAAGATAAAAATGACTACTGCGCAATTGAAATTGTTGCTCTCGAGAGTAACTCTCAAACTGTGTGTCGAGCTCTCTGCAAGCATTCGCAAATAGCAAAGATTTACGCATTATAAAACGTCTGAACTTCAGAAATACTGAACGATTGACATACTGTACGACTCGTCGAAATATCCACTGCCCTATACTGTGAACAAGATGTTTCGTGTGACAATAGAAACCTTTTAAAGGATAAAAATGACTACTGCGCAATTGAAATTGTTGCTCTCGAGAGTACTCTCAAACTGTGTCCAGCTCTTCGCAATCACTCGCAAACAGCAAAGATTTACGCATTATAAAACGTCAGTACGTCTAAAATACTAAACGCTCGAAATACTGAACGTCTCTTGGAAATTTCCGCTGCCATATACTGTGAACAAGATGTTTCGTATGACAATAGAAACCTTTTAATGAATAAAAATGACTACTGCGCAATTGCAGTAGTTGCTCTCGAGAGTAACATCCAAACTGTGTGTCGAGCTCTCTGCAAGCACTCGCAAACGGCAAAGATTTACGCATTATAAAACGTCAGTACGTCTAAAATACTAAACGCTCGAAATACTGAACGTCTCTTGGAAATTTCCGCTGCCATATACTGTGAACAAGATGTTTCGTATGACAATAGAAACCTTTTAATGAATAAAAATGACTACTGCGCAATTGCAGTAGTTGCTCTCGAGAGTAACATCCAAACTGTGTGTCGAGCTCTCTGCAAGCACTCGCAAACGGCAAAGATTTACGCATTATAAAACGTCAGTACGTCTAAAATACTAAACGCCCGAAATACTGAACGTCTCTTGGAAATTTCCGCTGCCATATACTGTGAACAAGATGTTTCGTGTGACAATAGAAACCTTTTAATGAATAAAAATGACTACTGCGCAATTGCAGTAGTTGCTCTCGAGAGTAACATCCAAACTGTGTGTCGAGCTCTCTGCAAGTACTCGCAAACAGCAAAGATTTACGCATTATAAAACGTCTGAACTTCAGAAATACTGAACGATTGACATACTGTACGACTCGTCGAAATATCCACTGCCCTATACTGTGAACAAGATGTTTCGTGTGACAATAGAAACCTTTTAAAGGATAAAAATGACTACTGCGCAATTGAAATTGTTGCTCTCGAGAGTACTCTCAAACTGTGTCCAACTCTTCGCAATCACTCGCAAACAGCAAAGATTTACGCATTATAAAACGTCAGTACGTCTAAAATACTAAACGCCCGAAATACTGAACGTCTCTTGGAAATTTCCGCTGCCATATACTGTGAACAAGATGTTTCGTGTGACAACAGAAACCTTTTAATGAATAAAAATGACTACTGCGCAGTTAAATAGTTGCTCTCGAGAGTACATACAGTATATTCTCCACAAGTGTCAGACCGCAAGGAAGCTAAACCTGACACTCGCAGTAGTTTGCCGAACGTAGAAAAGGACAGCGAATAAAAGATAAGCATAAAACGTGCGTCCAGGCAAACCAAGCGATTTAAATATCAACTTTTTTAATTTTACGTTTTTTTATCCCGAAATTTTTCTTAACATATTCATGAGATTTTTCTGATGAAAATGAACAACATTTACTTATTAACACGTTCACTGTCACGCCAGATTTACAGGTTGCTGTCAGGCGGCCACAAGAAAATACATTTTAAGCATAGGATTATCGTATTATGCTTTATAATTTTTTTTTCAATTGAAAATAATGTCTAGCTAGCTATGACGTTCAAAATTTTTAGTTGACAACATTTATTTTATTTTAATTATTCTAAACATTTGAGGCACTCCAGTCACTGATGACCACCATGGCCATATCGAGGAAATAATCTAACGTTAATACTTGTTGAGTGATTCATTTAATTTCATAATATATCGCTTTGGATGAATTACTAAAACAAATTGCGAAGAAATTACATTAAATACCTGTACACATTATCCGTCGAATGTAGAGGGAGAGCCACCGTTTGGTTGCCAATTGTTTATCACATAGAGTCGGCCTACCTCCGCGTAAAAAAGAAAATGTAGGGTCGATAGCAGCAGAAAAGCTGCTAAACAATTAGAATTAAATGTAACGATAGAAATTATTGCAATAATGCGTAATGCAATTGAAAAATTGAAAAAATCAGAAGAAAAAACGCGAATTCATATCTTTGTCGATGATTCTAGAATATAAGACGATGGGGAGAAGCATAAGTTAAACGCGTAAAAGTATTCAATAATAAACGAACTATGGATGAAGCTATTATTTCAATACGCGATGCACTCACTCTAATTCAAAAATTCTCGTATAAATTCCGAAAATAGATTATTAATTACGGTAAACTACTGAGACGGTTTAATTTAGGGTGGGCATAGTGCACTCGTTCCAAATCAGCTCACAATATACAATAATAAATCAACTAACTACTTAACATGCAATTCATGCAAATTCCTTGGATGGTAAATTATTAGTAAACAAAGTTCAATATCAGAGAAAATATATGAAAAATTTCAAATTAATTTCAGTTGCTGGAAGCAAAGTCATAAAAGAAATGTACGTGTAACGAAAAAGCAACCTCTCAAAGTCATTTCAATATCCTATTCGACAAGTCTGAAGAACAACGATGACTAAAATTCAAATGTTTATTTCCCTAAACCTTCAAAATAATTTCGAAATATTTTATTCGAAGCGGAGTATTCCAAGTCAGTATCGATAATTGAAGAAATTATTTGATTGTATTTAAAAGAACCGAAAGGAAAATATTCAATGTCTTATATTAAACGTCTAGCAAGTACCAGTATTTGGTAAAATGATTTATGTTTGTTATAAAAGGAAAATTTCTAATATGTATATTTAAAATGAATTGTTATCCAGTCTATAGTATTGAAATGACTAAAATACAAATTTTAATTTCCTAAATCGTCAAAATAATTTCGAAATATTTTATACGAAGCGGAGTATTCCAAGTGAGTATCGCTAATTGAAGAAATTATATTATTGTATTTAAAAGAACCGAAAGGAAAATATTCAATGTCTTATATTAAACGTCTAGCAAGTACCAGTATTTGGTAAAATGATTTATGATTGGTATAAAAGGAAGATTTCTAATATGTATATTTAAAATGAATTGTTATCCAGTCTATAGTATTGAAATGACTAAAATACAAATGTTTATTTCCCTAAACCTCAAAATAATTTCGAAATATTTTATTCGAAGCGGAGTAATCCAAGTACCGCTAATTGAAGAAATTATTTGATTGTATTTAAAAGAACCGAAAGCAGAATATTTAAAGTCTGATATTAAATGTCTAGCAAGCACCAGAAATAATATAAATGATTCACATTTGTTATAAAAGGAAAATTTCTAATATGTATATTTAAAATGAATTGTTATCCAGTCTATAGTATTGAACTGACTAAAATTCAAATGTTTATTTCCCTAAACCTTCAAAATAATTTCGAAATATTTTATTCGAAGCGGAGTAATCCAAGTACCGCTAATTGAAGAAATTATTTGATTGTATTTAAAAGAACCGAAAGCAGAATATTTAAAGTCTGATATTAAATGTCTAGCAAGCACCAGTAATAATATAAATGATTCACATTTGTTATAAAAGGAAAATTTCGAATATGTATATTTAAAATGAATTGTTATCCAGTCTATAGTATTGAAATGACTAAAATACAAATGTTTATTTCCCTAAACCTCAAAATAATTTCGAAATATTTTATTCGAAGCGGAGTAATCCAAGTACCGCTAATTGAAGAAATTATTTGATTGTATTTAAAAGAACCGAAAGCAGAATATTTAAAGTCTGATATTAAATGTCTAGCAAGCACCAGTAATAATATAAATGATTCACATTTGTTATAAAAGGAAAATTTCGAATATGTATATTTAAAATGAATTGTTATCCAGTCTATAGTATTGAAATGACTAAAATACAAATGTTTATTTCCCTAAACCTCAAAATAATTTCGAAATATTTTATTCGAAGCGGAGTAATCCAAGTACCGCTAATTGAAGAAATTATTTGATTGTATTTAAAAGAACCGAAAGCAGAATATTTAAAGTCTGATATTAAATGTCTAGCAAGCACCAGTAATAATATAAATGATTCACATTTGTTATAAAAGGAAAATTTCGAATATGTATATTTAAAATGAATTGTTATCCAGTCTATAGTATTGAAATGACTAAAATACAAATGTTTATTTCCCTAAACCTCAAAATAATTTCGAAATATTTTATTCGAAGCGGAGTAATCCAAGTACCGCTAATTGAAGAAATTATTTGATTGTATTTAAAAGAACCGAAAGCAGAATATTTAAAGTCTGATATTAAATGTCTAGCAAGCACCAGTAATAATATAAATGATTCACATTTGTTATAAAAGGAAAATTTCGAATATGTATATTTAAAATGAATTGTTATCCAGTCTATAGTATTGAAATGACTAAAATACAAATGTTTATTTCCCTAAACCTCAAAATAATTTCGAAATATTTTATTCGAAGCGGAGTAATCCAAGTACCGCTAATTGAAGAAATTATTTGATTGTATTTAAAAGAACCGAAAGCAGAATATTTAAAGTCTGATATTAAATGTCTAGCAAGCACCAGTAATAATATAAATGATTCACATTTGTTATAAAAGGAAAATTTCGAATATGTATATTTAAAATGAATTGTTATCCAGTCTATAGTATTGAAATGACTAAAATACAAATGTTTATTTCCCTAAACCTCAAAATAATTTCGAAATATTTTATTCGAAGCGGAGTAATCCAAGTACCGCTAATTGAAGAAATTATTTGATTGTATTTAAAAGAACCGAAAGCAGAATATTTAAAGTCTGATATTAAATGTCTAGCAAGCACCAGTAATAATATAAATGATTCACATTTGTTATAAAAGGAAAATTTCGAATATGTATATTTAAAATGAATTGTTATCCAGTCTATAGTATTGAAATGACTAAAATACAAATGTTTATTTCCCTAAACCTCAAAATAATTTCGAAATATTTTATTCGAAGCGGAGTAATCCAAGTACCGCTAATTGAAGAAATTATTTGATTGTATTTAAAAGAACCGAAAGCAGAATATTTAAAGTCTGATATTAAATGTCTAGCAAGCACCAGTAATAATATAAATGATTCACATTTGTTATAAAAGGAAAATTTCGAATATGTATATTTAAAATGAATTGTTATCCAGTCTATAGTATTGAAATGACTAAAATACAAATGTTTATTTCCCTAAACCTCAAAATAATTTCGAAATATTTTATTCGAAGCGGAGTAATCCAAGTACCGCTAATTGAAGAAATTATTTGATTGTATTTAAAAGAACCGAAAGCAGAATATTTAAAGTCTGATATTAAATGTCTAGCAAGCACCAGTAATAATATAAATGATTCACATTTGTTATAAAAGGAAAATTTCGAATATGTATATTTAAAATGAATTGTTATCCAGTCTATAGTATTGAAATGACTAAAATACAAATGTTTATTTCCCTAAACCTCAAAATAATTTCGAAATATTTTATTCGAAGCGGAGTAATCCAAGTACCGCTAATTGAAGAAATTATTTGATTGTATTTAAAAGAACCGAAAGCAGAATATTTAAAGTCTGATATTAAATGTCTAGCAAGCACCAGTAATAATATAAATGATTCACATTTGTTATAAAAGGAAAATTTCGAATATGTATATTTAAAATGAATTGTTATCCAGTCTATAGTATTGAAATGACTAAAATACAAATGTTTATTTCCCTAAACCTCAAAATAATTTCGAAATATTTTATTCGAAGCGGAGTAATCCAAGTACCGCTAATTGAAGAAATTATTTGATTGTATTTAAAAGAACCGAAAGCAGAATATTTAAAGTCTGATATTAAATGTCTAGCAAGCACCAGTAATAATATAAATGATTCACATTTGTTATAAAAGGAAAATTTCGAATATGTATATTTAAAATGAATTGTTATCCAGTCTATAGTATTGAAATGACTAAAATACAAATGTTTATTTCCCTAAACCTCAAAATAATTTCGAAATATTTTATTCGAAGCGGAGTAATCCAAGTACCGCTAATTGAAGAAATTATTTGATTGTATTTAAAAGAACCGAAAGCAGAATATTTAAAGTCTGATATTAAATGTCTAGCAAGCACCAGTAATAATATAAATGATTCACATTTGTTATAAAAGGAAAATTTCGAATATGTATATTTAAAATGAATTGTTATCCAGTCTATAGTATTGAAATGACTAAAATACAAATGTTTATTTCCCTAAACCTCAAAATAATTTCGAAATATTTTATTCGAAGCGGAGTAATCCAAGTACCGCTAATTGAAGAAATTATTTGATTGTATTTAAAAGAACCGAAAGCAGAATATTTAAAGTCTGATATTAAATGTCTAGCAAGCACCAGTAATAATATAAATGATTCACATTTGTTATAAAAGGAAAATTTCGAATATGTATATTTAAAATGAATTGTTATCCAGTCTATAGTATTGAAATGACTAAAATACAAATGTTTATTTCCCTAAACCTCAAAATAATTTCGAAATATTTTATTCGAAGCGGAGTAATCCAAGTACCGCTAATTGAAGAAATTATTTGATTGTATTTAAAAGAACCGAAAGCAGAATATTTAAAGTCTGATATTAAATGTCTAGCAAGCACCAGTAATAATATAAATGATTCACATTTGTTATAAAAGGAAAATTTCGAATATGTATATTTAAAATGAATTGTTATCCAGTCTATAGTATTGAAATGACTAAAATACAAATGTTTATTTCCCTAAACCTCAAAATAATTTCGAAATATTTTATTCGAAGCGGAGTAATCCAAGTACCGCTAATTGAAGAAATTATTTGATTGTATTTAAAAGAACCGAAAGCAGAATATTTAAAGTCTGATATTAAATGTCTAGCAAGCACCAGTAATAATATAAATGATTCACATTTGTTATAAAAGGAAAATTTCGAATATGTATATTTAAAATGAATTGTTATCCAGTCTATAGTATTGAAATGACTAAAATACAAATGTTTATTTCCCTAAACCTCAAAATAATTTCGAAATATTTTATTCGAAGCGGAGTAATCCAAGTACCGCTAATTGAAGAAATTATTTGATTGTATTTAAAAGAACCGAAAGCAGAATATTTAAAGTCTGATATTAAATGTCTAGCAAGCACCAGTAATAATATAAATGATTCACATTTGTTATAAAAGGAAAATTTCGAATATGTATATTTAAAATGAATTGTTATCCAGTCTATAGTATTGAAATGACTAAAATACAAATGTTTATTTCCCTAAACCTCAAAATAATTTCGAAATATTTTATTCGAAGCGGAGTAATCCAAGTACCGCTAATTGAAGAAATTATTTGATTGTATTTAAAAGAACCGAAAGCAGAATATTTAAAGTCTGATATTAAATGTCTAGCAAGCACCAGTAATAATATAAATGATTCACATTTGTTATAAAAGGAAAATTTCGAATATGTATATTTAAAATGAATTGTTATCCAGTCTATAGTATTGAAATGACTAAAATACAAATGTTTATTTCCCTAAACCTCAAAATAATTTCGAAATATTTTATTCGAAGCGGAGTAATCCAAGTACCGCTAATTGAAGAAATTATTTGATTGTATTTAAAAGAACCGAAAGCAGAATATTTAAAGTCTGATATTAAATGTCTAGCAAGCACCAGTAATAATATAAATGATTCACATTTGTTATAAAAGGAAAATTTCGAATATGTATATTTAAAATGAATTGTTATCCAGTCTATAGTATTGAAATGACTAAAATACAAATGTTTATTTCCCTAAACCTCAAAATAATTTCGAAATATTTTATTCGAAGCGGAGTAATCCAAGTACCGCTAATTGAAGAAATTATTTGATTGTATTTAAAAGAACCGAAAGCAGAATATTTAAAGTCTGATATTAAATGTCTAGCAAGCACCAGTAATAATATAAATGATTCACATTTGTTATAAAAGGAAAATTTCGAATATGTATATTTAAAATGAATTGTTATCCAGTCTATAGTATTGAAATGACTAAAATACAAATGTTTATTTCCCTAAACCTCAAAATAATTTCGAAATATTTTATTCGAAGCGGAGTAATCCAAGTACCGCTAATTGAAGAAATTATTTGATTGTATTTAAAAGAACCGAAAGCAGAATATTTAAAGTCTGATATTAAATGTCTAGCAAGCACCAGTAATAATATAAATGATTCACATTTGTTATAAAAGGAAAATTTCGAATATGTATATTTAAAATGAATTGTTATCCAGTCTATAGTATTGAAATGACTAAAATACAAATGTTTATTTCCCTAAACCTCAAAATAATTTCGAAATATTTTATTCGAAGCGGAGTAATCCAAGTACCGCTAATTGAAGAAATTATTTGATTGTATTTAAATGTAAGTTCATTCTAAGATAATAAAATACCTTGAAAAATTATTCAGATTCTATGGTAGATATGACAGTTCCATTTAACTCAATTCAATTTTCTGACATAAAATTTCACAAGAAGTAGCAGTTAAGGAAGATTAAGTAAGAAATGCAATTCTGTGACAAATTTTTTCCAAACAGTGTTTTTAATATGTTACAAAATAAAAAGTTACATTACGTGGTAAGATACTGTATCTCATCTTATATATTTTACTTTTTTGCATTACGCATTATTGCAATAATTTCTATCGTTACATTTAATTCTAATTGTTTAGCAGCTTTTCTGCTGCTATCGACCCTACATTTTACTGACACTTGTGGAATCGACCCTACATTTTTTTTTGTTTTACGTGGAGGTAGGCCGACCCTACATTTTAACGGTGTCAGTAACATTTTACTGTCACTTGTCGAACCGACCCTACATTTTTCTTTTTACTGACTCTTGTAGAGAATTTACTGTACTCTCAAATGTTGTGTCCAGCTCTCTGCCAGCACTCTCAATACCATGGACACTAATAAATTTAATTCTCGAGAGCAACTCGCGATAGTTTCACTCTCAAAGGGGCACGTACCCTAAAATTAACAAAACGACCAAATGAAAAAGTGGACATTGTGGTAATTGTGTTGGAGATGATTGGATTTCCGAGCAACTAAAATGCATTGAAGGAGCTCTGGAGTATCTGGGCAATTAATTTATTTCCAAGTTCTCTGTATTTTGAAGTTTAGCTGTCAAGAAAGAGTGAAGCATCGTATCGGTGTATGTGACATAGAATTTATGACGTATCAGTTTATTATCAAGGAAAGTGAAATAGGATTAGAGTATAATTAACGTCAGAATAAGTGGGCCGGCATTGGGGTTACCCCCACTCCTATACCCAGTATCCTAGCAACGACACTTGTTGATTCGTCAGTTACTTCTTGGACGTTGTAGAATATAGACGTAGCGACTACGTGCGCGATAAGAAGGTATTGTTATAAATTTAATTTATCAATCTCTAAGTGTTTCTAATCGTTTCTTTTAGCTTATATTTATTGAATTCTCCTTAAATAAAACGTTTGTTTATTCTGTGGCTGTGGCTTATGGCTGTGCTAAAGGTTCGAAAAGAAGGAACATTCAAACGACGCCATACTATCTATTCGAAATCGACTGAAATGGCGGGATATTGCGTAAGTGGGCACATAATCTTTTAATTTATTTCTATCAGATCGCTGCTCAACAGATGGGACTTCAATTATTGTATAAAATCGAAGAATATTTTAATTGCTTTATCATGCGTAGCTTCGACGTGGAGAATATATATCACCACAAAACTTGTGTTTAGAAAAACTGTAAACACGACGGCCGTATTGGTCGATGCCCAATTAGTGGTCGAGCACGCTTGCCCCGGGGCATAGTTTTTCAATGTTAAATTCTCAGAATATTTGAATGGCTTTATCGTGTGTAACTTGATCGCGGAGAACATATACCACCGCGAACCTGGTGTTTACAAAAACTCGTAAACACAGCCGACCGTATAGGTAGTCGGCCGAGCACGGCTGCTTCGAGGCATTGTTTTTCTATGTTAAATTCTCAGAATTGTTATTCGCATTGAATTTCCGAAACACGCACAAACTTGTCTAAGCATGCTCTGCCCCCACCACTCGGTATGTTGCGGTTGGTCGTAGAGGACGATGTCGCGGGGAGAAGTTATTCAGTTACCGATCTTTGAGCCGTTAGGACGTGTTATTCACATTCGCGTATTCTAATATTTCTGGTACTTATCTTACGATCACTACACTCTCTTATTACTTTAATTTAACGAATTAATACACTTTCCTTTGATATTTCACCTAATTATCACAACGGTAGAGAGCAATCATTTTATTTTGTTTTCTTTTGCGTTCAATTAACCTTAAATCATATCGTAAACTTTCGCAATAGAGTTCGAATTAAAGTAATCGTTCAATTACGACGCAATTTCGTTTCTTTTCAATATACATGTTATAAATTAATATTTTTCTTCTGTTAAGATATCTGGTTGAAGAAGAGAGAGGAAGAGATTAACTGATCGGCAAGGGTTTGACGAATACGTAATGGGTAATATTTAATAATTTATTATTACAAAGCCGATCGTATGTATACATTTGTTTCTGTTTTATATTATTGTGGATTTTACGTGGGTATATAACAATGTATAGTAATACATGGTACATATTTATTGCACAATTAAAGGAGGGTATGACTAGGTATACTTATATAAAAATTATAATTAATCGAGCAATATACCAAGATGCAAGAAGAACAGATTATTAAGCTTCTTTCTTTCGGGCGTAATTTATTTCTACCTAGTTTACAAAAGAATTCGTGGCTTGATCGTTTCAAATTTTGCTTTGTAATGTGGAATTTTTAATTACATAAAGTCGTTTGATTTTATTGAAATAATTTACACCTTTCGCTGCATTTCGGTCGCGATATTTTCTATCTTCGTTAATATTATTCTTCCAGTCTTTTTACTATCCCTATGTCGAGTTCAATCACCGATACGTACAATTTTCGTCGCAAGTTTAAATATTCTCTAAAATCATTTACGTAGAATCGTAATACTTCTGGTTCGGTTTAGCCATGGAATTTTACTTGGTGCAAACATTTTCGAATATTTATAAATCGCGACATATTACGCGTCGGGAC
This sequence comes from Habropoda laboriosa, assembly GCF_001263275.1. Lineage (NCBI taxonomy): Eukaryota > Metazoa > Arthropoda > Insecta > Hymenoptera > Apidae > Habropoda > Habropoda laboriosa. Next base: position 454,659 of record NW_017100239.1, read on the forward strand.
TCTGTTAACACAGCAACAATTGCTAACTCTAATAACAAACATTTTTATTTTTTTTACTTTTAGCAAATTAATTTCATTGCGTCGCACTATTCAGTACTGCGACATAAAATAATCTTGATAATTATTGATATTTGTGTTAATGTAAAATGTGTAGTCACGTAAGGTTTTGCATTTCTCCAACAATACAGTATTTTCTTGACGAACACTCGGTACGAAAAAAAAAGTAAACACGTCCCTCCCTGCTAACGAACAGTTTTTATTTCCAGAGATGTTGACCGCGCGCAATGCGGTCGGTAGAGTCAGTGTTTTTGCGTACAAATTGTTTTCTTTTTTTCTCAGAGCAGCACAGCTCTTTAAGTAACCAACATAGCCAACTAATTTCAAAATAAATCACGCGAAGAATAGAGTCAGTGTTTTTTTTCGCCGGACATAATCTATACGGTCGCGTTATTAGCTTCTTATTTTTTTATTCTTGTTGAAATTCGTTACCGGTATTAGAGTCAGTGCTTCATCCGAAGAAACCATTGGGCGGAGCTCTCGAAGCAGAAAAGTAAGTATCTATCGAACTAAAAGTTCAACAGTTTCAAACACTTTTCCATTTAAAGAGTGCCTTAAATTTTTCAATTCTTCAAATGTCTACGTGAATCTCTATTAGAGTCAAAATTACGATAATTTCGAAATTCGCTGCAGTAAATAATATTGAAAATTTTGAAATAATCAAATGGTTCGAGGAACAAATAATAATATTCCGTTCTCTTACAAAGTGTTGCAGCTTGCATCTACTGTGGTCCCTATGGTGCCTTCCTAGATGACTTCCTCTGGGGGTAGCAGTTTGCTGTGGCAGCCTAGACGACAGCTTTAACTCAACGAACTGTGAGTCGCATGCGTTGAAGTTCCTCTGGTCACTCAATCATGTCGTAGGACGATTGGTCCGAATCGACACGGGTGACTAGTTGTAATTACGTAGTATCTTTTGACGAGCACAGTGACCGCGGGTGTGAGTGTAATAACTCACTCTCGTGAGTAGTAACATTTTGTGCGATTTATTTCTTAGATGAGGCTAGGTTTTCTTGCACCGCGTAGTTTTTTCCTATTCTGGTTAATGTTGATAATACGATATTAATTATAGTGAAACTAGTAAATTTAATTAGAAATATGTTGACTTGAATACTGGTCAAATGAGAATATTTTCAATTTAGATATTTGTGGAATATCCACGTGAATAATTGTTCCACGAGAAATCGTAGAATTTTCGTATTAAATTTAGTACGGAAGTCGAATGTCCTTCGACTTCGTCTGTTTGAAAACAGTTATCGCACAGTGATAACGATGTTGTATAGGTTGTTGTTAACATTACCAGAATAGAGACTTGTTCTATTTATTTTATCGATTAAATGCACATTGCAAGAGTTGAATGCATAATATCAACAATAATATTAAACGATTCATTTAAACCAAATAATATTCATTTGGTTACATTCTATTCGGTACAATTTTCAATCTAATTCGGGATATGAGAGTACAATTTAAAAGTAGAGTCATTCACGAAAGAAAGAAATACTATATTAAATTGAAAAGTTAGTGCAAGAAGACACTTCGCGAATGTAACGGACCAGATTTCGAAGTCAAAGTATAACAGCCTTGAACTCTAATTTTCGCAAAATTTACTTTGACGACGGGATCGTCCCAGGATGATTTAATAACAAGGTGTTTAATTTTCAGAGCCTATCATCAAGAAGAAATAAAAATTTTACCTTCCCTGTGTGATACCTTTTATTACCATTAGTATTAATTGTTAGACCGTTATACAAAGTACATGAAAAATCAGATAATACCATATTTTTAGTCGAGGATTTTCAGGTTTAACCCTCCGTATTCGTTGTCAATAACCCATTCACGTGCCCAGGTGCTTCTTGATTGGGTGAAGGGCAATGGGTACGATGACACTAGTTTTAATAATGAATCACTTTTTTTTTCTTTTTTTTAAATATATAACTTGTCGGCGGCTGACGTTAGGTTAGCGAATCGTGCACGGCGTATTTCCGCAGAGTGTGTGTGGTTAGGCTGTGGAATTGCGTCGCTGTAGATTCATTTTTCTCTCGTTACCAATTTCCGTTTTTCACAGTAACATGTGAAAGTTACAAAAGAGAAATAAACGAAACGGAAAAAGGAGATACATTTAAAATCATCGCGTGTAAATTTTTCTCTCGTATGATCGCAATGATCGCTATCCTTCGTCAGCCGATTTCAGGAAAAATGGTATGTACATTAGTGTGTGAACGATTGACTAACTCTTGGGCGTCGGAGGCGTCCCGGGACGTCTCTCTAGTGTAGGATATTGCGCCCAAGTGTCTGTATGAGAACCGTGGAGCGTCTGTTTTTGTATGTGTGACTTGGATTTTTTAAATATAGGTTGAGGGAGGATAGGTAGTATACTTTCTGGTGTGCGTTTGGTAAATATAAGTAGGTAGGGCCGGGCAGGTTGACACAGTCTCCGATCGGGCAGGCCCCCTTTTTTTTTCCGTTGTGATCAACCTGTTTCAGGAAAATCTGATTTGAAAAATCGAAGGTGAATCCAGCGCGAGTGGAGCATGCCACTTGTCACTAGATGCACTTGTCGAATTTTTCGAATTTCCCGCGCTCGCGGTCGGATGTTGAGGCCCTTCGAAACGAAACGCAAAGATAGTTTGCTCGAGGTTCGGCGTAGATGCACTTGCAATGATTCATTTATTGCTCGTGTTCATCTGCGTGTTCCAAGTTTTCCGGCTTCCGCGATTTATCTTTTTATTTCACCTTTATATGTTATGGTTTATTTTACGATACAGGGAATCTCGAGCGTAGATTTAAGTTTCAGCAAAAAAAAAAGAGAGAGAGAAGGGAGAGGCTACGAGCCGAAGTAACCCGGCAAACTGCCAAAGAAGAGGGTTACTGGGAATGACTCTGCATCGATAGGATGCAGAGTTGTTCTCGTTGCTACTTTGTCACTGTGCTCGCTTACATGTAGCATTTTGTAGAATGTATTTCAGCTGGAACTGGACATCGCCCACCCTCACACCCCTGTCGCGATTTTAATTAGCGTTGCGACTGATTGATCACGGTTTGCGTTAGCGTTGCGAGAAATTTACACGCGATTTGTAGCAGAGTTGCGAAAAATCCAGCCGCGATTTGCATCAGAGTTGCGAATCAACTGAGATCGCGTTTTGAATTAGAGTTGCGAATTGATCGAGTATCGCGTTTTAAGTTAGAGTTGCGAAGAAATGCTACTCGCGATTGCTCTTGTGTATTGAATTTTTATACTTGGAATCTTTATTCAATGGTAATGCTTTTAAAGTAAAGTTACATTTTTTTTCCTTTTTTTCAGGGTAAATTCATTTTATTTATTCAGAGTCGATTTACTCCATCTGTAATTTTAACGATAGCGTTGCGTAAACGAATAAACGCGTTTTGTCTTTTATTAGTGTTGCGACGAAATACCCAAATTTTTCAGGAGTCGCTGAAAGAGCTGCTATTGCCCAAAGCGCCCTAACGTGGCTGCTCTCGCGTTTAACGGTAACTTTTTTTTTATCTTTTTTTTTCGTAAATTCAGATTGCAAGTAAAACGAAGCACTCGCCGCGATTGATTCTGAGACTCTTTTTATTTCATACATTTAACAGATTAGTGTTGCGGAAGAATTATTCCACTCTCGGTGTTTGCTCGGGTTTAGAACGAGTGGATTATGAAATCTACCGAGTGTTTGTCATGAAATACTGTTTAATTATAATCATTGAATTGCTATAACAGATATTTACTAATGTTTACGATATTACATATGTAATATCGACGATGATTTATTTTTAAAGATGTAACAATGAGTTTGAGATGTTGAGAATTTCAAATTGAATCGGAATATATCAGGGGAAGAATTAATAATGAATGAAAGTACAAGTAGAAGCTCGGTGAATTCTTGAAAAGAAAAAGAAAAAAATAAGAATTAATTGTTATTAGAGTTATTTTACTTTTCTCGCTACGTAAGATTCATCCGTCGGTAATATTTGCAAATTTACATACCGACTGATGCAACAGTAGAGTGTAGTGAATTTTTATAAATTTTCGAAATAGCTTTGCACGAATTAAAGTGCACTCGCGATTATACTTTTCATATTGTGAGTATGACATGAAAAGCTTGCAAAGAAACATTGTTACGTGGAAAGTAGTTGGCTCGTAATATTCATAGTAAAATGTTTGTTTCATCGGTACGACATCGCATACTCGTTGCTAATTGAAAAAATGATAATATAGATAAAATTGCGGTAAACTGTGCGATTATTTCGGTTTTAAATTCCTAATGAAGAGTAAATTGGAACATCTCTCCACGTTTTCTTCGGTGAAAATAGTAACTTCTAAATGAATCGTGCACAATTTTAGTCTCTTTTTTTTTCATCTTGGTATTCGGTATAGGAATTTTTCAGTTTATACGTTACAATTACCGTTTATTCCCAGTTTTCATTTTACAATTCTTCCTTTGATTTGTTATCAATGTGCACCAAGTAATTGCTAACAATGTAAAGTACCTTTCAATTTTTTTAATATCACTTTCATTTCAACGAATACGTAAAAATATATGTACGATGTGTGCACAATGTCTTTTTTTTTTTGGCTGCTAAACCTTCATTTTTAATTATTATTATCGAGGCTGTTGGGTGTAAGCTGTGTCCTTATGGAAACAGTACTCCATTCCCCAATAATAATAATTATCAATATTTTATACGTATATGTGTACAATATCTTTTTTTTCAGCTGTTAAACTTTCATTAATCCAAGAAAAAACGAGTTTGTTACAGATTCGCGAAAACTGGGGAAATTATTGGAAGAAAAGAAGTAAACGATGCCTATGTTGTAACTTGTAAAATCTGATTACTAAATTTGTTTGAATTTGAGTTTGTTGCAGGTGACAGAGGAGCAAACGAGCAGTTCATCTTATCACACTGATATTTCTCTTATATCCCTTTAGATTTTCAGAATAGGCAGGGTACAATATAGATTTTTAATTAGGTAGGTTGTTCTTCAAACGAACGTGGAGTTTTCATTAGCCGCGTTATTTTCAACATTAAGTTGATTCTTGATTAGGCCGGACATTTTCACCATTAAGTTGACTCTTGGTTAAGCAGGACATTTTCACCATTAAGTTGATTCTCGATTAAGCAGGAAATTTTTAAGTTAAGTTAAATCATCAGATGGGAAGGACATTATTGACGTTAAGTTAAATTCCTAATGAAGTAGGTGATTCTTAATTTAAGTTAAATCATTAGACAGGAAGGCGATTATATACATTAAGTTAAATTCCTAGTCAGGCAGGCCATTCTTAATTTAAGTTAAATCTTTAGACAGGCAGGCGTTCCTCTACGTTAAGTTAGATTCTTGATCAGGCAGGCCATTCTTAATTTAAGTTAAATCTTTAGACAGGCAGGCGTTTCTCTACGTTAAGTTAGATTCTTAATCAGGAAGGCGATTCTTAATTTAAGTTAAATGTTTAGACAGGCAGGCGTTTCTCTACGTTAAGTTAGATTCTTAGTCAGGTAGGCGATTTTTAAGTTAAGTAAGAATTTTATTTAAGTAGGATAATATATAAGATTTAACATTTAGGTAAGCAAGTTTTTTGGGAAAATTCAGTGCTCGAGTTACATGTTGTTGTTTAAGACGATAGCTCTCAGTTTGTGAATATTGCAATTTTTTTCCTTTCGTTGGTTATATGTAAACAATTTCGAACAGAAACGCCTGATGTTTTTTCCGAGATAGCCTTGTGCAGTCAATCCCTTAACTGTCGTGTTTTTTTGCGACACGTGTTTGTTTATATTTTCTTCTTTTGTATTTCAAATATTTCACGAGTCAGATTCCTGCTTCACATATTCTCGTGTAGTGATAAAAATACAGAGTGAATTAACGTCTCGTATAGAATTAAGGCTTTTAGTTTAAGTCAGGTTTAAGTTAACTCCTAGTTTAAGTAGAGTGTGAATGAACTTAGACTATAAGCTAGGCGTAAGATAAGTTAAGCTAAACTTAAAGTACTTTAAGTTTAAATCTATAGGTTACTTTTTTTTTGTATTTTTTTCTTTTTCTCTCGTCGACTTTCTTTTTAACTTAGAATTCTTTCAGTCTTCTGCTATTGTCCGCCTGCATAGCGATCGAAAATCCGAACGTATTGCAGATATACAATGAGTAGGAGGCGTTGCGTTGCATTAACGAGTAGAAAAGAAATAGTAGGCGCGTAAAAGGAGGGTGGATGGGACCGTGTGGTTAGGGCGGGCCTCCATTCGCAGCAACCTCCACGTGGTGAGGCCTGGGCAATCAGTATTATTTGATATACAATTACAATTGTATAACAAATAATAGGAGCAAATCGGCTGCCACAGTACTATGAGGTAAATTATAAGAAATGTAGTACTACATAGATCGAAAAGTCGTCGATAGTTCTATCCACGCAATTCAATGTAAATACATGTGTGTGTATCTTCGTATGCAGATTTAATAAAAGAGGATCTTTTACATCTGTCGACTTTACCATCTTTGATGGTTCTCTTCCATACCATTCCTAAACTCCCCGCTCTGTGTCGTAGAGAGCATAACTGAACCTTTGACTTTTTACGTGATCGGTATTTCAGAACGTTGGACACAAGGATACATTAGGTGTTAAGTCTATTCTGCATAGTGGTAAAAATTTTGCAAAATTTTACTAGTTAATATTGGCGTATTAGGTAATGCCTTTTTGTATCCAAGTTCTGAAACTGCTGAAATTTTTTTTGACGACGTCTAACAACGATTGATGCGGTGTGCAATCGATATGCGAACCTTCGTTTAATAGAATTCAATACGATTAATTTTAAGGAGAAATTTACTTCGTACGCTCATCTCCATGTAGCGGGACAGTAGATAACAAAACTGCCTTATCATACTAGCATAGGCGACACACGTGAATAGGTTATGGCGTCGTCGTCATTTAGATCGAATTCAATCACAGTGAAAAGGTGTTTTTTTTTTTTTTTTTTTTTTTTTTAAATAAAAAATAATGTTGTTCACGTGGAATATTTGACTGTCGGTGGTAATATCTGCTGCCCTCTTTAAAGTTGCCACGGAAACGTTCTTGAGATGCATAAAATCAATAGAAGCTGTTGCTGTATTTAAATAGCCAATGCGGTTCTACAGGGGATTGGATGTGCGAGTAGCATTGAATAATAAAACAGAATTTAGATATGTATGCCTGTATTTCACGTGTACTTCTTACGTTTTAACACTTAGTGATATTAGGCGAAGTTGCACAACCGTTCTGTGGACATGCATCGCGTCAATTGTATAATGACCATACAAAATTACTGTTGATTTTTGCTTCAAACCATTCGAACATTCGATCGTATGATTTGCAAAAAGAAGGAAAGAAAAACGTAAAATCGATAAAACAGTTGGACGAGAAATGCGAATTGCTTTCCACCGCGATTCGCATTTGCACGAACGGAACGTAGTCAAGTTGGAATGTCAAGATTCGCTATAAGTCGAATTCACAAACGAACGTAACCGTTAGAAACAGTAATGATTGTACAGCATCGTTTTTATTCTATCCACCTATGGAGTTTTCTACGAAAATAGCCAACTACGTTTTAAGTCGAGTACGATACAATTTCGCGAATTTTTCAACTACCTAACAAACTATCGCACGTAGCGTAACATTATATGTACGTCGTAATTGCTAATGTTGGGTTACTCACGGTTCGGTTTTTTCACATATCACGAGATGTATAAAATTGCGTAGAAATGGGGCAAAAATGTAAAGAAGAAAAAACAGTTGGTTTAAACAGCTTTTATCGCGACGATAACGATTTGAAGTATGAATTGAAAATGATCTTTCGACATAATAATTTACACAAGGGAATAAAGTATCCCGCTGTTGACAAACGTATCTTTCAGACAACGTATTATATAAAAGTGTAACACTTTACAGCACGTACGTATGTAAATATTGAATTATATACTTGACACGCAGCTCAAATGCCGTGTAAATTATACGAAAATCTCGACGATGAACATGCTAAGTGGATACATACTTTTACAATGTACGCATCAACGTATGTATGTTCCTAATATCGAATTCCGCTATCTCGTCAAGTCAAGATCATTTTTTTCCCCCCTACATACTAATTTGAAGAGAAAGAAATGTTAATTGGCGTTAAAACATGATCTCTCCTTAAACAATAACAGTGCAAGAAGCGATATTAAGATGAAAAGTACGATTAGTACATCCTATGTTACCTCTAACCGTAAATCTACGCTTTGTATAATGTTTCGGCGCAAAAATGAATTTCAAGTGATCGAACGAAAAAAAAATAGCCCAGCTATTTAACAATGGGAATTACGTGTGGATTATCGGTATTGCGAGTAAAACTCACAATTGGACGTGGTTCGAAAAGAAAAGGTTTTGGTACAACGCACGTTCACGCGGTATAAGTAGAGTAATAGGAAATTTTTGTACGATATGTGTGAGAGAATTGGCACGGATACACACGTATTATACAAAAGGGTTGGAAAAATTGTTCCCACTTGTTGGCCGTGAACTGAAACTCTTTCTTCCCATCGATTTATCGATCCTCCCGAGCACCGCTCGACATCGACTGTTCCAAGGAGGACGTAAAACGTGTTGGAAAGATCACCAGGTATACAATATCACGTATACAATACCGCGTATTTTATGATGGACATATTCGCCGTGGTATTTGCAAAATATCGGTAAGCGTATTCGGTACGGGTCTTGTCACAGAAGAAACGGAAGATATCGTTGTTGAAAATTAGTCGGGATTGGTAGGATCGGTGGAAGTGGTCGGTATAAAGAATATTTCTTGGGACGATTCGATCCATCGGAGTTGGGCGAACATAGATTTACTTCTATTGGTTAATTTTCTTGGGTTGGCCGTTATTCGACAAATGCTTCCAGAGACCGGTAATTAATGGCACGTCACGGAAGCTATCGGCCGAAGGCTACGCCTGCTACGAGCACATCAAATCCACCGATCTCGATTCACCCCAAGCATTTTGGATTTTAAAGCCCGTCGTTGGCCTCGGTACAACGTGATGGGACGCAGACGTTGTGCTATGCCTCAGAGTTGTCATGGGAATACTAGTAGCGTTGTTCTTCTTCTTCTGCATCTTCTTACCGTCTTCCTCTTCGAAGCAGACCTGAAAATATTATCGCGATAACGATATACATCGATCTGCTGGTATCTACGTTTCAACTGACCAACTTACCCATGAATTTCCCGCTGATTTATTATCGTTCGATAGATCGATCAGAAGATTCTTTTGAGCATCGTTCGTGGTACATCGTTGAGCGTTGTCTTTATTCTGTTGGTTAACTTTTCCCACGGATTTCGTGTCGTCGTCTTCCTTTTTCTTTTTCTCGTTGTTTTCTTTAACAGAGAGAGAGAGAGAGAGAGAGAATAAAATACGCGTAGTTATCTCGGCGGCGAGCAGTTCATAGGTATGTAGGTTAGTATTAACGAGACCGAATAAACAAGAAACAGAGCTAGTCAAATCCCATTTACGTAAATCACGAAATGGAACCTCTCATCGCAGCTGTGCGATACGGTTTCCTAGATACACTTTCATTATCGACCCACGTGTATACGCGAACGAACGTCCAAGAGTCTCTGTAACATGGAAATAGAAGCATCCCCTGCACAAACATTGATTTCTAGTGTGCCGCTAATTGGTAGCTTGGAGTCATTTCGTGGCTCTAAACTATGAACCGGAGTCGCCTCGTTAATTACCGATGCGTTAATTACCGATTTGCCCTGTCGCGACAGCAGCTATCCGATGGCAACCAGCATCATGCGCGCGTTGGAACATTGGCGAAAGATCACTTGGGTGGTGCCTTTGAATCTCATATTAATACGCGCATTCATTCCGCGAGTGATTCGAGCCGATCGATCCGCGTGCATCATTGACACAACTTGGAAATTGTAAAGCTCTTTGGGAACTTAAAAAGCACTCGTTGGAACGCTTGATTAGAACTGCGTCTTTAGTCTCTAGTTCCAATAGAAATCTCTCATGGATAGCCTGTAGAATTTTCTAATTTAACGGTGCAATTCGTTTAATTCGTTTAATTCGTACGTTGGAAATAATGGCAGAACACACGAGTTGTAATTGTTCCAGTTTTCCGTAGTATTGCAGTTGAGTGTGCACGAGGTCCAATATTACCGGACAATTTCCTACGGTGCACTCGTAACATTCTCCGAGGCTCTCCGCAATATCCGCACTCTCGGCGAGTTAAGTGCACGACCACATACATAGCTATTGCGTCGAGCGCACGATGTACCTTTATCGTGGATCAAACGGCTCAAGATTAAAGCCTGCTTCTGCTTTTTCGTTTACCGCATTTCATAATTCGATTCACCGTTCAGTTATCCCCCTCGCTTAAAGACACGAACGATCGAGCGTGTGAAAGGAAGGAAAGCTCGGTATTGTTGCGCGAGTTTGCGGAATAGTTAATTTACTTACCGTTTCTGTCGTCGTTCAACGGAGGACTTTTATCTTGAGCGTGATGGATCCTGGGATCGGCCTGAGACAGCTGCCAAGCCTCGTAAGCCGTGTTAAAGGCCTGTGCCACCGTTAGCGTCACCGTTTGCGCCATTTTTCTTTTCGGACAGAGAAACGCGTGGCACTCCATGGTTTCGTTCAAATTTGTCGCGATAAACGCGAACACATGATCGTGCGTCGCGTCCGCCGAACAATAGGAGATTCTGCAAAAATGTTTAAACGTGTAGTCAAGTACATGGGACTCCGTTACAAGTGCGCGGAATAAATTTCAAGGAAGCATAACTAATCGCAGTCGAAGATTACCGGCAAGCTGTATAGCTAGATGTAAATGCAAATTATGCGTAATATGTAAATTATTTCCATGTGAGAGCATCGTGAATTTTCTCTGCTCGCGTAACAAAAGCATCGTAACGAAGGGAAGTCCGTTTAAAAGTACTTGCAGCAGGAGACGTCTCGAAGGAAAATTTCAAATAGGGAAAATTAGCCGGTACAATTGAACGTGGTAGCAGTCCCGGAGAAAAGGAAGTGGTGCACTTTTCTGATACGAGATAGGATATTGGAAATCGAAACGATGCTCTTTCGTATGAAATTTTCTGTTTCAATTGTAGTTGAATTGTGGCCGTTTATAGGAATGAAGAGTTAATTAAAGTGGTATTAACAGGGAAACTGGAGAACATGGCGCGATTAAGAAAATATTTATGTGGGTATATGTATAGCTTTAGTCGTTACCACCTTCTTTCTTTCTTTACGAACCGTGAAATTTCTCGTCACCACTTGAATGCTTTTCAAAGCACGTTATAATTACGTAAAATCAATGCAGGAATAATAATAAAAAGAAAAGAGCCCTTTTATTCGGACAAAAAGCGAACAGAGACAAAAGAAACGGTTTCTCTGTTATTTCTCAGTGGGAAATATTGGAAAGTAAAAATGGAATAAACGCAACCATAGACGGAAAAAAGCAAATGGAAATGGGTGTGCGGTTTTCCATTTCAATAGTGGATGAGCGAATATCGAAGGAGCCATACGGTAAATCATAGGTTCGGATTGACAGAGGGAATAATATTGCAGAATCGGAACACGTAACGTTTGCTCGTCGGCATTATTGCGTGAGATTTTCGAATACATTTTAGCCTGAATATCGGATATTATGTTGGCTGATGCAAGGGAAAATGTACAACAAGCCAGAACCAACAAATCCGGTTTCGTCCGATTACAACTCTCCAATCGTGACAGACGTGTGTATACGTGTTTCGCGAAACAGGAAATGTCTCGAATACGTTCATGGAACTCAGTCTCGTTTCGTACGTACCTGTATATAGACACCTGAAGCTGATCTTCTTCCGTGGCAAGATCCGTCATTCTGATACCCTTCAAGCTCACAGCCAAAGAAACTCTTTGCAGCTTCTTACCACTAGCCTTTGCCTGTGATATTAAAAAGAGGTTTGCCGTAGTAAGGATAAAAAATTTTACTCGCCTAAGTTTGATCCCTTCCAAATCGCGATAAGAACGAGCGAGGAGCATACCGATCACGTCGTACAATTATACGTATACGTGTTTCTTGTATCTGTGTAATTCAAGCTAGCAGCACAATGTGTCTCGCCAGATTGAAGCACTCGAGCAGAGTAGCTCGAGCTTTCAGAGGTAACGGAAGGAAGTAGCGTCATGGAAAACGTTTCGAGAAGTAAAATACCTTTCTTGCCATCGAAAACGTTTCACCACGATCGTTACGTCGCGACGTTAAACTTGGACGAAATGCACACGGATCTACTTTCCTTTTTCTTATTTCTCCGTAATCCGAATAAAGATAGTACAATCGAGTGTACGCTGCTGCAGCCTTTTTGCAAACTCGTTTAAAGAGATGTACGAACGGTACGGAACAATGTATACGTTTATTATCTGAATTTTACTTGTGTAAAGAAATAAAAATAATAAAAAAGGTGCCCTAATACTTGCGAACGGGGGGAGTGTTGCGTATCGAACTCGACCGAAGTGAACTGTTTGTTTGATGAAAAGCCTTTATTGGATTGTATTGTACTAAGGATACGCGGTTGAATGTAAACGAAAGAAGAAGAGTTAATTCCGTTTTGAGAAACGAAATATCTTCTCTAGCTACAGCGCGCTCGCCGTGGCATTTTACGGTAACGCAATCGTGAATCCCGGGCAGAATAAACGCCGCATTCAACGAATTAACTTGGTCGAAGATTACGCGAACTCGGCTTACTCGCGAATGTCCTGGAAAATTGGAAGGCGGTCGTGATCCTCTGTTTCTGGAATGAGCCTCCCGCAGGAGAAATACCGTGGACGGTGGAGTTGTAAATACTTTCACGTTCCATAAAACGCAAAAATCTAATTTACGCGGAACAACATCCTTGAAGATAAACGGAATTATTCGACAATGTACTTTACTGCAAGAATCAAGGTAGAAGAGGGAGTTTGTTATCGATCGCTATAAAACTCTGACGTGTTTAGTAAAAGTAGCGGAAGGAGGCTAGGGCGATCGCGAAGGAAGCACACAGATCAAAGTGTGTATACCCACCATCGTAATGACGGTCTTGATGGCTTCTGCCGTGGCCTCTTCGCTCGAGGGTGTCTCGACGAGGGTACTGCCCAAATATTTCAGGGTGAACCTAGCTTCCGATGCATCCTCGGATTCTTCCTGCGTCGTACCAGCGGAACCACCACCCTCTACGCATTCACGACTATTCGCCAGAGCCCATTCCTCGCATAGTTCTGCAAGTTAACGTCAACCATATTGAAATTCATTCCACAACGTTTACTCTCCCGCCTCGCTGCTCCGACGTTGATTGTGTCGGTGATTACGACGGCCTACCCTTTGGGCGCAAGAGAAAATAAGCGACTCAATTTTTATAGATTTCTCGCTAATTTTTCACTTTTTTACACGGGTTACTAACTTACACGGGTTCTTGGACGGAACACAGAGAGTTCATTTTGCTAAATTGAATACAGGTGCGTGATTAAAAAGAGATTACAATTAGAATAGTGCACGCGTATAAGAGAGCAAGGTGGTGTAGGTAGATGATGGATGACCGCGTAATAATTTGCGCAGCTATGCAGCTAGGGTTTCTTCTAAGTGAAGCAGCTATATGCGAACAGGTATGTAACAGCCGAGCGGAGATAAATACGACGGGTAGACGGAATGGGGGATGACTGGTGTAACATTAGTCCTGGTACGTGTAACCACGTAAACCAGTCTCGTTCTCTGACCGCGGCGTCACGTCGTGTCGGGAATAGCACGTGTGCCAATAATGGATGCCCATACGTATCGTGTGCCGTCGGTATTCTCCTTTGATGCATCTCCTATTGCTATCAGTTGACACACCTTCCACCGATTATCCGTCGATTGGTCAATTCCATCTAGCTTGGGGAATCACGGCAGTTGCCACGCACCTCGATTGTCGAGGAACTTTACGAGCAGTAGAGAGAAATCGAAATCGCTGTCGAATATTCGCGATAGTTTTGCAACGTGAACTTTTGAAATCTCCGAGAACAGCGTCCGTGTAGAAAGCGAGAAGAGATATATTATCGTGCCGTCGCGTCGTGCAATAGCGCAAACAGAGAGAGAAAAGAAACGAGCGTTCGTTGGAGAAGCTGTAAAAGTTCCGGAAGAATAGAACGCGAAGTTCTCGCTACTTGTGACATCTCCTTGCCGAAGGAAAATCGATTCCGATGTATAGTACTTTGGAGTGTTCTCAACGATGTTTGCCTACAATTCCACCGACTGGAACGAACCTTCCTTATAAATGTTACGAGGTTCCATAAAAGAAGCAACGAGCCGCGGCACAGTATATGTATAAATTTTTACCTCTCCTCGTTCTGCTCGCTCGGAATGAAAAGAAAGTTGTTGAGACGTTCGTTGACCGTGACTTGAAAAAAATGTCAACTTGTCCTGTTGTGCCGCTCACTTGAATTTAACTCGGTTCGTTCGGTAATTATGTTCTCCAATTCCGTTTTGATCCCGACGTCGTCGTTCCAATTAAGTTTCCCGCGTCTACGATCCAATTAGACAATCCGACGATTGTTTCGATGTCCAACGATACTCTTTGTTCTCGCGAACTCGCACGGAAGGACGGAACCGTCCATTGAAACAGTTCCGTGGTGTTCTCTTTAACGAAAAAGTTGCTCTTTTAACCGTCTATCTAGCCTTATCCTGTCTTATTTTCCACGAACTTTTATCTTTATTCAGATAAAGACGTAAGACGTAACTCCGATATTTTCACTTCACGAAGTTATCTCGAACGTGTAGCTAATGGTTTTGGCCTTATAATCGTTGGGTAA
>NW_017100239.1:469667-483277 GCF_001263275.1 Habropoda laboriosa
GTAGCTCGGAAATTTTCGAGCAAGAGTAGGTGTACACTTGTGGAACATGACGAGCTTTCTCATCCCTGACGCGTACTCGAAATAATTGAAAGCAATTACTACGCGTCGCGTAGTGCCGTGTACCGTCTAGGGTAGAAAAGTAAGCCACTCGCTCAGCCTTTAACTCGCGAGATTTCAATTTTCTTTAGGTAAAAAATTCGCCGCTTTCGAAATTACCTCGGTGTGTGCGCGTGGTATTTCCGAATAGCGAACCGTATAATAAAAACGTACATAAAAAGTAATCGAGTTGTTATTTTTTCGCTAGAGCGATGAAATATTTGGTAGATACGGAGAGAAATGCTACCCGCAGCCTTATGCGGTTCGGTGGTACGGCTATTATTCAATTTGGCAATCTCCAATTTCTATGGAACATTGCGGACTGTTGAAACAAAAAGTAGGATAAAGGAAGGTGAAAAATAGTGAATCGAGATTTTCCGTTAGCCTGGCCACCGAGTGGTGAACCGCAAATTAAATCTTCTTGGAGGCCTTTTGCCACGATATCCACGTGACCCTTCGATACCGGATTTATTTCTCTTTTACTTCTGGCCTGATTCATTCGATAGACACTCGGTCTTATCGCGGAAACCTTGTTGCGCACCCTTCTCGTTCTTTATCTTCCAAGAAATGCTTCTTCCGCTCCGAGAGTACAGAATTTCTTGAAAAACTTCCCATTTTTCTAGCAGAAATGTGGAATTGTAAAATATCACATATAAATGATGCTCGTAAAAATTGGATTTAAAAGCACACTGAGAAACGATAAAATACCTTGGAGGTAAACGATATAAAATCCACAAACCATCCCTTGTTTTCCGTCAATTCGTCAGTTCATTCCTCTCTGTAGCAACACCATGGCGGTTATTGCGATTCGTCGTTAATGCCTATGGCCGTTATTTGTTGGTGCATCATCGATCGTTGTTAATTGATACCCGCGCGTGTTCTCTGATTTACGCAAACGAAGCTAATCACGCAAACTTGTTCGCTACAATTCCTCGAGTAGAAATAGTTGTGAACATCGAGCTTGATCACTTTTAGAACAGATTTGATTTCATCGGTGTACGTTTTTTTGAGATTTGAGCGCTCGCGTGGTAAATGACAGTGACGGAAAAAAAGAAAAGAAATGAAAACGTCCACGTGCGTACGCATACACGTGTAGTACAGTTTTCTCTTTTTTCTTTCTCGTCAAATGTAATCGCTAGATACCTATTGTTTCACGTATCGGGAAAAATATGTATCTAGCGATTTTTCGAGATAGCTATTTCCGGGATTTGATTCGATTCGAAATTGAAAAATGCAAATACACCGATATCGCGTTAAATTGAAAATGAAACACGTTTCATATCGTTAAACGATACTCAGTCTGGCGTTCCTTTATCACCGAATGATCTGATCTGAATCTCGATACGTGTGCATCTAATTCGAAAGAACGCCTTGTTGGTTTTTAACAAAACGTACCACGCCCTAATACAACTGGCGAATCGTGAATTATTTGTAACAGGTAATCGCTTATGAATTGCGCGCTGATGCGATATGTTAATAGAGCGTTGTTAAATAAATTACTACGCGACGACAAGTAAAATGTGGACGCTTTTTATGGAGATGGTTGAAAATTTCGTCGTCGTCGTCTCTCTCTCTCTCTCTCTCTCTCTCTCTCCCTCTGTATACATATATGCAGGTACGTATGTATATATATCTCCCTCTACGTCTCTGGTTTTCTGTGTGCCCGGGTACACGTGCGTCGGGGAAATTCCTCGCTTCCGACATTCTGGGCTTCAGGAAGGACAGCGAGCCGCATAATAATTCGTGTACAAACGCTCGAGCGCAAACATTCTACCGTGGTGATTGCGGCGCAATCGGCGAAACTGTATCGCGAAAATTGCCCGCGAGCCGTGCTACACCAAATCCCGTCTCTTAACGCGATTGTTTACAACGAAACGCGCAACAGCGCAACCGGAGAAATTCTGTTTCGCGGCAAATATTGATCTCCTGCCTTCCGAAAATTAACCACAATTCAGCGTCTCGCAAACCCTCCCCTTGTACGAAGAGGAAACTTTTTCAATAACGCGGCTTTTCTTGAGAGCACCGACGACGCAATATGTAATCTTCGATGTTGTGTACCCAGCGCACCACTGTGTAACGTAGTACACGTGATGCATAAATACCCTGTTAACGGGTAAACTGTTAGGGGATGATCAGGGCGTAAACAGAAGCTCGTGAAGCAAGGAGTTTAGTTGGCCGGCCTTTTTGGAAGCAGCAAAGGGGATGGACGTGGAGATGCGCAAAGTGGAGAAAAGCTGGGTTCAATAAACTCCGGATCTTTATTTCCGACGAACGCAACGAGAAGACTACGCGGATAGCGTATCTGGAAATCTAAAGCGGATTGTAACTAAGCGGAGAAAACTTATTTCGGAACGGTAGATTTTCTGGTTGATTAAATTGTCTGGGTGGATTTCGCGACTGCGATTCAGGGAGAGGAAGGTGGCCGATATTGAAACGAAGCTTTGGCCCTTATGGCGAAGGTATAGCGGTCGTACGTCGCTCTAGTCTTGGAACATTAATTGCGTCGGTTTTCCGTCCTTCTTCGCTTTACGAAGTTATTGCGCAAAGAAGAATAATGGCTGGTTTGGGCTAGTTTGCCAAGGTAAAGGATATATGTGGTTGGCAGGGGGCTGGGGTATGTGCATTTTCCTTGATTATGCGAACGGAACAAAAGGCAGCGAGAGGTAGAGACGAGCTTGCTCCGACAACTTTTTAAAGTCGCGTTACCGAGCCGACTAATTGCGTCCGGACCCTGCAAACAATCTCGCTGCTATACGAATAATTACACGATACGCACCGATGGACCTTCTCCGAGGAAACGTGAACACTTTGGGCGTTAAACTGAAAATAGGATAAGAAATCCTTTTCATCCGGTTCACTCTTTGTTTTTGCAATCACAAAAGGCATCAACTACGCCACGTACTATCTCTCCTGCACGTGTTCCTTCTTTTTTTTTCCACCTCCCTTTTCAATTCCTCGTTCTTATTCGATTCAGCTGGATCGTTAGGATCTCGAAGGGCGGCCAGGTACAATAATTGTTTCTCTGCCTCCACAGTCGGGTAATTGAACCTACTTTCCACCGGTAATTGAAGAAAGTTTCTCAGATTTTACAGAAAGTCGTGGAGCTCGTTTTCGAGGCTAAAGTTTGAAAACGAGCGTGCCGGCTTTCGTTTTATCATTGGCGCCATATTTCTTGGGCGCGCTAATGAATCTCGTGGACAAATTCCAAGCGAACAGGACGACGAGGGAATAACGTATCTTGGCGGTCGGGGAGGAACGATTGGAGGATACTTTTAAGGAGAAGGGGGTTTTCACGTGTCGAAGTGTTTTGTTGGTTGCCGGCAGGAGGGAAAAGCTTTTCTCGCGGAAAGTGTCAATTACTCTTTTCTATCGAGAAGGACGAAGGATGTTCGAAAAGAAAGGGACCTATCGTGGTTGAGAAGAATGTCAACAGCGTCACTCGGCACGAAGCGATTTCTTTTTCTCGAAATCCTAAGGGGCTACTCTCCTAAGGGCAGAGAAAAGGACTTTCCTCCCTCGTTCTATACACTTTGCGTCCTTTTCGAACGTTTCTTTCTTCTTTCTTTCCCGACTGCGATCTTCGTTCGGAATGCACAATTTCCAATTAATTAAAATTCAGTTCTCAACCAGTCCCTCCTCGGACGTTTCTTTCACCGCAAAACCATTTATTGTATATTCAAAATGTAATTCCTGGTGACATAAAATGGATCTGGAAAAGCGGTACCGGTACGGCGAAATTCAATTAAATCTCTCCACGGGGCAGAGCGCGTCATACACATTGATAGAAAACTCTGATCGAGAGGGAGAGCTTTCGAAAGTTTGAAAAATTGTATACTGTTTGAAAAGGAGGGAGAGAGATTTCTTCATTTCCCATCTCCATCGTAGGCATTTCGATTGACGTTTATTTCTATTTTTTCAACGAATTTCGCTCGTTGATTAGATCAAGTGGCAAAAGGTCGTCCGTCCGGTTTCAAAGGTAATGACTTTCCCGCGTCTAGTCTGATGCCGAGTTTACTGCGATTTGCATGCAAAAGCACCGTGCGTCCGGAATGACAACCGAACGTGGTTCACTTTATTCCTCGGAAGGATGTCTTATCGACGTGTTTTCTTCCGTCGCTCCACCCTCGCTCTGCCCCTTTCAAATTAAACCACAGACTCGAGAAGCCTGAATTTTCTACGTGTTTAGATGCAAAAGAGCACGATCGTGTTTGACATCGGCAACGAAATACTTACGGTGGAGAAAATTTCCATCTCGTCGATGGAAAGCACTTTCCCACTCCCTCCGCCCGCGTTTATTTTCATGCAACATAAATTCAGAGTCGAGGGTTGCTGCCATTGGAATAATAATACTTGTTAGTGAAATTTCCATGGACGAAACAGGATTGATATAACCGGTCGCGTTTGTTTCGTCGACGATTGTACGTAATCTGCGTTCCTTTAAAACGTACATCGAAAGGTTCGAAATGCTCAAGGCTAGATGCAATGCCGCGCGAAATATCGAAATTTGATGGAGCCAATAAACGTGAAATTTCGATTCGCCTATCTGTGAAATATTATCGGAGCCGTGTCGTTTACGAGAAATGGTATACGTAGGTAAACGATAAAAGAAACGAATTCTCGAGTGTGTACAGATCGAGAGGGGGGTGGTTTCGTTGCGGAGAATTTCCGGACGAGGCTTGCTTTGTACAAAATATGATAGGTTGTGTTTCGGAGGGTAGAGCCAAACTTCTTGCGAGCCCCGCGTCTCGTAACTTTATTTCCGCCGAGAGGAAGGATCATTTGTAGCGTCTACTCGGAATTCTGTACGTTTGAAAAGTTGAAGCGTGAGAGATTTAAGGAGGAGCGGAGTAGCATACTTGGAATAGCAAACAGTTAATTATCCAGATAGAGACGAAGATCATTTTCCAATACTTGGCTTTATCGTCCTCGGTTCATTTCCGTTTGCCGATGTAGCCTGAACCGGTAACTCGAAGAAAGCTTGGAACGGGGAAGCCAGCCTTGGAATTTTCCAGGTTTCCCTGGTAACCTATGAATCTTGTTCGACCCTCGACGTTCGTCGGTTGCGCTGTCGTCTTATTAACCGTGTTCAGACGGCAGAAAGGTTGCCGGGGTGACTACGTACCTATAGTATAACTTGGTCGAAACTATAATCCTCGGGGAAGCGAGGAATGGTTATGTTAGGGTTGAACAGCCCGTGACGAATCCTATTAGAACGAATGGATTATCCCGAAATGCCATTAATCCCAAATTCTATCACGAACTTGGGCTCGTACGTTTTTCGTGCCCGTGCAACTTACACTAACCACACGATATCGCGTAGTTCGTTGACTTGGAAATTTTTAAACCTTCGTCCTTTCCTCGCAAGTCCACGTAGACGTATTTTTTTTTTAGCAAAAAAAGATTTAGCAGATAGCAGCTGGCACATCCGGACGTTTGCTTCACGGTTACTTGTTGTCACAGCAGCTGCAGAATAGCTGAAACTTAAAGCGCACCCCAGCTACCCCCGTTTCTTTCACTCCTTTTCTCTAAAAACTTGGCGACAAGGAAATTCAGCGCGATTAAACGACGAAAGTAGAGTGAAGAAACGTTGCGCTTTCGTCGATGTTTCATCTGGACGGGAATCGTCGTCGATTCTTTACGTTACCTTCTTTTCACAGGGCAAAAGACGAAAGTGCGGTTTCGGGTTATAGTTATGGGTTTTGTTGGCGGGAAAGCGCATTTTTCCAGAGAGTTAGCCTCGACGTGTGGTCGAGTGAACGAGGCAATACCGAAACCGCAACGCGATACGGGAACCATCTCTTAAGTCGACGCAGCTACTCGTAAAAACGTTTACTCGGGTCGTTATTCTTCCGGCCTCGCGCCTAACTTCCATTCTCTTTCTGGCGCACAACCTCGGAAACGGAGACGGTAAATTCGGGAAATGTACAGAAGCTAGGGTGGGTGGGATGTGTTTCTGTGTCGCGATAACTTGCAGGTAACAGTTTAACGAGGTTGAACGAGCAACTACAAGCTCGACGCGATTCTCTCGTTTCATCTGCGATTCTCGTTAATTCCCCGGTGTTCTTTTCATTCCGGTGACTAATGACCTGTTGGAGGTTTAATATCGCGCTCGATCGACGTACGCGTTGAGATATTTCCTCACAGTTACGACGTAACGCCCCTGCGCAGCCGTTAATCAATCCTAGCCGCTGATCATCTAATATAAATTCTCCTCACGAGGACTCGTCTCTGCGTTTACGACGCCCTGGAAACAGTAGCTGGTGGGGATTTATCGTCCATAGATTATTTACGCAGGAATCGTGTCGAGTTGCAGCTTCCGCGTAACCATAGGAGACCGACGGTGAATCGTTACCGGACCAAACTTTGCACGGTGTACCCACTCGAGAAGTTTCCAACAGCCTTTGTACGTACAATTGTACTGCTTAAGCTAGCACCGTGTATAGAGTGTTTGAAAATGACAAAGTAACATGTGCGTTTGTACCGTGTACTCCGAAGGAAAGGTCTACGGTAAGTTAGGATCGAGTGGAGGATTGATTTTTAGGCCGTTGCAATTTTGCAACCGTATGCGGGATTGAGCTGAAGCGAGGAATGTATGTCGTGGAAATGGAAACACAAAGGAGAACGCTTAACCGCGAAACTAACTTGATTTAACGGAACGGCAAGCTCGCGAAGCGTGCTTGCTCTTACTGACAGCGGTTAAGCATGTCCCGATCGTAATTTCAATCGTAAATCACGAACCCCGTCGAAGCTGCAGTTACCAGCTTCAGAATTTTCGTCGCCAACGGCAGTCGCGCCTCTCCGAAATTCATTTCCCTGTGAAAAGTTTTCCATCCCCAGGCCTAATAATACGCGCGAACCAAAGAAAACTCCTGAATGTGAAAAAAAGTGCGGAGGAAAGTAATCATTTGGTGGTAGAAATGGCACGTATAATGCAATCGTCTACAATGGAATCAGGGAAATATGAAGTAAAAGTGGTTTTTAAGGTGACACAGCAGCGTTGGAGAAAAATGTATTTCGCGGGACAAACCAGTTTTCATCGCACAAACGTCGAGTTGGGAAAAAAGTACACGAACCGTGGAATAGAGTTTGAGAGAAAAGTGTCTCGATTGGAAAATCTGGACGATGTGTCGTGGACATTTCGTTGGTGGCGAGAGTGAAAGAAGTGGGGAAAGTTTGCATTGGAAATGGGAGGAGAAGTGGTGGCAAAAAGTAAACGGAGAATCGGCTTGGCGGGGATCCAAAAGCCACGGTCGACGCGTGACCGTTTTCTTTGGAGGAACGTTGTACGTATCGGCTAATAACCTAACGGCGAGTAGGTCCTTTGACGGAACTTGGAACCTGAATCGAATCTTTTCGCTTCTTTACACTTACTCTATCTCGATGGGGTCGTTATTGGCGCATGCACGAAGAATGCGTGCACACGACCGAACGGAACATACGGAATCGAATAACGAGAAGGGTAGGTATATACGCGTCTATTTGACGTGCGTTTTAACGAGCACCCTTTGATCTATCAACGATTGTCGACAACGCGCAAGTACATTTTCGATAAACTTTTCCGCTTGGTCGGTTTATACGTTTCATATACACACATTTACCCCGCCAGCTTATCAGGGGTTGCTGCTTGGCCTTCCTTTTTTTCCTCTTCTCGATACGATTCTTTTGGTGTTCCGGTACTTGTACGATCGTTTCCTATTTGAATGTTTTCGCGAGCAGCAGAAACTGAGAAGATTATTATATTTAAATGCATAGTGGACGTGTATCGACGAATCCCAGGAGTGCATTTAATCGTGGCAAATCGAATTTTCATGCTAGAAATCTCGGCAAAAACCCAAGGGAATACCGATAGCACCGATGTGCCGGGGGATTGCCATTTAATTTGTATTTAAATCGGCTTTCGAGCCGTTTGCCCTCTATGCCTCTGGTTCCCTGCGCGAGCAACTGGAATACACTCCTCTCGCGTAACGAAACCTTTTATTTTTCGGAAAATTTCAACGGAAACTTTTTAAAGTGACTTTAATCTACCTTGCGCATACAACGAGGGAGAAAGAATGATCGGAAAACGTTTTTCTAACGTGCGACGAGCAGTGACATTAATATTGACAAAGGAAAGAAAATAATGAATGTTTGCGCAGGAGTGAGAGAGGGGGAGAGAAAATATGCGTTTATGTCGCGTAGCAGCGATACTGATGCCGCTTAAATTATTCGAGACCTCGTAGTTACGTCGAATCGGTCGAGCACGTTTTCGCGGAAATTGCGAGCGATCGATGCTTATCTCGACGCGAAGCTGCAAATGTTATCGTTCCGTTAGAAACGGCAATCGTGCACATGGATTGCGTTGCATGTGCGCGAGCACGCAGTAACAGTCTCGTTAAGCTACACAATGTGCCTTCGTGCGACGCTCGACTCGCCCCTGGGAACCTCGCTGAACTTCGCCACGCTTTCGGAAACGATAAGCTTCTCCCCTTCGTCGTTGCTTGATTGACAATCGAAAACGATTAAAACGCAGAGTGGTTGGAGGAAACGTCGCCTCGAGAAATGACATGTACAGATACGTGGAGTAGAAGATGACCCCCCAACTGAAATTTGCGAACGTCGAAGAATCTCTGTGGAAGTCGGTGCGATAATTAACATTGATTCGTCCCCTATAGGCATTCTCGCGACTATATTAATACCGAACGGAAGGCAACGTCAATGGAGATTAATTTGCGAGACAAACGAAATTTAACGGGGCCTAATGTGCAGCTGAAAACGGTTCGACCGTTCCACTTGTCAAATACTTGTCCACTTCGGTTCAATGACTCTGCGTAATTTCTCACTACGATCGAATATTGTCGGGCAAACAGTTTGAGAATGATTAACCCACCGTCCCGCGGAGACCCGTCTAGAGTCTACGTATAGGCTCTAAATTATGTCTTTTCTTCGCTTTTGATATCGCTCATCCACGAGCACGTCGAGTTCTCTCGGAAACAATAGCGGCGGTGGCAAAAGCATTTGCATTACCATCCACGAAATCGTTCAATCGGTAGCGACCGCTATGAATATTTATGACGGCCAGGAATACCTACTTTAACGGTGATTGCAAATGCGGGTCCCATGTATCAATTATCGCACAAGGTTCGTGTTCGAAGTAACTTGGATATCGGGCTTTTCCTTTCCTCTCCTTGCCAATCGATCCTTAGTTCGCTTCTCCGGAGTAACAGGTTTCGTTCTCCCGGAGAATTAAAACTTTGCCAGGATACGGAAATTGCTATGGCGTTGCATGAAAGCCTTTAAAAAGTGCACGTGCATTAAAAGGAACGGGGAAGCGAGGCTTTGATAGGACGCGACGTTGCAAGGAAATTTCATTTCTAAGGTGAAAAGTTTGCCTCGCTACGTGTTTCCCAATCACCACAGTTTATACTTTTTATTCGCGCCGTGAACATTGATTTCGAAGGTATCCCGTGGAACGAGAACGAACACTCCGAATCGCCATTCCCGGCGATACATCAACCGTGACACTTACACGCATAATTTCCCGTTGATAACCGGGAAAATATTTCGAATTAAAAGGTAGAAGTTTATAGGATCCCTCCCGTGATAAATTTGTCAGAGAAATGGTCTCCTCTCTCTTCCTCTGTCCGTGTTTTCGTGGAAAATGGGAACGAATACGCGTATTCGTCGCGCTCGATATCGGTTCGACGTCGAAAAGTATTATAGATACCTGCCGTTCCGGATCAGATTTCGTCGATTCCAATGAATTCTCGGAACTCGTAAACAGGACATCCTCGATAAAAGTTCCATTGGAACGTCAATTCTACGCGTTAACGTGGAATGCGTTGTACGTGGGAACGTTGCTGAAATTTACAACGTTGGTAATCTCCCGCGGACAATTAACGCGCGTAACCGAAATATATTGGATTTGTGCGAGGGAAGGAAATAAGACGCAGCCACATCATTGAGCGTCGTAAAATTTAATCCAATCAAGTCCACTCAGCATCGTCGCGGCGAGGCGATTCTCCTCTCTTGTTGATCGTTACACGCGCAATTTGCCGCGCGACAAGTTCATTACCACCGCTTTGCTCTCTCGATACGAGGGCGCTCCCCCCCCCCCCCCCCTCTTTCTCTCTCTATGAACGCGAGCTGGTTTTTTGCGGTATTTCAATTAAAATGCAATTACAAATGGAGCAAAGGATTCGCAGCTGATCGTTTTTGTGATTTTATAGCGGGACCACCGCGAACGGTGGTGTGCGGATGTACATTAAGAATGCATTAGCATTGCGAGCGCAGCGCACTTGTCCCATTTTAATTCGACACAATGCACTGCATTTACAATAATGCCGAGCAACGTGCTTCGTTGTTTGCGAATCGTGACTCGACCAGCATTTTGGCACCGTCTCCCGTGGATGTTGGGAAAAAAAAGAAAAAGAGGAATATAGCAGAACCTTTTAACGAAAGAGCAGTGGTAGAAAATCAGATTCCGTACTCCTCCGTTCGTATCATTACCTCCGCGATTACATTTCGCGTCGGTTAATTTCGTTCTTTACAGTCGAACACCGAATCTAATTTTTTTTCTCTTCCGCCCCCCCCCCCTTTCCCCAAGCGTACCACATGAATACGAAGTAGGAATTCGCGGGGGCGATCGATAAAACAAATTATGAGTTTGGCGTGCACCGGGGATATTCTAGCGACGAAGGATTCGATTTCACCGCGTTTCGAAATTGAAAGTTGAACTTGTAAGTGCTAAAACGCTCGATCTTTCCAACTGGCTTTGAACGGGCTATTTCTCCGAGAGAAAGATGCTCTATTTTTTTAGACGGTAGCCGTGTATAGTCTAGGGCACGGTCACGAAGATTGGGGATTCTTTGATCGTCGCGTCGCGTCGAGATGCGGTCTCCGGCACGAGATTATGCAAATTTTATGATCAATAATCAGTGCTCTGAAGGAGGTCACATTGCGCCTATAACATGACCCGGCATGCATTACCATAATCTTAAACGCGGCTCTCTATTACGCCGCTTATTGCGAATAATCGCGTTAACTGCCGCGTTGCTGCCGTTGCCTCCTCTCTCTCTCGCCCTCTCACCGCTCTCTGTGTTATCGCTTCCCGACATTTTGCAGCTGCACGGTGTTACCGTTAATCTTACGGGCAACTAATAACTCACGGTTAATAAGCTTTCTCCATGCACCAACCATGAAAATGCGATTTCGTCGGTTATCGCGCGCGACTAGAATTTCGTTTAACGGTTACACCTGCCTTAGAAACAACTGCCTTAAAACGATACCAGCCTACGAAATTTGAACGCGGCGCAATCGTGTTCGAAGCGAGAAGGTCTGACGCGTAGCATCTGGTAAATTAAACAGATAACCTTTGACGATCTCGCGCATTCTGAGTATGCGAATGGGGCATCTAGTAATCGAAAAGTGCGCTACGTAGTAGATGCGGTTTGTAATTATCGCGATTGGAATATACGTTTGATCGCTGTTTAACGAAGAGGAACGAATTAATAGCAGAGTGGCGATAACGCGGCGGGGCTTATCGATAATCATGAACTCTGCCACGGTTGTGCGTTAAATTTAACGCCGATTAGAGACGTTATCGTTAGAACGGAACTAGAGTAAGAGAAAGAAAAGTGGCAAAGTCGAAGAGAAGAGGAACTTACTCTTGTGTTTGGAGCTGCTTTTCCACAAACCCCTGAAGAATGACATCCTAGCTGGCCAGCTGAGCACGAGGTCCAGCAGAAAGGAGGAAATACGTTGGACGATCGAAATTATCGAAGCCTGTTCACTCGCGGTACGCGTCGCGTCGCGATCTTCGATCCCAATGACATGTGACGCCAGATGATTTCACGCGAAACTGTTACGCTCGAGGTCTGGAGCGCGGTAGACGTTGCAGCCAGCTGCCATTGCGAGCGGAGACAGGAAACGAGGAAAGTTGGAAACTTGCCGGGGAAGAGGACGAAGGAAGGAGCGAAGGAGGGAACGAACGGACGAATAAATGGATTCGAAGGATACCGAGGGAGAGCTGCGTGGAAACGTGCTATCGAGGAGACCGTGCGCCGCGATGTGAGCGCGTCCACACGGAGTTTATTCCGCTCCCCTGTCGCGTACATGCGCATCCCCAACCCCGTTCTCATCCCCTACTCCGTTCCTGGATTCCGGTTCCGCTTCCGAACCGGATCCCCGCCGAAAGGATAAAGATTATTTTCACGCATTCGCGGTTCCACCTTAACTTATCCTTTTTCCCCATATTTTCTCCATAATATCCCTCTACCCACCCTTTCTCTCCCTCTGATATCGCGCAGGCTCTCTATCCAATCGAGGATTAATCGGTTCGATATCTTTGCTTCGTTGCCTTCCAATTACAGAAATAACACCGAAAGATGACCGCAACCTGTTTCCACCAGGAAGTTGATACTTGCGATCTGGCCGTTGTAAAAGTTTGGACGTGGGACTCGTCTTAATGAAGTAAAACGGAACGATTGGAAGGCGTACAGAGCGAGAGTTCCAAATTCAATTTCTATCGGGAGTTTGTAAAAGACTGGAAATCGAACGTGAAATACCTTCCCTAAGGAAAGAGAGGGAGTGCGAGAGAGATAAAGTGTTGGCGAAGAAATTTAGCGCACCGTCGGATCAGGAGGAAACAATAGGGAGGGAACGGCAAAACGGCTGTGCCGAAAGTATCGAATATCGATGAGGCAACGATTCGTTTCTCGACTGAAGGATAAAGCTCGAAAGAAGGGGTCTCCCCCCAGACGGTGGAGGCCGCCGCGACGATGATTGACAAGAGAAACCGTCGGCATAATGTTTTTACCCCCGTCGCGTCGCGTCGCGTCGTCAAGAACACGCTTTGCGAAAATTCATCGAGAGAGCTACCTTCGCTGTAATTTCTCTGGATAAATGGAATAGAAACGGACCGTTCTTCTGTTCTTGGAATAATATTCTAAGCACGCTGGCAAAGGAAATCGCGAGGCGCGAATGAAACACGATCGATGGACGAATGTACCGCAAGGGGGGGGAGTAAAAACGTGAAAGCGGAATTTAACTCTGGGCATATTTCATCCTTTGCAGATACCTTCCTAGTGGAGTTTTTTTCATCGATCAAATTTCTCGAAGCCACCTCGCGGGAGCAGGGGCAGATGTAATACCATAAATGAAATACAAGGTGGAACTGTCGAACGTTCGTTACGTTTCCTTATCTGCTAATCGATATTCGTTATTGGACCACGAGGAAATTACAGGAGCAGCAAAGTAGGAACGACCGAGGAGAAAAGCAACCGTGGAATTATTCCGGTCCTTAGAACCGGAGTTACTCTGCGGTCCGCGAGTATTCGTCGGAGAAACATGGTTCCTTGTCGTTATTTTCCTTGACACAGGAACCGTTTGCTCGGTTCCGTCTCGTTTTATTCCCCTTTTTCTCGGAAACAGTCAGAGTCGAGGCACTTGTGTTCGCGCGTCCCCTCTGACTGCGCTCGATACGTACTACAATTGTATAGGTATATATGTATGTACACCCGTTACCAGAACACTCTGTG
>NW_017100239.1:483569-500409 GCF_001263275.1 Habropoda laboriosa
ACATCGTTGTGTACTATGCACAGCGTGTTCGATATGCAGTTTCGAAATTGCTCTTGAAAACGCTAATACCCCGATGAGAGTTGGATTCGGCAGCGAAAAGATGAAAGCGTACCGTTTCAGCTACTCCGATCTCTATTTAGGCGAAACGCTCGTTCAAACGTATCTACAAAGGAACGGCAGAAATTTCCCTCGTCTTCAGACCGATATTCCAGCGAATACCGTACACACGTGCCGCGTGTTGTTTCGTCAGTTGTATACAAACGATAGCGAATTATTTTCAGGCCGTGCGAGATGGATGTTTCGATGTCACCGTGACTGACTCGTCGACCGATGCCTCGTAACGGTATAAACGAGTCTCGATCGTTTCTTTGCTCGAAACTTAGCAACATATTGTTAGCGGGATCGAGAGAGAGAGAGAGAGAGAGAGAGAGGAGGCAATCGGTGAGAAGTGATTTTGAAATCTGAAGGGCAACGACGGGTTTTTCGTCGGATAGATAATGCCAGGCGGTCGTTGATTTAATTTTCCTCTGGAGCAGCTTGTCGTGCACCCAGGGTCTGCTCTACAGGTGACGCGACAGACGTCGCGTCGAAGCAATCTCGAATATGAATTCCAGAGAATTTCTCGTTTGGTCGAATAGCCAGAGGTGCCTCGATCGGTCGCACGCGTGAATTATTTGAACCATTCTCTCCCGTTGAGGTGCATCTTCGGTTCGGAGAAAGGTGGAATGGTGCAGTCGCGACGGCGAGGGTTTTCCCTCTATGGAAAGGCGCGATGCGAGAAAATTGGGTATTTGCCTGTCGCGTAAGACGAATGGAATGCCCGCCCTTTGGACCGGGAAACACACGAATCACGGGGCCACGATGTCTTCCCAGATAGAAGGTAATTCCGACTAAAACTAGTTTAGAGGCTGGGTAGGGAGCGTTGATACATCGGTACCCTTGCATTGAATATTTATGTCGTCAAGTAACTGCCTTACCCTTAGCTTCTCCGATACCTTGGTATTTGGTCGTTACAACCATCCCGCCGGAAGTTTCGAGAAATTTAGTTGCCGCTCGTAACCGTGAACTTTGCGAATTCGATTCAACGAGAAACCCCTTTTGAATCTTATCCTACCCTTTTATCATTACCAAAGCCGACTGTTATTCAATGGAGAAAGATAGAAGATAGTGGTAAATTGAGAGTTATTGAACGTCCATGAAAAATATGTATCTATAGGTACTCCGTTGGATCGAGAACGGATATGGCGTTGCCCTTGTTAGCCTGATTTCTGCTAATCGAAGGCGGGAGGCAGGGAAACGCTTGCCACCTCCTGCAGCTCCTCCGGGCAAATGAAATTATGAGTACCCTCTCGCGAACGGAATAGTCGTTCCCCATTCTACAGGTGATACGCGATATACATAGGTATAATCTCGTTAGCATCCCGATCCGGAATTTGGAGGGAGGGGCGTGCATGCTAACCCCGCGTACTTTGAACCGAATATTCGGCCGAATCCGACGGCGGTGAAAACGCAGCTCGCTGTACGTGTCGAATGAGAAAAAAGAAGCTGCACCTCTTTCGAATCGAGATAAACGAACGAGTCAAGGTGGAAATTGCAAATTCTCGATGTAACGTAACGCAATATTGGAGTACTTTGTAGAAATCGATGTTGATCGATATCGTTAGGATGATCGATCGATCCACTGGCGTCGAATCTGGAAAAAATGTGTGCATAGAGAAGAAGGCGTGGAAGCGACGGTATCGGATTTTTCGTTGCAGAAAGAGGATAAAAGCGTGTCAGAATGGAAGAAGAGCGACGTCCCGCGTGACCGAGACTCGTCGTTTGATCCCGCTCTCCTCTCGTCTTCTCTCTGTCTCTACCGTCTTCGCGTTCCCCTGTGGTTCGTTCTTTTACGTCGGTGTTGGTTCTTCCCTGTCGATCCAATCATTTTTCTTCTTTTTCGCCGACTGGCCAAGCTCTCCACCTTTCTGCCATTCTTCTTTTTCCATTCTCCTTTCCTCTTCGTCGACGATCCGGTCCGGTTATCCGTTCCTTTTGCTTCCTTTTAACTGTTTCGGCTAGCCTCGATCCGGCGCGGCACGAACTCGAGGAGAGTAAAGGTCCTGCAGCTGCGGAAAAAGCCTCCTCGTCGTCTTTCTCCTTTGAACGCGAACCTCTTGCTATCCAGCTCGTATCTCTTTCTTTCTTCCCTGCGTCGAAACGTGTCGCGATAATAACTTGTCCGTGGAGGAACGGAATCGTTGCAAGTTGCAGCCGGAAACGTTGGCGTCCCGAGGTGAACGCGTTACGAAATGGACGCGTCTCTGATGAGGACTTTCGAAGATTTCGTAATCGACGGAGAGAGAAGGATGTCGCGGGAGAAAAAGAACGGCTTGGCGCGGCGCGGCGGAAGGGGGAAAGAAAGAGATCGATCAGCGTAATAAGAAAAAGCGCGCGACCGTTAGGCGGCTACGGCAGGTGTATGTAGGTACGCTATATCTGTATCGACTGGACGGGGGCCGGCTGATGCAAGTTGTATGCAGTCTCTCGCGATGGAAAGGCACGCGAAAGAATTCAGGGTTGAAAGTGTGTAAGTGTAACGAGTCGTCGTGTCTTGTCTGGAAGGCCGATTACAGCGTGCTGAGGGAAAAGAGAGGGGAGGAAAAAGGGCGAGGAGGCGGCGGGGGGCAGGAGAGAAGAGCGGAGGGAGTAATTGGGCTGGACGCGGCTGATGCAAGAATCGAGTCTCTGGCAGGCATTTCCTTCGGGGAACTGCATGCACAC
Source organism: Habropoda laboriosa (assembly GCF_001263275.1). NCBI lineage: Eukaryota > Metazoa > Arthropoda > Insecta > Hymenoptera > Apidae > Habropoda > Habropoda laboriosa. Next base: position 486,333 of record NW_017100239.1, read on the forward strand.
GTCTCTCTCTCGGAAGGAAGTCGAGAAATTATCGCGACGATTGGAGAGCGCCGTTCACTTTCGACCGCGACCGCGACACTCCGCGGTTCTACCACCCTCTAATTACCCACCGAGTACACACGACGAGGACGCTGACTCGTCGGTTTTGTCTGACGATCGCGCGACGCCTCGATACCTCCTCGAGACGTTCTCGTGCTAAAAGCAAAAGCCGCTCGGAGAAGAGAAGAGAAGCAGCGTTCCGCTCGATATTTCGGGGCCGCCTAGCCGCCTAGCCGCCTAGCCGCCTAGTCACGTCGATTCTCTATCGCTTAATCCCTTTCTTCGAAAGTAGCGGCACTTGGAACGGAAAGAGTTGCCGTGCCGGGGGGAATGCTTTGGAAGGTACGTTTCGCACGCGGCAACTTGGAGAAGCTGCGAATAATCGAAGGCCCCCGCGACTGTTTATCACTGTAGACCGGTTGGCGTTTTCCATCGGGTTGCTCGACGACGTAAACGCGTCTCGCCATTCTTCTTCGTTAAAGCATGGACGGCGCGGCACGGCGCGCAGCCGAACCACGAAGAAAAGGTAGAAACGCGCGCGAGCGAGCCTTTCCAGCCGCGTTTCCCTTTGTTTCTACAACCTGGACTCTGAAAGAGCTACGAAAAAGTGGTAAATCTCGTGGAAAGCAACGAATGCTTTCCCCAGGCAACGCGCGCGCGCGCGGTGCGTATTATACAGCCTGAGGAAAGAGAGAAGACGCGCGTGAAAATGGGGTAATTTCTCGAGGGATGGAGAAGATGGGGTCAGTAGTGTTATTTGCCTGTCTCTCGAGCACGCTCTAGGTGTCCACCAACTCTCGCAGCGAATATCCCGAGTGACATTTCAGGTTGCAATATACGTATAGCTACTACGTACACGTGTACTTTATGTACGGGGTCGTGGAGTAAGCGCAACTTTGCCAGAGGAGTAGCACACCGCGCCGCGTTCTTTTCGCTCTTTACGATTCCGCTCTGCTCCTCCGCGAAATTTGCATAATTGACATTCCTCTCGGTTGCCACCGGCCCCCCGGATTCGATATCCGCGAACTCGCGCCATAGCTCGTATTTATTTTCCCGGCGAATTTCAATTTACATCACGTAGGAAGGATGGCGCCGCGTGTAAGTAGATTTCTTCCTTGATAAATCGATTTTAATCTCGTCTTAATATTCGCCACAGTTTTCCCACGAGGGAAAAGAGGGTGTGTAGCGACCGAAAGAAATAACCGTAGACTCGTATGGCGGTTATCGACGGAGCTCCGTATAGCGTTGTTAAAATTCGCGGCACGGACTCGTGGTCGTTGGTTTTCTGCTCGAACCTCTCTTTCTCTACTTTTCCTTGAAACGTTCTACGAACATTGGAGAGATCATCGATCAGCATCGCGCGCAGTCTCCGCGTCATTTCTCGGCAAAAAGCGCCTGAGCAATTTTCAACGAGAACGTACCACATAGGTACTCGCGCTACGCTGCCTCGGAGAGAAATAATTCGGAGATGGATGCGCGGGATTCGCGGGAGATTTGTAACCGCGTCAGACGACTTCTTTCGCGCCCGCGAAGAAATATCGCCCAAATGTAGTAGAACTACTTATACATTTATTCCACGGAACGCGACAGAATTCAGAAACAATACGACCATTATTACCTCGATACAATTTTCGTTGGCGATAAATATCGCAACGCGTTACCCGCTGCGAATTTCAAGGAGCTACGGAGCAATTTGAACAGGACGGATAGCGTGGAATTTACAACGGGAGATGTGTCAGTTTTGTAAATGGTAGATTTAATCGGGGGAAACTTGCGCGTTGACGGGAGCACAAAAACGAGATTGAAGAGTACGCGTGGGGAGACGTGACGTGACGTGGCGACGCGGCGAGGCGCGTAAGATATGCATTAAAATATTGCTACGAAGATATTTCCGCACACTCTGGATACCTCTGTGTTACGAGGGAATGTGCGCCTGGTGGAAGCACGGAAAGGACAGAGACAACCGTAACATCTCGAAATTAAGCACGATGGAACGCCAGGACGAAGGACGTAACTGTGTCGCGCTGCTGGAACGTTTAACGGACAGGGAAACTGCAAACGTACCCCGTAAAATTAGAGCCCCGTTCCGAGCATCGGCAAAGTCATCGAGAGGGTTTTCGAGAGGGAATTGGGACGAAATACGCGAAAAATGCGATGAAATTAAACGTGGCCCACGAGCGAAATCGAGGGAATTTTTCTTCCCTTTTTCCGCCGTAACCTGCATGCGGCAAGAATCGTGGTGGCATCGTCACGCGTCGATCCAATTTCTTTCTCTTGAAAAGCCGAAGCCAGCGGGGTTCGTCGGTGCATTTTCCTCTTGTGCCTTGGGTCACGGAACCGGAAGCGGGCCGTTCTCCCTTTGCTTTTCGCATGGTCGCTGTCGCGTCAAGAATCGGTACGCCGACGATCGTTATCTAGCAAGTTTAATTCACTTTGGACCATCTGTCTCTTTAATTACGCGCAGATTAGATTAATCTCTTGCGCCTTGTCTACGAATGAAAACTAGGCGATACGGTGGCGCGCGACACCGATCCCGTTTTTCTTCTTCTTTTCTTAACGACCACGCTGTTCAAACTCGTGGAGAAACTGGTTCTGAAATGCGACTCTTTATATTCTGAACTTGACACCACGATCGGAAAACCGTCGTCGGTCCGGTACTGCGCGCTCGACGCTCGAAACCGAGCAAAGATCAATCTGATCGCGACCGACTGGTGCATACGAATCATCGAAATAAATTGCATAACGCCGTGACACCGATACAAAGTGCACGATCGTGCAGCTCTAAAGTCTCGAAATAAACCATTATCGTAGGAGAAGAACGGCCAAGCGTAAATATAGACACGAACGCGAGATACAGATGCTCTTCTTTTCTTCCTTCTTCTCCCGACGTCGCGACGTGGCGAATCTGTCGATTTTACCGGTATCTAGCCTAGGTGTGATTCTCGGAATAATTTCACGCGCGGTTGTAAATGGAGAATTAATAGGAGGGTAAATATGGCGTTCTTACTCACCGGAATCCTCTCGTAAAGAGGCCGCGAATGGTAAATCCTCGGCGTTCGCCTAACGGCTAAGCCACGTAGCGTTTAAGTCGAAGAAAAATCCTCGAATAAATTTCACCGTCGAAAATGTTTGTCCCCGAAGAATATGGAGAGAGAGGCGTATAATTCGGTAGGAGAAAGAAAGAAGAAAAAACCCCTCCGTGGGATTCAGGAAGGTATATAAATTTCAGAGTATCCGAAGCGTAGATTCGCTTTATCTCGAGGAGCCACGCCTCCGGATTGAAGGATAAAGGACTAACGATACTCGGAGCTTTGCTCGCGCCTGCCTGCTAGCTTTTTCATCCTGTGCCAACAACAACGGGATCGGCGAGAATAATCGTCGAAAGCCGTCGTCGATTCGATCGATTAAACGATTCTCATTTGCAAAGTACACGTGTAGTAGTTGAAAGTGAATCGGAGCATTTCATCTTTTACGACACTTTGGCTAATTTCATAAACGGTTACACGTTTGTTTCGCGTTTCGCAACTAATTCGATTGCACGAGGATTGCACGAGGATTGTACGAAGAAGACGTAATAATGGTTGTTACAGCGCGAGGCTCAAGCGGGGAGAAAAATGGCTGGAACAGCGGCCGTTAACGCGGCCACACGCGGCCCTTGTAAAATGGAGCGGAATTTGAACAAATTTTTGTCTAGCGAGCACACGACGAACGTTCGGATTAGGGAAGACTCTAAGATGGTGACGACGATAGCGCGCGTGTGTTTGAAACACTCGTACGTCGCGTCGGCCTTGCGTCGAAGAGGAAAGTGAAAATGTTTCGTCACGCGAATCGAAGCTACATCGATGAAAATTACACGCTGGGAGTATCGCAATCGCACCGGGAAGCTCTTGGCGCCAAATAATCGACGACGTAGAGAACGACCGAGAGCGATTATTCTAGGTGAAAGGAAATGGGACGTGGCGCTGGATAAAGGTGTGATTAAGAAGCGCGCGTTACGTAGAAAGGGAAAAGGTGTAGGGTAGGGTAGGTAAATACGAGCGTTTTCGACTCCGGTCGCACCGGTGAACTTTGACGAAAGATCCGAATGCAATCTTTCGCACGCGAGACGAATTACGTTATTTCCACGCTGTGCGTTAAGCGATTCGAACGGCGTTATTCCTCGAGCAGATTGTTGGAGGAAAAATAGAAGGAAAGTGGGGTACGTAAGATCCCGATGGCGTTTCGCGGGATGTGGATGCTTAGAGCAAACAGGACGTCGCGACTAGTTGGAAACTACATTAAGAAGGAGAGTTGAATCGGACGGGAGCTGCTCGACTGCAACTTCTTCCCCGGGAGACTTCCCTCGCCGCGCCGCGGTGCGCCGCGCCGTTGGAATTCCATTACGCGAAACTCGGCCGGCAACGACGTGCTATCTTACGAAAATATAATTACTATATACATGGATACTCTGGGAAGAAATTGGAGACAAAGCTTTTTCGAAGCGAAATCTTTCTTTGTCGGAAATATGTTTTATCGGTGTTGCATGTCCGAAAGGAGAGAGAAATAAAGGACTCACTTTTGTGCCTGGAGAATCTCCTGAGCTTCTTGAAGAACGGCATGCTCGAGGTAATTCCGATCGATCGGTGGTAGTTAGCCGTGTGGGAAGCTCGTTACGATCGAGGATTACTGGAGAGGAAAACCACCCTCGTGCGTGAACGAACGAGCTCGAAATGCCGCCTACTGGTTTACATCGGGACACGAGGAGCCGTCTGTGAATTCCGTCTGCCTCTTACTCGAGGTCCGACTTTGCTGCTTCTCTCTACACGCCGGACTCGCGTGTACGCGTTTCCACTTATCCCCACTATGGCGGCTTTTACAGAGGGGAACACCGAGCACGAGTCTCCAGCCGATCGCCACGCCAAGCGCCATCACGGACCGCCTCTCCAATTTTACAGCTATATACCGACCGTTTACCCTTGGATCGAACCGATCCGCGATTACACACCCCCCTATTTCGAGCAACTTTCCGATCGCCTTTTCCAAACGGAGTTTCTTCCGGATAATAACAGAGACGTATTCGTGGAAGCGTTTGGAGTAGCGGCGATAGGCGAAAATCGTTACAGATGTTTGTCGAAGCTGGGACAAAAAGGAAAGCGAAAGCGACGACGAGCTTTTCTCCAGCATTTCTCCAATTCGATTCGAGAAAGCGTACATACGTACATACTTACGAATGTATACTTAGGTAGAAGAGAGATAAAACAACTGTAATTGCCCCGAGTGAATGAACCTAATTACCATCGGTGGAAAGCTGAATTAGATTACGGATAGAAAATTTATCCCTTAGCCCCGTATGCGAACCAGACTGATCCAGTTGATTTAATAACATATTCTTATCAAAACGACCTGGACAACTACGTGATTCGATTCCGCGATTAATACTTGTGGCGAAACGTTGCCCGCGTTTCAGTTGCAAAAAAGGACGAGGATAAATGGTTTTCGTCGCGTGCTCGTACCGACTTGGTAAGCCGGTCGATCTACCGTAAGAAAATAATACCTGCATTCGATTAAAATTCGCGGTGTTGGGTGAACGGGTCGTGGACGAACTTCGTTAAAACTGTTTCGGGAAAAATTTGAATATCGGATCTCGAATCGGATCGATTGATACGCTGGTGGGAAAAAGTTGCACACGCGAAAGGAAACAAAGCCCGAAGAAAAATCAACCGTGGGCCACCTACTCGGGAGAAGAGCGCAAACTTTGAAGCGAGCTGGAAGAAAGTTCGAAATTGCTGAATCTCGAGATCGGTTAACGAGCTTTTTCCCCCGGTGCGATTTCACGTTCTCCGGGGGGGGGAAGAAGGAGTTTTATGAATTTCCGAGTGCTCTCTCCCTTTCAGTTCAGTTTCGTCGCGCTTTCCGCGCCTTCTAACTAGTGGAACAAGGTGCAATCAACCTTCGATTCGAGACAACATCCAGTTTACTTCAAGTTCTCGGCCAACTTTTAACCATTATCCAAGTTAAATTGGGCGCCGCCCGGAGAACAATTCTTGGCAATTGAAAAAATGCGGTTCTAGAGAAAGGCATAAATCGTTAGGCAGTCGCATACGTACTACTAAAGAAAGTTTTTTCAGGGTTTTCGCAGAAATCTGACAAATCGCCGGAATCTTGAGACACATCGGCCCCGGAGCCGATACGAGCCACGCGAAATTGAATCGCGAAACTTTCCAAACTCTTCACTCCTGCGACGAGAACTTTAATATCCGCGTGCTAATCTTCCGCGTCGACCTGGATCCGTCCTCGAAACTTCTCGTCGAGATCTCGACGGAAACTTTTCGCGCGACGTTCATAAAGTCGACGCACGAAAATACACGCGTTCGTAATAAACGATTGAGAAACGGAAAGGTTGGATCGTTGCTCTGTTTCGTGAATTGGATCGTAAGCCACAATAGGCACCGAAACGAGATTACCGGTGTCTCTTATAGAATGGACATTGGAACAGCCGTTTTCCACGGAGATGGGAAAAACAAGGGGAATTAAGCGTCCCGTTGAAATTACTTAGTCTGACAACGTGTGAAATATAGCCAGCGAAGCATTCCTCGATATCGGAGGTCCACCAGGCGAAATTTCCAGGCCGACATTGCGTAATTGAACAGCGTCGCGTCCGCAGACCTACCGGAACGCGTCACCGTGCTCCCGTAAATCACGATCTAATCGACATTTTAACCGCAACTATGCCCGCGAACGTGCTACGTATAACGTTACGTTGGATAATTCCAACATTTTACGTGCACGTTACACAGGGGATGTCGTACCTGCGTATTACGTTTGTACCGTCGCGAACGGTTGAGTAAATTTCCAATTTCCGTTCCGATCTCGATTTGTTGTTACATTTGGAGAACATGCTGACAAACTTGCACGAAGGGTTAGAGTGGTGTGCGCGTGTGGGGAAGGAGCAGGAGAAGAAAGATCGAAGAAATTTCTCGACACGGATACGTGCAATACCCCACCTGGCTCCTTGTAAACTTTCGAGGAACACGAACGAGGACATTTCTTCCCTTTTTCTCCCCTATTCCTAACTATAACGCGGGTATCATTTCCGCGAGAGTAAGTTTCCACTGAAAATCCCCCAGAATGGAAAACGCGATATACTGAAAGGAATCGAATGTACCTATATATCTATACCTTACATACGTTCGATGCTCCTCGGCCCTTGCACTCTCGAAACGTACGACTAACCGCGCTCCTCGATATCCAATTTACGTTGGGAAATTCTTGAAATCTCTTCCCCTTTCGAGTGTTATGGATCCAGTTTTAGCAAAAAATATTAGAGTGCCTGTCGTAAACGTTGCTGTCGGCAGTCTCCCCGTTCAAATTACGATTCTTTTCTAAACGTTCCGAGGGAAAGAAAATTCAGGAAACGAGGGAGAAAATAAAAGAATACCTTTTTAACGAAGAGAATGAAGCTGCTATATCGGAGCTTGCGTTTCGCGTACATTTAAATATTCCTACCGTTCCTGAGCTAGCTGTCTGTCTACAACCTGGTAATCCCTGCGCGTTCGAAGATTACGTTGAAATACAATGCATTCAAACGTGCTGCTGAATGCTCTCGAGCATCTCGGTTCTGCGAACAATTTTCAAATACCGCTCTGTCGTGTTTGCGAAAATGCCTAGACAAATTTACAACGCTTCGAGATGTTTGATCCTTTTGAAATTCCTCCGCCGAATCCTTTAAATCGTTAAATCGGTATGGAGTAACATTGGCGGTAATTCGTATTTATTATGGAACTTTTATTGTAATTTCATTGTTCGGATACTAAAATTAAAGATATTCCAAAGGTGTGACGGTCCAGTTAGTTTAGATTTCTTTCTTTCTCCGTTCACTTAGTTATAAATATTTTTTTGTTTAAATACTCGATCGATATGCATCTTTCGTTTCAATATTCGTCGTCGGATGACACTAGCGTCGTATTACCGTGCGAGGAATCCTTTCTAGGCAATAATTGTAATTAATCTTAAGACGAAATAAATATGTCCGAACTAGTCAAAAGCCTTTATATTTCTGTTTAACGTTATGCAATAAATCAATATCAAAGGAACTAACAAGCTACTAAATTCAAACCTTTAAAAGACGCGCGCAAATGAGACGCATGCGCAAACGGAAAGCCCGGGCAGATGAGACGCATGCGCAAACCGAAAAACCTATAACTGCGTAATGCGTTTAGGTTAGGTATCGAGGAGTTAGATGCAGATTGTAAATAGTGAAGTGCGTTAAGGAACGTAAATGTTGAGAGTTTATTGTTGCAAGATGTTTTAGTGATACGAAGAATGTTTTGATTATGGGTAGCAATTTGCGTTACTGGTAATAGGAATTACAGTTGCTCGACTTAACCTCAAGGTATTCGCAATAACTTTTGGAGAATGGCGACACGTGTTGCAAATGTTTTGTTAACATTTGTACGTGGTCAACGACATTATACAAAAGCTTGGCTCAAAGATGCCGTCAGATACGGAAATGTCAAATTTCATCCACGGTAAGAAAAGGAATACTATTTCCGACGTTTGTCTTCAAAATATTTGCCTAGAAGAACATTTTTTCTTTCAGCACGAATAATCACGTAGATCCCCCGATTACACCTTCGAAAGTGTTTATGGTTCTGAGAGTGAAACCTTTCAAAGGCAATCCTTATTGGGAAAAGAATGTACTTGAAGAATTAGGATTCGAGGAAGGAGTAAGAAACGAAACCTTAACCTTAAACCGATCGATAGTTTTACGCGATTTTCTGTTCCACGTGTAAATTATTTTTCGCAGGTACGTGATCCGGTGTTTGTAAAAAATACGCCGGAAATGTGTGCCCTGCTTTGGAAAGTTAAACATTTAATTAAAATTTGCCCGTTACAATTACCCGAAAAGTTACCAGAATTCAACGAATCCACGGAATACTACGTCCACGAGTCTGGGAAGATTCATGTCACTGGAAAAATTGACCCTGCACGTTACGAAGCTACAATGGCGTACTTTAATTCCGTAAAACGACTGAAGGATCACGTTATAGGGGAGAAGCTTAAACTTCTGTGGTTAAAGGGATATCTCATATGAAATAATCAATATTAAAATTGTTACTGTAAGATAGACAATGAACAAGCATGGTAGAGAAATAAGGAAAGAAAAAGAAAAAACGTTTGAACAAATAGTATACTTTATTTGTATATTGATTACAGCCATGTGGCTATGTTACAACCTACCAACGGTAATGTTAAAATTTCGGTGTCATTTTTTCTTCTTTTTTTTTTCATTTTTTTTTTTTTTTTTCTCTTTTTGCCGCAACTTTTTCTCTTGCATTTTGTACGTTCGGGCAAAATCTATCGTGGAAGATGAGTGCCGCTTTGGGTCAGTCGTGCGGACCTACTTAAATACGGTGTTCCAAAAATGAAACAAATTTTTGTCTAAACCTTAATGAGCGAGACTAGATCGACGAGCAGTCTTACGCGGTAAACGAAACATCTTGAACGTTATACTTATCTCAAAGACATTCCACTAGGCCGTTTTGAATCATTCTGAAAGAGATGGTTCCGTTAAAAGTCTGGCAAGCACGCTACAATGCGGAACGCGATTCCCGCGTTCTCGAACTTTTTCTTAATCGGCTAACCGTTTCCGACGAATGTACTCGACTTTACTTTGAAACCGTTTACGGGACGAAGAAATAGTCTAGACTCGAAATCGTAAACCTAAGTTTCCCTTTATCGTTACCCTAGATTCTATGAAAACAAGTCTGAGCTCGTACGTGCTTAAGTAGAATTGAAAAAACTTGGATAACTGGAATACTGGAAATCCTAATAACAAAGAAAACGGCCGTTTCTCCGTCGTATCCTCCTCCCTCTCGCTTCTCGACCGTCCTCCGAACGTGTCCTGCGTTAGAATCGCCTCTCGTTTCTAAGAGGAATTAGTTCGCCTTCGGCTTCGAAGCTTCCAAAATCTTCTGTCTCTGGACGTATGATGAATAGAAATAGTATTTTGTGCCTTCGATCCTTTCTCGGGCATGTACATCCTCAAAAGTCTCGCGGCACGTTCTTCTTGCGACCTGTCCGCAGCCTTTCCGCTTAAAAAACTGAGCAGCTTCATGCTGCGCTTCTTTATCCTCAATTTATTTAAGAAATTTTTCTCCGTCGTCCTCGACGGACTGTTACCGTTCTGATCATCCGAATCCTCTTCGAATTTTTTCTTTCTCTGAAACAATTCCATCCTTCTTCTTCGATCGTGTTGCGTCTCGCCTCGTCTGAATCGGCGACCCTTCGTATCTCCCAATTCCGTCGACGAATACTCTTCCCTCTTGGCCTCTTCCGCTCCGATTCTCGCCGCGTTTCTGTTGCTGGTCTCCTCCGCTCTGCGTGCCACCGATTCGAGCTCCTTCAAACGATCCGCCTCCTTGGAGCTCTTGAAGTTATTATCCGCCGAGGGATACTCTGCCACGCAACCGTCCTCCACGTCCGACAATTTCCTATGGAGGTTGACGATTTTTCGACGAAACTCCTCGTCCTCCTGGCTCAGTCTAGCAAATACGCGGTCCCTTTCGTTCGCATCAGAGCTCGAGCCGACGTTCTTCGACGACGTCGTTTGAAACCGCTGTCACCACCATCCAACTTGATCCTTCCCGCTTCCACAGGAGTCCTCCTCCTCCGGCAATGGCTCCAACCTCCTTCTGCCCAGGAAACACCTCAACGAGCTGAGACTACCGGTGCCAAGCAACTGCTCCATATTCAACTCTGGCAGATTGCAGTCTTCGTTCTCGGATTCCTGGTCGGCGTCGTCCTCCGTCGACAGGTTCAGCCCGTAGTTGTCTTCGCCGGGTGCAACTGCGTTGCCTGCACCGTTTGGCGGCGGCTAGGGAAGTCACAGCACAGCTCGGGCTAGTCATTCTTTGCAAACAAAGGGCAAGCATTGTCGTGCATACGCGTGCGGCGAACCTCTTACGTGTCGTTCCACGAGATCTCTCCCCTCGTTTCTCCCTCGATCGAATTTCCCGAGAGGAACTCGCGGTACTGTATACCAGAAGCTTACCTTTCGGGGTGGGGGATCGAGCCTCGATGAGTTTTGCGGTACAAGCAAGCTTTTACAAATGCAACATCGTGATGAAAATCGATGCGATTACTTACGCGTGTGCGTAATCGATCAGGCTCGCCTTACCGATGCAGGACCCTACTGTAGAAAAAATGTATCATTACCGAACTCGCGGTGAAACTTTCGTCGTCGGGGCCACCAGAAGTCGGAGTTCCCCAGATGTCGTCCCCAGACGTAGCTCCCGATGTCGTACCCTCCTCGTCGTTTGGATCTAAAGAGAATTCCGTCCTTTCTGGAGGAACTGGAGGTTGAAGAAGGTATCCCCCTACGCCTTCGCCGAGTTGCTCGAGCAGAGCCATCTTGCTGACCACGTAACTGCTTGCCCTGGCCGTCCAGGCTCTTAAACCCGTAGGGGGAGACTCGGACTCTCGATTGTCGTCGTCTCCTTGTTCCTCGATTTCGTCGTCCTGATCCAGGCTGCTCATCGTGCCGAATCTTCTCAAAGCTCTGCGAAATAGGGACGGAAGAGTTTTTCTCGTCGTCGTAAACGGCGACACTGCTTGATTTCCCGTGAAATTGTACCTGTACGGCGGTTCGCCATCGCAGTCGAGATCGTCTTCGCTTCCATCTTCCGTGTTACCATCTGCTGGAGTGTAGCCAGGACTGTTTCTACCCGGACTATCGTGCGAACCGTTTCGCAATCTATGCCTCGCGCAGTAATCAGGCGTTGGCGGTACAACGGAGATCTTTGGAGGCAACGGGGAAAACGGATCTCTCGTTAACGGCGGCGTTGGACAACCTGATCTGCAAATTGGAAGGAAAGATTGGATATAGAAAAAGAGCACGTCGTGGTCTAGGTTTATCGCGTCGCGTCGCGTCGCGTATTACTACCTGTGGCACCTTCTACAAATGTTAATGGAACTGGTGGAATTTTCCTTGGAAGACGTAGCAAGGCTACCGTTCTTCTTGGTGTTTACGCTGTTGGATTTGACGGTGCTTAAGCTGGCGCTGGAAGCGGTACTCTGCTGTTCCACGTCGGAGTTGATCACTTCCGTGACGACATCTTCGACCGGCGGATTTTTCTCTCGACTCGATTCGTTGTGCTCTCTGGGTGTTCGTGCTGCCAGCTCTTCGGCCGTCCATTCCTCGATGGGAGCCTCCTCCTGATCAGGCGGAGGAACCTGATGGGAATTGCGCACCCATTGCGCCAGGTGGTTGTTCTCCCTGGAACTCTTAATGATGGCGTCGATACTCTCAGCCGAGCGGGACTCTTTCTCTTCTTCCTGTTTCTGTGATTCCCTGGTAGTCTATCGAATCGAGGATAGATTCAGTTAGCAGCAGGATTCGCTTTCGAAACTCCCCTCGATGCTACTTTTCGACTCACTTGCGAGCTTTCCGTGGGTTCCCTAACCGTCCCGGTGTAATTGCCACCGGTGATCGGACTCTCTTCTGGACTGTCTTGGCTCGGCGTTCCCCCATAGCCTGTATTCACATAGATTCTAAAATATAACGAATTAGTGAAGACAAACGATACTGCCGATCGTTCAGGTGTGCGACGTGCTTTACAGGAGCCACGTCGAGGTCTGAATTTGGTACGGCGAGCAACAGAGGATTCTTTTCAGAGGACTCGAGCGTTAAACGACGATCGTACCGGATCAGAGTTCCACGAAACTCGTGTCGAGGAGCGACGAACGACTTACATCTGTCGCTGGAGAAGATTGTGCCAGACAGCTTTTAACTCCGGAGTTGGAGCACGCAATACGAGAACTCGTCTTCGAGGACGACCGTGAGGGCTGCAACCGCTGCTGTTGCTCACCTCGACGTGACCGTTCTCCGCGTTTCCAGACGGATTGATGGCGATTTGCAGCCGAAACTCGGTGGGCTTTTTGCGGACGGTGAAACAAGCCTCGGCGATGTTAGAGAGTCGCAGAGGTTCCTCTGTTACGAATAGCACGCGGTCTCTAGAGACTCGAGCGAACACCAGTAGATCGGTGAGAAGCAAAGCCCACGAAGGCTGCAGCCGTGCACGTCCTTCCACTTTTGCGAGCGCACCTCCGAACAGCCTAAAACATCGTACGAAGCGTATATGCGTAAGATGTAATGGATCGTATCGTAGCGGATTCTTGGAACGAATCGAGACGCACCATTGTCTACCAGGCATGGCCAGAGTGAACGGTTTACACCTGGCGAAGACAAGTCGAGATTCGACCTCTTGTAAACTGAGCAGAGGCCTTCCGGCATCACGCGGTGGCTCCATCACACCTGCGTTAGCCGTCGCTTCCCTGTACCCCTGAATCAAGTCTCTGGCAGGCTGGCAATTTCTCGGCGACGCCAGACTCAACAGTCTCGTCATCTCTCTGCAATGTTTGCAAACACGTGAAGCGACGATCGGCGAATAAAGGAGATGCGCGCGCACCTGTAATGTTCTAGAGGCAAGAGTAAGACACCGGTCAAATCGGGTCGTCTCTTGTGCAGGACAGCAGGTTCGCAAACTAGCTTGGCGAACGCGGTGTTTCGCCTGAGAGCGACCAAGAGGCAACAGGCACGTTGCAGACCGCTCAGGTATCGTCTGTAAGCGGCGGTGATCCTTTGAACCCTGCACAAGTAGCTCTCCATTCCTCCTCCCTCGTCTCGTATCTCCTCGGAGATTTTCAGCAACTCGTCGAGGTTTTGAAAGAGTATGAGGTAATCGGCGGCGGAGAGGACGTCGCGTCTCTCGGCCATAGGCGCCATGAAACGCGCGTGACCACTCTTGAGGATGCCCCAGTATCGCGTCTCGCGTACGGACAATTCCTCTTCCGGTGGCGCATCCGGGGCGAGGTTTGGAAACACCTGAACGCGCGTTCACTCGCAAAAGTCGTGTTATCCGTTCGAGGTTAAACGAGGTTTTCCTCGTTTCAAAGGTTCGTAACAAATGCAGCAACGCATGCAAGAAGAATACGTCGTTGTTTTTAATGCGTGCTCTGCAAACTGACGACCAGCGTATTTAATTCGATCCAGGGGCGG